>NW_016107331.1:4889453-4937635 GCF_001604975.1 Cebus imitator | reverse complement strand
TTTTTTGAGGCAGAGTCTTGCTTTGTCGCCAGGAGCCAGGCTGGAGTGCAGTGGCGTGATCTCGGCTCACTGCAACCTCTGCCTCCCGGGCTCAAGCAATTCTCCTGCCTCAGCCTCCCGAGTAGTTGGGACTACAGGCACATGCCACCATGCCCAGCTAATTTTTGTATTTTTTTAGTAGAGACGGGGTTTCAACATATCGGCCAGGATGGTCTTGATCTCTTGACGTCGTGACCCGCCCGCCTTGGCCTCCCAATGTGCTGGGATTGCAGGCGTGAGCCACCGCACCCGGCCTCACTTTCTTTTCATTAGAGACCAACACCATGTCAGCATTAAGAGGCTCAGATACGTTAACAAGGGACATTCATTCTAATGTTTTTCAAGTCTAACATGTATTGAGTGCATACTATGTGTTCCACCGTTCTAATTACCATCTTTAAGTCTCAAAACTCTTGAAGCAAGTGCTACTATTATTGATATGTAAATGAGAAAATGGAGGTATAAAGTGGCTAAATAAGATCATAGAGCTACTAAGTAGCTTGTTAGAATTACAATCTAGAGTTTGTCCTCTTAACTATTAGATGATGCTGTGTGTCAATGAATGACATATCTTGTATATCATGGAGATATTTTGTTAAATGATTTTATTATTTGTAAAACACACACAGTATGTCTAACCATTATTTAACTGGTAGTTATTTCAGAAGGAGTAAATTATATTTATTCTCTTGAGACAATAACTTGAAATTTTCAAATTTAGATTGGTAAAGTGTAAAGTTCTTTTTTCACATTCAGAGGTAAAGCAGTGTGCGCATTGATTTGGTCAGAAAGCATTAATGTGTTAGAATGCATTATTGGTAAAAATAGTGAAGATGGGGAAAGAAGATGAGCATTGGAAAGTGGTTTGAAACACATTTTCTTCAAATCTTGCCATTCAGTTTGATTTCAGCATGACTTTTATGATTTATTTTAATTTTGTAGGATTTCACTGCTCCTCTACATTGTTTTATTACTATTCAATATGGTGTGTACAAGCGTGCTTTCTCTGTAATTTTCAGATACATCATATAGTACAAAGTGACTTTACAGGTTAATAAGGTTTTTATTTCTCCTAGTTTAATGAAGGTATTTAATTTGCCTTATATCTCATCCTCATTTAATTTCATTTCTACATAACCTTGTGAATAAGTTTTAGCTAAACAAAAGCACCAAATAGTCTCAAACTACATCAATTAGAACATTTTTTCTGGTTTATTTGAATAATTATTCAATCAAAATGTGGTTCATTTAAAAAAAACTCAAACTGGATTAATTGTAAATATTTTACAAGGCCAGGAGAATTATGCTGTATTACTCAATTTTCACACTGCTATAAAGAAATATCCAAAGGCCGGGCACAGTGGCACATGCCTGTACTCCCAACACTTTGGGAGGACGAAGTGGGCAGATATGAGACAAGAGATCAAGACCAGCCTGGTTGACATGGTGAAACCCAGTCTCTACTAAAAATACAAAATTTATCTGGGCATGGTGGTGCACCCCTGTAGTCCCAGCTACTCAGGAGGCTGAGGCAGGAGAATTGCTTGAACTCAGGAGGGGAGGTTGCAGTGAACAGAGATCAGGCCACTTCACTCCAGCCTAGTGACAGAGGGAGATTTGTTTCGAGGGGGAAAAGAAGAAACACTAAAAACTGGGTAATTTATAAAGAAAAGAGGTTTAATTGACTCACAGTTCCACATGGCTGGAGAGGCTTCAGGAAACTTACAATCCTGGTGGAAGGCGAACAGGAAACAAGGACCTTCTTCACATGGTGGAAAGAGAGAGAATAGTGAAGGCGGAACTTCCAAACACTTACAAAGTCAGCAAATCTCCTGAGAACTTATTCAGTCTCTAAGAACAGCATGGAGGAAACCACCCCCATGATCCAGTCACCTCCCTCCCTGGACATTTAGGGAGTACAGGTCCCTCCCTCAATACACAGGGATTGCAATTTGGGATGATATTTGGATGGGGACACAGAGCCAAACCATATTATATGCCATCTAATATGAGATCATCCTCATCATTTTTTTCCTTGGTATATATGTAAATAATTTAACAGTTAAAATTTATCTCCACATGTGTTATTATGTCTATTCCCCCCAAATATAACACAGTGGTTAAATTTTATAAGCATTTTCCACTTTAGGAGACATGAGCATTTTTCACTTTAGGAAACATTTCTACTTTCGGGAACATAAGCAGAGAACATATTCTTAATCTAATTTAACAGATAAGGACTTGAGATTCAAAAAAGTCATATGACCTGGAATGAGTGAGCAATTTCAATTTGAGTCTATATGTTCTGATTCCAACTTATTTTTTACTCCCTTCTTCTGTACTACTTTACTTGAGGTAATTATAGTTGTGCATTTTTTTTTTTTTTTTTTTTTTTTTTTTTTTTTCAGTTCTTGGACTCAAGAGATGAGAAAGAGAGGTTGGCATACTACTTGCTTTTTCAAAAACTATTTCAAACTGCTTCTCAACATTAACACTTTCTTTCTTTCCATTAGCATAGAACACTTCCTTTCCCCTTTGGAACCCATTACTAACCTTCATAACATTTCACTTCCTCAGTGGCTTCAGAGCCTTCTTTCTTCCCCATCATTTGTCCCCTTAAAAACTTTCACATATGAACTTATAGCCTTTTTCACATTCTGGCATTAGACTTCCTGAAAGATCCCAATATCAATGATTCCCATCTCTATTTTTAAGTACCTACTGGCAATGCTATTTATTAGATTTTCTCATCACATGAAATTACTCAGCTACCAGTATTTTAAATTTCTCAGAGTTTCTGTCTCTTACCAGAATTTTCTGCCTTTTACCTTTCTTCATCCTTAATTTCCACTGACCCTATTCTTGGCCACTATTCTAATTTCTAATCCTTCTTATCTCTTTTCCCAACTTAGTCTCTGTGGTTATGCATTTCCAGAAGTATTTAACCACTTACTGATTTCTCCATTGATTACACCCATCTTTGCTTTGTCTGGATGATTTCATCATTTTTGCTTTAGTAAATCTCAAACTAAGATAATTTCTAAAGTCTTTTCCCCATCTCTGGCAGAAAAAAAATGAGTACTGTTAAAAAGTGATGGGATCAAAAAAAAAACAAAAAATGTGATGGGATCTATAGATCCTGGTAGGGCTGAAAGGTTGAATTGGGGTTTTAAAGGGAATGAGTAAGAAGATAATAAGTGATGACTGGAGGAAAAAGATTTGGAGGCATTGTAGTAATTCCAATGTAATTAAAGTTTTGGTAATTATAATCACGAGAATATGACTATAGAAGTTACATTTCAGGGAGGGTAGAAGACATGATGATTAGAAGAAAATTGGCATTGAATGGCCAAGTGTTGGAAAAATCATCTTTGTTGTTACTAAAATCACAAAATCTTATGCCCCAAGAAATGCTGGGGAGAATGACAGTAAACCAAAATCAGGAATCTTTAAGGATGGGGGATGTAGTTCAGATATCAGGAGTACTTATATGAAGGAGTGGCGGAGGAGTAGAGACGACATGAAATTAAAACTGAGTGTTTTTAGAGAGAGGAGGGAAAACCTTCTGGAAGTGGCTTGGAACAGCAAAGGAACTGGTACCACATGTTCAGACCTGGAAGTTATAGGAGGAGAAACAGTATCCAGTTAAGAGGGCTGCAAGGTAAGCAGTGTCCTGGAGGAGAGCCGATTTACCCTACGCAGATGACGGATATAATAGCCTAGTCTCAAGCATTATTCTCTTTGACAATCTTCATCCTCTAGCTTTTGACACATTACACTCATAATAATAATTGATATATCTCACTAAGAGCAATGCTTTTAAGTACATAAAATATGTGTTCATAAAAACAGCTCTTTTAAAACCCACAACAGCTTAAGGGGCTATTATTATCCCTGTTGACAGATGAGGATATGGACTGAGAAGAGAATAACTGATCAGCACTCAAAACTAGGTCTTATAGATCCAGATTGAGGAATCTTTTCACTGTAGCACACTTACAGAGAAAAGCCCCAAATCCACAGAAGACTTCCTTCTAAATTTAAAACACAGCTGGGGGATAGGAAGATTTCTGCAGTTGTTCCCTGACCTACTTTATCTTGTTCAGATGGCCGTCTACATATTTTGAGGTCTGCATAGTTTAGGTTACTAGGAATGTCTAATATGTCTGCCTAGTGGTTTCAATTCTTGCACATCCTTGGGTCATTTGTCCAAATATTCTTACTGTAAAACAATTAACATTATTACCAGGGAATCGTTTCATTTCTCTTTTTAATATACTCATAATTGTGTACCTTGTACACAGAGTTCTTTTTTTACCTCAAATTTACGTTTCAAATATTTGTAAACCATAATGTTTCTTTTTTAGTTTCTGACACGCTGAAATCATACATATTTTTTCCTTTAATCTGTCCTTGTAAGCCATCCCTTTCATCATTTTAGTTGTTTCATTTGTAATCCATCCAAGTAGCCTACATATTTTTTCAACAAGCTTGCCAAAAACTCAACAGAAAATTCCAGGGATGTGCTTCCCTAAACTGTCACATACATTAGTCTGTATTTTTTAACTTTTGAAGCCACATTCTGAATTGTTAGTTTTTAAATTAACGTTAAGTCTCAAACTAAGATAGTTTCTAAAGTTCTTTTCCCATCTCTGGCACTAAGAAAATGAGTACTATCAAAAATGATGGGATCCGTAGATCACGGTGGGACTGAAAGGTTGAATCAGGAATCTAAAGGGAATGAGTAAGAAGATCGGAAGTGATGGTTTCTTTTTAATTTATTGTTTTGCTATTTATCTTTTTCTGTCAGGCCTCATATTTTCAAATAATATGTAGGTAAAATATATGTTATCTTCCATAATTTTGTGTTGCATTTGTCTTCGCTGGAGTTTTTACTTTTTTTTCCACTCAGAATTCGGTATAATTTTTGTTACTAATATGATGTATGATTTCCCCTCTTAGATATGAAGTAAACTAATTTCATTTTTTACAAAAAGTATTATTATGCTATTTATTGTTATTTTTGTATCATGTACATATTGGCTTAATAATACTGCAACACACATATTTCTGCCCTTAGCTTTTTTATGTCATATTGATGGGGGTCTTTAAATATTCATGATCTTGAAATGATCACTTCTCTCTCTCTCTCTCTACATATATATATATATATATATATATATGCACACACACACACACACACACTTTTTATCTATATACACCTCCTTCTATATGTTGCAGTTTTTCTGTTTCCAACTCATCCCTCAGCTTAAACTACACAGCCTAAGAGAACCTTTCTCTGGTCATCTTATCCAAGTAACTCATGCTCAAATGCACATATACATACACATCATATGTCCCTGTTATTATTCTTTTACTGTATCTTTATTAAAAATATTATAGCACTGTTCAAAAATTACAGTTACATATTCATTTGTTTATTGGCTTATTTATTTTCATCTTATTTCTATAGACTGTAAGCATGATGAAGGCAGGAAGAATATCTGTATTCCTTAATGTATATCCAGTTTCAAATGTGGTACCTTATATATAGTAGACATTCAATTAATATTTATTTTCTGACTCTGTACATACATGAAAAACAGCTCTGCTGATATATATATATATATATATATATATATATATGTATGTATATATATATATGTGTGTATATATATATATGTGTGTGTGTATATATATATATATGTATATATATGTTTTAGGGTTAAAAATGTGTTCTTTCAATAGACCCATTAAGTTATCTACTAAATTCTTATCTACTTGATGCATTGATGCATTGACTTGTGAATCATGGTACAAATGATACATTATTAAAAAGCAATAAATACTTTAGTAGTGGCAAACTCTAAGTGCTGAATAAACAAATGACCTACTGTTTCCATAGCTGTCTAGTTTATAAACAGTTTAAAAGGAAGATTCAGGTTTTATCTGCAGTTACCAAATTACAATAAAATATTTTTAGTTCTATATGGGAGATAGGCAGTAAACTTTAAACTGTAATTTTATCACCCAGATTTGACAGAAAAAGTATGTGCAACAAAAATAAAGCACTTAGTGGCGTTTTTGATTATCAGATGAAGGAGCTGCAGGTAGCCCTGTCATCTACTAATTGTCCCAGTGCCCTGACAGTTAACTCCCATCAGCTCCACCAGCTATAACTTTCCCCCAAGCATAACTTCTTTCCCTCCTCCCACCATGCAGTCACACCTGCTCAAACCAGAAGTGCTTGGCAGAGGGAAAGAGACAACACCTGGGAACCGTGTCTGCCTAGGAGCTGAGAACCTTCTAAACAGCTCTGTTTAGAGTTGTTTGTGTAATGACAATCTGTATGTCACTGCAAACTGCTGTTTATTCCCCTTTAGGCAACTGTATTTCTACCTTTCTTAAATGCTTCAATAGTTCTAAAACAATTTATATGTTTGTGACCCTAGTAATTGTGTGATTTCCACTTCTAGTATGAAAAGTCTAAAACAGGCATATCTTTCTAAAAAGGTATATAATGGAAAAAGATGTGTAAAATAAAAACTGTAAAATCTAATACATTGCTCCTGTTTACGAGATGAGGGAAAGGCTTTGGCAATTGTTTTTTGGTTTGGGGAAAGGCAGTTAATTTCTAATCTTTGTTTTAAAATTTGAATTATTTTGTAACCTATAAGCAAGTATACATTCAATGATGAAAAGGTATAATGGTGACATATTGGTGTCTGTATTTTGAGGCTTGTTTAAATAAATAAAATCTTTAAGTATATGTTTAACCATAAAATGGATCATATCACACAGGGTTTCGGGGGTTTAATTTTCAATTTAATTATGATGGTAAAATGCACGTAACATGAAATTTACCATGTTAATCATGTTTTTAGGTGTACAGTTTGTTGATATTAAATACATTTTAATGTTGTGCAACCATTATGACCATCAAGCTCCATAACTCTTTTTATCTTATAATGCAGAAACCCAGTTCATACTCATTAAACAATAATTCCCCATTTCTCCCTCTTCCCAGACCCTGACAACCACCATTCTGCTTTCACTTTCTGTGATTTTGACTACCCTAAGTCTCTAGGGACCTCATATAAATGGAAACCATGCACTATTTCACTTAGCATAATGTCATCAAGGTTCATTTCTTTTGTAGCATATGTTAGAATGTTCTTCCCTTTTAAGGCAAAATAAAATTCCTTTGTGTATATATGTATGTATGTGTATGGCCTTTATTTTGTGTTGGCCTTTATTTTATTTTATATATTTTAAAGCCTACATCACCCAGGATTCCTTGTCAGTCTCCCATCCAAATATTAACCAGGCCCGACCCTGCTTAGCTTCCGAGATCAGATGAGATCGGCCATGTTCAGGGTGGTATGGCTGTAGACTGTACTTTCTTTTTTGGCTGTAGACTGTACTTTCTTTTTAAGGCAAATAGTATAATATTCCTTTGTGTATGTTTGTATATATGTATGCATATGTTGTTTGTGTATATTTATGTGTATGTGTGTATATATGTGTATATGTATATATGTTTATGTATGTGTAAGTTTATATATATATATATGTTCTAAGTTTTTGCTATTGGGAATAATCCTGAGATGAAAATGGCTTCACAAATATCCCTTTCAGAGTCTGTTTTCAATTTCTTTTTTATATACCCAGAAATGTAATTGCTGGACATTATGGTAATACTATTTTTAATTTTTTGAGAAATTTTCATGCTGTTTTTCACAGCAGCTATAGCATTTTCCATCCCCATCAAGAGTGCACATACTCTACAACACTTTTTATGTTTTTATTTTTCTATAGTAGTCATCTTTGTAAAATGGTACCTCATTTTAGTTTTGACTTGTATTTTCCAAACTATTGTTGATATTGAGCATCTTTTCATGTGTTTATTGGCCATTTGTATATCTTTGACAGGGAAACATCTATTTAATTCCTTTGCCCATTTTTGAATCCAGTTATTTTTGTTGTTGTTGAGTTTTAAAGTTTTCTATATTAATTCCTTATCAGATATATGTTTTGCGAATATTTTTTTTTATTCTGTGGGTTGCCTTTTTATTCTATGGTAGTGTGGTTGGATATACAAAATATTTTAATGTTCATAAGTCCAATTTACTAATTTTTTCTTTCGTTGCCTGTGCCTTTGGTTTCATATCCAAGAAATCATTGCCAAATCCAATGCCGTTAAGCTTTTGCCCTATTTTGTCTTCTCAGAGTTTTGGAGTTTTAGGTCTTAGATTTAGATTTGATCTGTTTTGAGTTAATTTTTGTGTGCGATGTAGTTAAGTGTCCAACTGCAGTTCTTTTCTGTATGGATATTCAGTTCTACCAGCAATATTTGTTGAAAAACCTGTCTTCCCCATTGACAATTTCTATTGAATGGCTTTGGCACCCTTGTCAAAAATCCTCTTACCGTATATGTAAAGGTTTATTTCTGAGCTATCTATTCTATTCCATTTGTTTCTATGTCTCTCTTCATGTAAGACCATGTTGTTTTGATTACTGTAGCATTGCAATGAGTTTTAAAATTAGGAAGTGTGGGTCTCCCAGATTGGTTCTTCTTTTTCAAGATTTCATATGGTTTTAGGATGGTCTTTTTTGTTCTTGTAAAAAATCATCCTCTGAAAATTTCCAGACCCCAATATATTCCAGAGTTTCAAAATAGTTACATCAGACAAATTCTGGCAATGCAATTGTTGCCTAGGTAGTGAGGCAGATTCTTGGTGCTTCCTACTTCAGAGTCTTCCAGGAATCCTTTTACCTTGTAGTTGTATCATTTACTTATTCAATAACTTTTTATTAAGCTCAGATAGACAGATATAAGAAGTGTTTTGAGTGCTAAAATTGCAATGATCAAAAAGCTGAAAATACTTTCTCAAATAGAGCTTATATTGGAAGGAAACAGAAAAGAAGCAAGCGAATTATTTAGTTGGAAGGATAGGGTAGGAATTTTAGGGATAGAGTTTTTTGTTTTGTTTTTGAGACACGAGACAGAGTCTTGCTCCATCACCCAGGCTGGTGTGCACTGATGCCATCTTGGCTCACTCCAACCTCTACCTCCTGTATTCAAGCCTCCCAAGTAGCTGATACTTACAGGCAAGTGCCTCCAGGCTCAGCTAATTTTTTGTATTCTTGGTAGAAACCAGATTTCACCATGTTGGCCACGCTAGTCTTGTACTCCTAACCTCAAGTCCTCCCCCTACCTCAGCCTCCCAAAGTGCTAGGATTACAGGCATAAGCCACTGGCCTGGCTCAGAATTCCTTTTTATGTTGAGTGCTAAGATTCAATCTCATTTTTCAAAAATATTAAGGAAGTGAGATATTGCAAATTCGTTTTCTCACATTTTGTTTGCCTTTATATTGCACTTATTGTATTTGTTAAAAGTTGTTAAAGTTGGCTGCAGTGAGCTGTGATCACACCACTGCATTCCAACTTGGGAGGTGACAGAGCAAGACCCTGTCTCAAAAAATTTTTTTAAAAAGTCATTAAACTTAAAACAGATTTATTTCATAAAATATGCCTGCGTTTACCTTTATGATTTCTGCTGTTGGCATTATATTTAAGAATTTCTCTTTGTTTTTTCTACCAAATGGTTATCTGTGCTTCCCCACATGACTTAAAGCAACTGTTAGAAAAAGGAATATGTATTATACACTAAATACTGTGATATAATTTTCATCTTTTCAGGGACTTATTTATTAAGCTGCTTCTCTATTAGAGTGTCAGTAGTACTTGGTTTTAATTATTGTATTTTGTTATATGTCTGTGCCATTGTGTACAATTATTTAAAATATATCTGAATATAATTTGCTAGCATTTTTGTTGGGACATTTGCATCTATTTTCATAAATGACATGGTATGCTAACTTTATTATACTTGGTATTGGAAAAAATGCTAGATAGGTAGAATTACTTGGGGAGTTTTTCTTCCCTGAAATACTTTAAATATTGCAAGAGTTTTGCTATGTTTCTGTGACCCAGAATTTCAACATTTTCTGGTTCCAATGCCAGTCCACAAAAACAAGATTACCTCAAATTTCCTTTAATACAGTACCAGTTGCACTACTTAAAATATTTTAGCCAGTATTATAGAATTGTTTCTAGAGAAACATGTTTGATTTTGTTTCTAAAATGCTCAAGTTCAAAATCGTATATGGACTATAACTCATTTTTGAATTAGCAATTTTTTGTTGTTGTGTTGTGGTTGAGATGGAGTCTTGCTCTGTCACCAGGTTGGAGTGCAGTGACAGGATCTCAGCTCTCTGCAACCCTCACCTCCCCAGTTCAAGTGATTTTCCTGCTTCAGCCACCTTAGTAGCTGGGATTGCAGGCAGGCAGCACCATGCCCAACTAATATTTGCATTTTCAGTAGAGAAAGAGTTTCACCATGTTGGCCAGGATGGTCTCCATGTCTTGACCTCATGACCTGCATGCCTTGGCCTGAATTAGCAATTTTTTAATTGTACCTCTCAATACAAGAATTTACTAAGATTCTAAAACCAAGATGCAATGACATTAATTTCCCCTCCGGGAACTGTAAGTATATATTTATATAAAAGTTATTAATACTTTATTATAAAGGAATATACTTAAATAAATTAGAATAAATACATTAAATTACCTCTTCAGTTAGTAATACAGTTTACACACTCATTGCTGTCAGAAAATAAATGCATTTGGAAGTCAAATTTACAAACAGAAAAGCAAAAACATAAACAAAATTGTTTCTAAAATAATTTCTGTCTGTTCTTTGAGAAGTGAAATAGATCACCTTAAATTTTTTTTATTATTTCTAAGCAAGTTATTTATTTTGTTTTTCATTTTCCATAATTCAAGAGTATCTTTTGATATACTTAAAATGTTACTACTGATATCAGCTACATAGTAAACCAATCAGGGGTTGGAGGTTTCAGGTTTCTGATTTAACCTTAATTTGGAATATTTTATAAATTATGTGAATTGATTTGGGGATAATACGAGGCATAAAGAACTCTTCCAGGGTGAGTTGTTTGGGCAGTCAATTACTATGCCAAAGCCTCAAATTTAAGCACAAGCAATTGGAACATACAAACTTTAACAGGGACTTCTCAGGTTTGTTTATGTTGGCATATCGATGTGAAAATATGCATTTTAATATGCAATTTTAATATTTAATGTATTATAAAAATAATATTTAGGTCATTTGGAAATATTAGGAATATAAACCATCAGACCGTACTGTATAATAGGAGAACTTCATACTTATGCAATGTAGCATGAATCAGCCATTATATATGATTCAGAAAATCTTAGAAAGATATTTATAATGAGAAAGATAACAATTTAAAAATGTAAGCCTTATTCACATGGTTTAATAGTTGCCTGACTCTCCTACAAAAGAAAATTAAAGCAAATTGAATAGATTAATCATTTGGTTGTACTCTAGGAATTTACACACTGTTCTTTCATGTGTTGGAGTAATAACAAAGGTGTGTAATAAAGCAAAAGATATTGTTGCATCTTTTAAATTTGCTATTCCAGAAATTAAAGTGGAAACCACTTTAGGAAACCTATTAATCTATGTTTATAATTAAAACTGGGTTTCTTTGGCACTACTGCTCTTTTGGGAAGTTGGCTTTTATATATTCTACATTAAATTCATTTTATTATGTATCTATATAAGCTTGTTATTGTAGGGTATGTTGCTTAGGCTGTATCTATGAATACACATGCAGAAAACTCATGTGTAGTCAAGCAGTATTTAGGACTTGCATTTTGGGTTTTTAGACTATTATGTTTAGATGATAAGTTGGTTCTTTTATAAAATATAAAGCATTCTCACATTGGTTATCTCTTTACTCATGCTTTAACTTGTTTTAAAACACAAATTAAGTTATAAACGATAGAGATTTTTTAGCACTTTGGTATGCCTCACAATGCTTACAGAAGTATTTTGTATATAGAGTATACTTGATAGATCAATTGAATTCCCAGAAAACTGTTTTATTAATATTTTTATAACACAGTAGATAATAGTATAAGAAAAACATCAACATCTCAAATAATGATATTTATAAACTAAAATAAATATAATAAGAATATTCATGTTTCCAGAAAAATAAACAGATTTATAGCAATCTAGCCTATTAAAAGCTAAAATAACAGAATCTTTAAAACAATGGGCAATAGTTATTGGAATCCAAAACAATTAGAGTACCTATGATCACCATATTCTTTTTTGAAGTAGATGTTGCACTTTAATCATTTTGCATAAATAAGTGCCTCTTTTATTTATAAAGATATTGATAGTTATAGTTATTCCCAGCTTTTTGTAGAATAGTCAGATTCACAGGGCAGCAAAACATTGTACAGCAAGACATTCATCTTGCTTTAGAAATCTGAGGGGTATGTGTGTGTGTGTGTGTGTGTGTGTGTTGTGATGGCCTTATCCTAGAATGGTGGTATCATCAGAATCCTTTTGTTTAGACTGAAATTCGTTTTGTTCACACTTGAAGCAAATCCAAACTAATGAGACTTTCTTTTAAACAGGTAAAGCAAGATTCATCACAACCATCACTTGTCTGTCTTTTTATTAACACTCACTTGCAGAATCAACTTAGGCAAGTTGATAAGTGACTTAGGAAGCAGGCAAGATATATGCTTATCTTATATTCAAATAATATAAAATATTCTTTGAATACATTATTTTTGGTCATTTTGTAAGATAATTAAACAGTTGCTTGGATTATTGTAAATGATATTTGCATTCTTTTTGCTTGAAGGGCTATTACTAGCAACATATTTATGCCCACTCTCTCCTCAAACGGTTTGGATATATCACACATGATTAGAGTGGAATGAAATCAAAATTTCCTAAAGGACCACTTTTTGCCATGCCAGTCTGTGATAAGAGTTCTTGGATCTATACCAGATTCTACTTTGATATTTTCCCAGATCTCTTTTCCTTTCCATGTTTACTCTGGTTTCCATTTCGGTAATTACCATACTAGAGGTGGTAACCTACATAAGTGATAGCATTACTTATTCCTTCTTTACTAATCTAATAGGAGATGATTGAAAAGGGCATTCAATTTATCTACTCACTTTATATTAAGAGATGTTTTGGGGGCAGTGAATTTATTCCCAGGATTCAAACACCTTGGCCTTTAATTTGTCAAACCTCAGTATTTAAGTAAATGATCTATGTTCTGACTGAATTAATTGAACTCAGTGAAGGTGTACAAATAGGTTGTTTTTATGTTTTCTCACATATTTCTGTAAGGTCCGAACTGTTGGAAAGCAATTAAATTCTGAATTACTCAGTGACTGCTGCAATGCCTGTTCTTTGACCTCATAAAATCTCTCCTTTTTTTTTCACTCTGTTAACTTTCTTCCCACCTTCTCCTTCTCTTCTATTTGACAAACACTTACCCCTTTCTTCAGCCACTCTCCTTCAAATCTTCAGCTCTCTTTATCCACTGGCTTTGAGCTGCTCCCACTCAATAGTAGTTCCAGTGTGGAGGTTGTAGTTTAATCTTTAAGTCATAGAAACATGGTTTGGTCAGTGTACTGAGAACAGAATCATATCTAGTTGTGAACTCCCAGGGATACATAATTCAAAAAGTATGATATCAGAATATAGTTTTTTACATTCCATAATGGTAATTATCATCTTTAATGATATGAAAAGAGACATGAGAATTCTAGTGAACTCATTCAAAAACTTGGAAAAGAGGAGTTTAGTTGAGTGAATTGACTGCTGAATGTTAGGAACTAAAGTGGTCTGACCACAGCTGGTGTACCCCTACCATAGGCTGGGCTGCAGTTCCTGTTCCCTGGGATAGTGTTTGGGCAGTGCCATGGTTCATCTCTCTACCTTTCAGATTTTGGTGCTTTAATTGCTGAATAACCCCTTTTCCTCATCCCGTTCATCCACCAAAGCGTTTTGAATTGCACATTCCTTCATTAGATATAGTAATACATTCCCGTAGTTTCAAGTCAATTCTAGCTAGTCTAAAAGTCAATCTTTTCAGTCTTTTGAGATTTTACAATTTAACCATAGGATGGCAAAATTATTTTTCAATCTACAGGGTGTCAGGAATCTCTGCCCATGTAAGCCATTAGAGGACCAAAATGTTAAATTCTAAGTCTTGTTTTTGTTATTTATTTCAGAATAAAATTTCATGTTTTAAAAATATAATTTGTCCTTGTACATTTAATTTTAATAAAATGTTATAATAAATGATTTATCTAACTAAATACTTTTCTGACAAGATTTCAGGCAAAAATTGGGCACTAGAGATGGCATTTATTCAGATCCTTGCTGTGCCGAATATATCTATTTTTGCACAATTTATGACAATGCTATAAAGGCAGATATGTGCGATAATGTTTTAATCAAATAAATGGTTCATTTATAACATTTCACTCCACATATTTAAACTAGCTTAGACTAAAAACACAAACTATAAAATGTTTATCTTAACTTGTGGGTGGAATGAAGCACCAATAACATTAATATATTAGTTTTTAATATACAAACTCAAATTCCCATAGTTACATGAGAGCTATCCTTAAAAGTACTTGCCAAGGGAGGCTTATTCTTTTTCCTCCCACAGCTGTGATCCCTTGGAGGAGTAGAGAGTTCTGGTTTTTAGTGATTTCATCCTTTTTTTGCTGGTTTCTTCCCATCTTTGTGGCTTTATCTACCTTTGATATTTGAAGTTGGTGACTTTCAGATGGGGTCTCTGAGTGGACATCCTTTCTGTTGATGCTGAAACTATTTCTTTCAGTTGTTTAGTTTCCCTTCTAATGGGTCTATTTGCTGCAGGACTGCTGGAGGTCCTCTCCAGATCCTATTTGCCTGGGAATCACCAGCAGGGGCTGCAGAATAGTAACGGTTGCTGCCTGTTCCTTCTTCTGGTATCTTCATCCCAGAAGGATACCCGCCTGATATCAGCCAGAGCTCTCCTTTGTGGGGGTGAGACCTGCCCGCCGAGCCAGATCACCTGGCTCCATGCCTTCAGTCCCCTCTTTTTCAGGGGAATGTGTGGCTCTGTCTAGCAGGTGTTCCAGGCGCCAGTTGAAATGGCTGTCCGGATTTGTGCCAGTTTTTGTCCTGGAAACCTGTGGCAGTTGTCGGCTGGTGGAAATCTTCTGTGTGCCAGAGTGGCCAGAATGGCAGACTGGCCAGAAAAGCCCCCGATGGCCACTTTCAACAGGAGGGGGTCCTCCAGACCGATGCACTTCCTGGGTGAGGCAGTGCCCCACCCTGCCTCAGCTCGCCCTCCTTGGGCTACATCCACTGTCCAGCCATTCCCATTGAGATGCACCTGGTACCTCGGTTGGAAATGCATGGATCACTTGCCCTCTGCATTGCTCTCCTGGGAACTGTGCTCCAGATTTGTTCCTATTGGGCCATCTTGGTGGATCCTCCCTCTAAATCTTTTTTTTTTTTTTTTTTTGAGATAGAGTCTCACTCCATCACCCAGGCCTAAGTGTAGTGGCATGATCTCAGCTCACTGCAACCTCTGCCTCCCGGGTTCAGGTGATTCTCATACCACAGCCTCCCAAGTAGCTGGAATTATAGGTACATGCTACCAAGCCTGGTTAATTTTGTATTTTTAGTAGAGATGGGGTTTCACCATGCTGGCCAGGCTAATCTCATACCCCTGACCTCAAGTGATCTGCCCACCTCATCTTCCCTAAGTGCTGGAATTACAGGCATGAGCCACTGCACCCAGCCTGCACTTGCATTCGATTCACAGAAAGGTAAAAACCTAAAGGAAATTCTGGGACAGAGGTGTGGAAAGGGGGTTCAGGCTAAAACTATATAGAACCTTAAAGGGTGTCTGTATAATTTCACAGTACAAAATATCATTATATATAATATTGCTATAGATAAATGGGCCATCTGCTTTGATTTGAAAGCATTTCCTTTCGTAGGCTGATCCATATATTCATAGTATTCACTTTAACAGAATTTGAGAGGGGATTTTTAATGAGGTACTTAAAAGATATAAGGCAAACTTGGGCCACAGGTAGTACAATGGTATAAAAATTATTCTAAGGAAATAGAAATTATACAAATTAGAACTAATGTGGGGCAGACATTAGAAAGATGGTTTTCACTGCCAGGTGCAGTGGCTCACACCCATAGTCCTAGGCTTTGGAAAGCTGAGGGATTTGGGAAGACAAGGCAGGCAGATCACTTGAGGTCAGGAATTCAAGACCAGCCTGGCCAACATGATGAAACCCCATCTTTACAAAAAAAAAAAAAATTAGCTGGGTGTGGTGGTGGGCACCTGTAATTCCTGCTACTTAGGAGGCTGAGGCAGAAGAATCACTTGAACCCAGGAGGCAGAGGTTACAGTGAGGTGAGATCATGTCACTGTACTCCAGCCTGGGTGAGGAGACTGTATCTAAAAAAAAAAAGAAAGAAAAAAAGAAAATAAAATAGAAAGATTGTTTTCTCAAAGTCTTGAAAGCCTAATAAATAGTACTTCAAAAATGAAACTCTGAATCATCAATTTAATGATTAGAAGAAAATAAGTATGGTTTGTTAGATCAAAGATTACATAAAAGAAGAAATAAGAGCACTGCATTTATCTCACTGTGGTAGGGAGAAAAATAGTTCTACAAAAATATCCATTTCCTTCTCTGAACCTGTTCTTCCCTGAACAAAAGGGACTGTGTAGATGTGATTATGTTACAAATCTTGAAATGGGGAGATTATCCTGGATTATCTCCTGGGTTCAATGTAATTGCAAGGATGCTTGTAAGTGAAAGAGGGAGGCAGGATTTGAAGAAGGAGATGTGATGGAAGAAGCAGAGTCAGAGCAATCATTATGCAGAACACTCAGCTGGTCACCACTGGCTTTGAAGATAGAAAGGGGAAATGAGTCATGGACTGTGGGCAGCTTCTAGCAACTGCTGAAGGCAAGGTAACAGATTCTCTCCTAGAGCATCCCAAAAGAAATGCAGTTCTGGAATACGACACTAAGATACTGCTGGAAGAGCATCTTCCCCACTTACATAATCCTAGCCATTCTTTTAATGTGGTTGGTTAAGATTTTTAAAACATTCATAGAGTGAATTTGTCTGAAAGAACAATTAAATTACAAAGCAATGTGTTTAAGCATATGTTTATCAGTTCATTTAAAAGACAATAGTGGTGGTGAACTGAATCACAATTTTCTCCCAAAGATTTGTTTCTTTTGCTGTTTTTTAATGTGAAGCAACACTTTCCAACACTTTTGCAACTTTGTTAAAAATCAACCTTAAAAAGTGACTATATAATTTCATAGTACTAAAATACCATTATGTTTAACATTACTAGAGATAAATGGGCCATCTGCTCTGATTTAGAAGGTTTTTAAAAATAGAGATCCATATATGCATAGTATTCACTTCAATAGAATTAAAGGCAGCAGCCCCAGTCAGGGGCTTATAGATAAAACTCCCATCTCCCTGGGAAAGAGCACCAGGGGGTAGGGGTGGCTGTGGGCACAGCTTCAGCAGACTTAAACGTTCCTGCCTGCCTGCTATGAAGAGAGCAGCAGATTTCCCAGCACAGCACTTGAACTCTGCTAAGGAACAGACTGCCTCCTCACGTGGTTCCCTGATCTCCATGCCTTCTGACTGGGATAAACCTCCCAGGAGGGGTCAACAGACACCTCATACAGGAGAGCTCCAGTTGGCATCTGGCAGGTGCCTTTCTGGAAGAAAGCTTCCAGAGAAAGGAACAGCCAGCAATCTTTGCTGTTCTGCAGCCTCCTCTGGTGATACCCAGGCAAACAGGGTCCGGAGTGGACCTCCAGCAAACTCCAGCAGACCTGCAGCAGAGGAGCCTGACTGTGAGAACAAAAACTAACAAACAGAAAGGAATAGCATCAACATCAACAAAAAAGACATCCACACAGAAACCCCATCCGAAGGTCACCAACATCAAAGACGAAAGGTAGATAAATCCACGAAGATGAGTAAAACCAGCGCAAAAATTCTGAAAATTCCAAAAGCGAGAATGCCTCTTCTCCTCCAAAAGATCACAATTCCTCACCAGCAAGAGAACAAAACTGCCCTGGAGAATGAGTTTCACAAATTGACAGAAGGAGGCTTCAGACGGTGGGTAATAATGAATTCCTCTGAGCTAAAGGAACATCTTCTAACCCAATGCAAGGAAGCTAAGAACCTTGAAAAAAGGTTAGAGGAATTGCTAAGTAGAATAACCAGTCTAGAGAAGAACATAAATGATCTGATGGTGCTGGAAAACACAGCACAAGAACTTTGTGAAGCATACACAAGTATCAGTAGCCAAATCGATCAAGTGGAAGAAAGGATCTCAGAAATTGAATATCAACTTAATGAAATAAAATGTGAAGACAAGATTAGAGAAAAGAAAATGAAAAGGAATGAACAAAGCCTCCAAGAAAAATGGACTATGTGAAAAAACCAAACCTATGTTTGGCTGGTATAACTGAAAGTGAAGGGGAGAATGGAACCAAGTTGGAAAACACTCTTCAGGATATTATCCAGGAGAACTTCCCCAACCTAGCAAGACAGGCCAACATTCAATTTCACGATATACAGAGAACACCACAAAGATACTACTTGAGAAGAGCAGCCCCAAGACACATAATCATCAGATTCACCAAGGTTGAAATGAAGGAAAAAATTATAGGTGATTCTTAATGAGGTGCTTAAAAAGTATGAAGCAAACGTAAACTGGGGGTAGTAAAATGATTCTTATAAGGAAATGAAAATTGTTAAGGTTTAAATATCATATAAGACATCAAATGGAATTTTATATTAAATAGATCTTGAATGTAGTTAAATTATACATATTTGAGCAATTGTAACAGGTGTAAGCTACCAAAAAGTTTAATTTTATTTTTAATGTCCTTTCTCTTTCTCTCTTTCTTTCTTTCTTCTTTCTTTCTTTCTTCCCCCTACCCTTTCCCCCTCCCCTCCCCTCCCCTCCCTTCTCTTCTCCTGTCCTCTCCTCTCCTCCTCTCCTCTTCTTCTTTTGACAGAGTCTCACTCTGTTGCCCAGGCTAGAGTACAGTGGTGTCATCTCAGCTCATTGGCTCACTGCAACCTCCACTTCCCAGGTTCAAGCAATTCTCCTGCCTCAGCCTCCTGAGTAGCTGGGATTACAGGCATGTGCCACCACACCCGGCTAATTTTTGTATTTTTAGTAGAGATGGGGTTTTGCCATGTTGGCCAGCCTGGTCTCAAACTCCTGACTTCAAGTGATTCCCTGCCTCAACTTCCCAAAGTGCTGGGATTACAGGCATGAGCCACCATGCCTGTCCATAAAATGCCATTTTATATGGTAGCCATTTAACTATCGTCAAATGGCGACACATTAAAAAATTATTTGTAGCTGAGTCATTGCAAGTTAGAGACATTGTCATCATAGAGAAGGCAAAAGAAGAGGCACTCATATGGCTTTCTTCCTAGTGTTACATATTCAAAGACTGGTATCTGCTGAGTGAAATCAAATGGAAGGTTACTAGCGTATGGCTTTTATTACAATCCTAATGTGTTCTAATTCTAATTGACATTAATTTATTTGGTCCTCACTAGGTTTGCAATAGATTTATCCACAAGGTTCTTATTACATAAGTACTTGTTTTCCACATGCCTAGAGTTATGAGGTTTCTCAAGGAGGCAAAGCCTTTCAAAAAGATTGAAATAGTAACTAGTGAAGAGATAACTAATAAAGTTAGTTTTTATTTAAACAGCACTCTCTGTTTAACAATATAGCTTGAACCTGTCTATTGTTGATTTTTCTAACCAATGATCAGATACATTAAATTTTGAAAATTATTAACCCACAGGAATAGGAACTTTAACCCACAGGAATAGGAATTCAAATGAGAATAATAAAAATGACAAAGAATTAAAAGCAATCCTTGGGATAACTGATGAAAATCTATAATATTGTTTTTTAAAATGACCTATAGGTTTGTGCTGTCAGACTCATCACTGGAGTGGAAAATATGTTATTTACATTGGGGGGTGGGCAAAATAACCCAAATTTCTTCCCCTTCAAGTAATCAAATTTTTATTCTTCGTTCTGAGTACTAGGGCAATTTTAAATTAATTAGTTGAAATAAATTTATTTTCCACAGTTTTTCTTTCAAGATAAGTTCCAGTCAAACTCATTTTTACCATAGATATCTTTGGTAGACTTACGGTTTAAAATTTCTTTATCCTAGAATTAGTTATCTTTGGATAATATCTCTCTTGGAAACATACCTCATTTTACGATGAGATTGTCACAACCATATGAGTTTAAGTTATAGACTCGATGTCGTACATGAAATAAATCTTCAGAGCTCAGGCTCTGCCCTACCACCTGCCTTTCTGCCAGCACTGATACTCATGAGACACAAAAGTGTGGCTATAATAGATGGTTCACGTGGAATTGCCTTCCCTTTTGGTTGGGTTCACATTGGTTGGTGCCCATAATTTTGATTGGGTGCAGCAGCTATTTACATTGGTTGGTGCCCATAATTTAACATAATTCACATTGCTTGGTGCCTGTAATTTGATTGGGTGCAGTTGCTATTCACATTGGTTGACGCCTATAATTTAACAGTTGCTAAAGATATTGACTATCGCCCTTGACTACTACCTCAAAGTATCCTACTCAAAGTCTGCCTGATAAAAAAACCTGCTGTTCTTGCCCCAATACCTATGCTGTTTGTATATTCATCAAGAAAACAAAACTAACATGTCATCTTCTAGAGTGGGAAGTGAGATAGGAATTGTTAAAATTTTATTTACTTTATTTTTATTATTTTTTGTGGACTATTGTAACACGTTGAATTTTTTTTAATTACATTTTTAATTTTCAAGGATTTAGGGCTGAAAGTGCAGTTGTGTTACATAGATACACTGTAGCGTGGTGAAATCTGGGCTTTAGTGTACCCATCACTTTGTGTGCATTGCACACAATGGATGGTATTTCTTCTCTCACTCTCCTTCTACCTTCCCACCATTTAAAATCTCTAATATCTAATATTCTATTATGTATGTTCATGTGTACCCATTGTTTAGCTCCCAAGTGAGAACATGTGGTTTTTGATTTTCATTTGTGAGTTATTTCACTAGGGATAATGGCCACAAGCTCCATCCATGTTGCTGCAAAGACATAATTTCATTTTTTATGGCTGCATAGAATACCATGGTGTGTGTGTGTGTGTGTGTGTGTGTGTGTACCTATGCGAGCCACATTTTGAATCCAATCACCCTCTGACAGACAATTAGGTTGATTCTATGACTTTGCTGTTGTGAATAGTGTTGTGATGAACATAACAGGGCAGATGTCTTTTTGGTAAAATGATTTCCTTTGAGTAGATACCCAGTAATGAGATTGCTGGATCAAATGATAGTTCTATCTTTGGCTCCTTAAGAAATCTAGATAGTGTCTTCCACAGGCGTTGTCCTAATTTACATTTCACCAGTGTATAAGCATTCCTTATTCTCTGCATTCTCACCAACATCTGTTTTTTTATATTTTTTTAATAGTAGCCATTCTGACTGGTGTAAGATGTTATCTCATTGTGGTTTTAATTTGCATTTCTCTGATGATTAGTGGTATTGAGCATTTTTTCACATACTCATTACCTACTTGTATGTTTTCTTTTGAGGTATGTCTGTTTACATCCTTTGCTCACTTTTTAATGGGTTTTCCTTTTCTTGTTGAGCTCTATTTACATTTGTTATATATTCTGGGTGTCAGCCTTCTTTTAGATACATAGATTACAAACATTTTCTCCCATTCTGTAGGTTGTTGTTTACTCTGTTGATTATTTCTTTTTGCTTTGCAGAAGCTTTTTTGAGTTTTTTTAGATTAAGTGCTATCATACACATGCTATTGTTTCTATAAATTTTACTAAATTATTTAATGTTTTAATTGAGAAGAATCTTGGAGAGCATTCTAGTTCAAATCAAATACTCGCTCTGCAGATGAAGAAATTTACATGCAATAATTGGTCAATGTTAAATGTAATGGAGTGTTCAATACTGAGTAAACATGTATATGTTCATTCTAACACCACCTCTAGTAGGTTAGTGTCATCTCCTTTTAATAGATGGGGAATATGAGAACTTCAGTGACTTTCTCAGGGCCACGTACCTTATCAACAGCAATGATCCCTGAAAGGATCTTGGGAACTAAAGCCTAATTCATTGTTTTGCCTGGACTATGTATTTCCTACATAGATAAAAACAGGCAGCTTTTAAATGCATCTTTTCAAACTGCACACAAAATATTTCTTGGACCTATGTTTTCTACTTGTAATTTGAATATTCCCCCTGTTCACTCATACACTAGCCCAGCATTGTTCAACATAAATATAAATATAAATATACAAGTATACACAGATTCTTAGTGACGTACCTAGGGCCGTTACTGTGTTTGTCAACAAAAGGTCTTAAAAGAATGTCAAAGATGGTAGATAGATTTTGGAGCAGATAATACTGCGAGAAGAACGATGTTGTAAATTTATTATCTCAAAATCCTGCTAAGAGTCAAAATAGATAAAAATGTGCAAACGACACAAATAAGAGCATACAATTTCCTGGAAACATCTGTCCTTGCTGACAAATAAACTTCTTTTTAATACCCCAGAAAGCTAATATAAATGAAAATAATGGGAGTGGATGCTAGAGCTGAGAAGGGCTAGACCTGTTTTGTCCAATGCAACAGTTATTGGCCGTACATGGCTATTGATTACTTAAAATGTGGCTGGTCCAAATAATTATGTGCCATGAGTGTAAAATACACACTGGATCCCAAAGACTCGGTACCAAAGAAGTAAAATATACATTCATTTACATATTCGTTTTATGTTAAATGTCTATTTAAATAACTTAATTATATTGATCATTTGTTTAAAATATAAGTAAATTATTTTATTAAAACTAACTTTACATATCACTTTTCCTCTTTTAATATGGCCACTAGAAAATTTAAAATTTCATACGTATTTTACTTTATATTTTATTGACAATGCTGGGCTAGAGTATGAGTGAACAGCGTGAATATTCAAATTAGAAGTAGAAAGCATATGTCCATGGAACATTTTGAGTGCAGATTTAGAAAATGCACAGTGTAGGGCCCACTATTTTTTAGAAAGTTAGATAATAGTATACTATAATTTTAGTAATTATTTTTGTTATTTTAAGACTAAACTTTATTCATCTCTGTGGCTTGTCAAATAAATGATTGGCCTATGGATTAACTATGCAAGCTTTAGAAGTTTAAATATAGTTATATGCATATGATTGTACTAAATCTTTTAAGTGGTTGCAAAACCATACTACAGATTCTCATTTATCTCAATAGGATAACCATCTAGAGTGACTACTGGATATATCAAAGAATTCCCAACCTCACTAGGAAGTAAATAAGTAGAAATTAAGATTGTATGAAGTTGCCTTTGGCACCAGTCAGTAAGTCAAGAAATAAAAGTTTGATTGTAAATATTAATGTTATTCTGGGCATTGATTGCTGGATACATTGTAAATTGATTCAAATGTTCTGGTAGGATGGTGATAGTCAGCATAAGAATTTTAGGAATTTAATATAATAATTAAATATAGAGCATAATATTGAGACATAAATACACTAAGCTATCTTACTACAGTGGGTAAGAGCACAAATCTCAGGGTGAGGATGCCTGGTTTAGACAACAAGATCTGTCAAATGCTACATGTGTATCTTTGAATTATTTATCTAGCCTCTGTGCACCTCAATTTCTTCATTTGTAGAAATAAAGAGTAGTATCTACCTCATAGAGCTGTTATAAGGATTAAACAAGTTAATATTGCTAAGGTTTCTGGAACAGTTCCTGGCATATAGTAAACTACCTATCTATTTTTAAGTTAATCAAATGTATTTGCTAAGATATTTGCTATAAAAATCTATAATATTGCATGTAATATAGAAATCAAAAGTGAACATTTAAATGAATAAGCTATACCTATACTATGAAATAATATGCAGTCACCGAAATGATGTGAGCTCTATTTACTGACATAGAAGAGTGTTGCTGGTGTAGGATGAGAAAATATTAGGCCATATAACAACATGGAGATTAATATTATTCTACTTATGCATATTCATAGAAAGAGGGCTGGAAATATGTGAACATAATTCAATTTAAAATAGAATTTATATTTTTATTTAAAAAATGCCAGATATAAGTGAAGGGGAGGAAGGCAGCAAATCACGCTGCCATGTGTGTACCTATGCAACAATCTTGCATGTTCTTCACATGTACCCCAAAACCTAAAATGCAATAAAAAAAAAAAAACCTTCACTGGGAATCAAAAAAAAAAATACCTGTTTTCATTTTTCAAAATGACCCTCAATTATGTTTGTCATCAAAAATGTATTTTAAAATACAACTCTCAAAACATTAGTTATTTTCTTCAATAATGAATTCTGTCCTTCTTAAGTCAGCAGATGGTTAAGTGAATTACAACTGGTAGATTAGAGGGATAACTGGTTGATCTATTAATACTTACTAAATCAATTCATTGCAATCCACCATAACCTCTAGCTATAGGAAGAAGAAACAAGCTGCTGCAGGTCAAGCAGGGCCAGAGAATACACATGGAAGGGCGATTGTCAATTACACTCCCCTGAACCATGAACTTTCCACAGCACAAGGCTGCAGAAAAATCTGATACACTGTTGCTTCAAGAAGTGCACTTGGGAAAGAAAGATGTTATTCTTTTTTTTTCCCATTTATTTTATTGCATTTTAGGTTTTGGGGTACATGTGAAGAACATGCAAAATTGTTGCATAGGTACACACGTGGCAGTGTGATTTGCTGCCTTCCTCCCCATCACCTACATCTGGCATCTCTCCCCTTGCTATCTCTGTTATTCTCTATAAATAATTACAGCAAGACATGTTTCTAAATTTGGCAGTAGAAGTTAAGAATATTATTCAGCTCTTAAAAAGAATGTTACATTATATAGTAAAGAGAAGAGAAAAAGGGGCTGTAATGTAGTTGAAAAGTCAAGCTATACTTAGCAAGTTTAGGATTATGGACTAGGGCTGTTATGCATTTAAGTAGGAATTATGTTTATTAAAATAATGATTTAATAAAATTCCTTATTTCTATAATCTAAGAGGTAATGAAATATGATTTTTATTTAAGAAGCATGAAACAGGTTTCAAGTGTAACAATTCCAAACAAACATTAGATGTATGAATCTTGTACAAGTTGAGATAGTACATTAATTTTTTTGGAAATATTATGATACTTATGCCTTCAGTAGACATTAAGGACCTTCTGTGTGTTGGTGAATTCTCTGGGTACCATGGCCAAAGAGAGAAACCGAACACATTGGAAAGTCATTAATATGTTTCAGTGTATGCACCTTTATCCAAATAGACATGCATCTGAAATTCAGTTACTTACTGTGTAAATAGGTATCGTGTTGTTTGGTTGTTTTTTTTGCCACAGAGGAACATAAAAGATGAAAAAGGATAATCAAGAGAAGATTTTAGATTTTGTAAAACCAAAATGAGATTCATTGAAGATTTTTGAATAAAGAAGCTTTGTAAGTTAGGTTTTTAAAATAATTATTTTTAAAATATTGCACAGCATAGGTGGAAAAAGGAGGGGCAAGATAGGTACAGCAGGCCCTGTTAGTGCACCTTAGTGCACCACCTGTATCCCTCAGGTCCCAGATTCTGGAATGCCAGGGAAGATGTCCAGCTACCGTACCATTTCTATACTTAAAGGTTTTTCTCTGGAACAAGGAGAATGGAAATTAGAGGGAATTACCTCCCTATGGATCAGCTCTCAAGCAATGACTGCAGAGACTTGGTGAATAAATATCCTAGCTTGCATGCTCCAAGTGGGGAAATTCTCTGAAATGTATTTACCACATTTTCCAAAGTTTACCTCAGCGGAATTAACCTCAAGTCACCCTCTGCAGTAGCTTAATAATCACTCTTTACTGGCTGTGTTTCCTCTCATGGATCATTTTTCTCACTCACCATTGCTTTTCTTTACATTTTCCTCTGCTTCACTGTGGCTTCCAGTACCTGAAATTGAATATAGACCATCTCTGGACTATTGCTGGGGAACCTGAATAAAACAGCAGCAGGAGATAAGGAGGGTGTTTATCTCATTCATTTAAAATGGTTAGTTCTTGCCTTCCAAGTCTTTATAATAGGATACAGGCAAGAAAAAAAAAATCCGAACATATCTCATAAAGAAAAATAATTCAGTTAAATGGATACTGACTCCTTTCTACATGATAGAAACTATGATAGTTCCTGCAAGGGAAAAAATTGTGATATACTCCTCTACCCTCAAGGGAAATACAGTTTAATATTGGGAAAGAAAATCAATATAATGGTTGTTAATAAGATAGTTTGGCATAATATGTGAAATCAAATGCAAGAATTATTCCTATTAGATTTTAAACTTTAATGTAACTAGAATTTTTCTCCAAAATTACCATTAATCCCCACTTATCTTGAGAAACTAATAGTCTGTATCTGGGATTGTCAGAGAAAAGCCAAAATATAGTTATGTATAGTTATGTTAAGAAGATCAATAGAAAAGTCAGCTGAGTTTAGTTACTATAATTAATGATGTGGGCACAAAGCATTATAATAAAATTAAAAGCAAATTTTACTGGAAATGTCAATTAGGTATTCTCAAAAGAGCATAGCATTTCTTGCCACTTACACAAATTCAGTTTTTGTTCTCTGCTTCATGATACAAAGTTTGAAATTATTTAGAGCACTGTGAGATGAGTAACTATTCCAATGGAAGAACAGATAAAAATAAAGCATCATATTTGATGGGATGTGAATAGCTTCACAGTTTTACTGTTTTCCTTTTATTCATATAATTAACTCTGCCTAGCATGAAACGTGGATGAAAGGATACTATTACTATCTGTGGCTTCCTAAATATGTAGATGAAAACGTCAAGGCTTACCTGTGAAGTTTGAATACCAGAGCTAGGAATTAGAAGGCTTAAGATATTATGGTAATTTCTCAATGTGTTTTTATTAGTACTTGTTTTATGCAAGAGGCAGAAAAAAACTAATTCAAACGAAAAAGGAATGCATTATTGTATGTAATTGAAGTGATTCTGATTTCAAACACAGGTGAATCCAGGAGCTTAGGAGCTTAAGTATTGACATCAGGACAGAGTCTCGCTCCTTTCCTTAGTTCTGTGTTCGGTTCATTCTCATACAGGCTGTCCTGGTATGGAAACGTGATGATTATTGGTGGCTCTAGACATATGCCTTATTAGTTTCTAGTAGACAAAACTTTTTCTCTGAAGAGTTTCACAAAAATCCTACAATAAGCATTACTGATTCTGATGTCCTGGTTGCCTCATCTTGTCATCCCTGAGTTAACTCGAATAGCTATTTAAAATGGATAAAAGTTGAAAGCAGGGATTCCCCAAGCAACCTCTGTTAAGAAGAAGAGAAATGAAAGTCCATCAGGAAAAATTAAAAATGTACACTGTACTCATCTACCTAAGGAGAATACTCAAGAAAGTATTATGATAATAAAAATTAAGTTGACAAGAACAGTTGTTTAAAAAAATAGATCAAGGGTTAGCCAACTATGGCCCTAGGGTCAGAACATCTCCCATAGTCCGTTTTCTAAATAAAGTTTTATTGGGACACAGCCAAGCCCATTCTTACTGTATTATCACTGGCTGCATTTGTGCTATGATGGCAGAGCTGAGTAATATTGACAGAGACAATAAGAACATCAAATCTAAATGTTTATTATTTTAAATGTTTGGTGACTCCTAAAATAGAGATTTAAGGGAAAATAGTAGAAATAAATAAATGACTAAAAGAGTAAATGAAATTTGTGTAACCATCATTTTTTAAAACAACAGCAAAACAAATATTGCTCTTTCAAAACCTGTGTCAGTAAGCAGTTTTCTTGAATTACCTGCTTCAGTAGTTTAGAAAACTGGTGTGGTTGCATAGGGATCTACTGAGTAAGAGTCTCCCATATGTTTATGTTGTTCAAACTGTACCTATTTTAGAAATTTTGA
The DNA here is from genome assembly GCF_001604975.1 of Cebus imitator. Classification (NCBI taxonomy): domain Eukaryota; kingdom Metazoa; phylum Chordata; class Mammalia; order Primates; family Cebidae; genus Cebus; species Cebus imitator. The sequence goes on along the minus strand of NW_016107331.1, from coordinate 4,909,528 downwards.
ATTAGTTTTTACTAGCTTGAAATATAACCCTTTCTTTTTGTACTTGCCTTTGGCTACATTTTAATTTTTTGAAAGTTTTGCAAAAATGCTTGGCTAATTTTCTAGACCTTTAAAAAAAAACATTATCAAGATGCATAAATATACTTTTTTTTGGCATCTGTTCATCTATTCATATAAATTAAAAATGGAGCATAAGCAACACACCACCTTGTGTCTTGCCCAAGTAGGGAGCAATTAATTATGATATGAACTTTTTTTAAAGGGACCCTACTAAATCATCTGGAGGAGAGCTCAGATAGCTTGTTGCATCATTTCTCAAAGTCAGCATCTAGCAACATTGTATTTGGAGAGATATTGCTATGCTTTAATTCAATTCTTAAACAAACTCAACCTAAGTCAAAGCTTTTAGATTGGAAGAGTATCTGGCATTTTGTATCATATTTTTAAAATTATTGCTGTTTATTTTTACCCACTATAAACTAATTTAAGAGTAATGAGTAGTTTGAAAAGAACAATTGAGCAAGTTTCCATCTTTCTTTGTGGAAAACAGTAAGTTCAGATATTTCCTTGGCAAAATATGCCTAGGATGTCTCAAATCAGTAGGGTTCTATCTTTCTATGACAAGAGAACTAATGACAGGTTACTTGATAATATAATTACAGAAGGATTTAAGTGGGTAAGTACGTCTTCCATGGTGAAATGGGAGATGTTACAAAATACATTTGCACTGCAGAGCTTGTAGAATTATATCTGTGTAAGCCAACAAAATGAGCCATGGGAAAAGATGAGAGAATAAATTAGTCCCCAAATGTTTATTTGAAAATACATAAGCCTCCTAAGATGCTTTGTAAGCAATTAGAAGACTTTTAAAAATTGAACCACAAGTTTGCTTTATGTGTAAGTGATCTAACTTACTGGTTGAAAGAGATATTATAATTTTGAAGCAACATAAAATGTTTAAATCTAGACCTCTACCATTTGACACAGTACATGGTTTATTATTGTCTAAGGCTTCTCTATTTATTAGAAATGTAATACAAATCACATGTTTAATTTTAAAATTTCTAGTAGCTACACTAAAAAACAACAAAAAAAGGAATTGTTTGGATTCATTATAATACATTTTATTTAATCAAATATGTCTAAAGTATCTCATTTAAATCTTTAACAGTATAAAAACATTAATGACATATATTACATTTTTGTTTTGCTCTAAATATTTGTAAACTGGTATTTTACATTAATGAACATTTAAATCTGCATGTTAAATTGTCATCAAAAATACTTTTATATCTAAATTTCATAAATTTTCATTTGAAAAGGGAGATTACATACTCAAGTTGTTGCTAATGTGCTTAAAATTCTTCTAATAGCTGAATTAAAGATTATATTTTCATTTAAATTAATTAAAAATTTAAAAATGCTATTTTAGTTTTTCATTCACACTTGTCATGATATACATGCTCAGCTACATATGACTAGTGGTGACCATTGGACTGTGCAGTTGGAGGACATTAATAGTTATACAGGTCAAACTTTTCAAATACTTGTGTATTATTTGCTTGCAATAAAACACATGAAAAGGAATTGGTAAATTGTGCCAATTATAATAAATTACACAAATATATTTCTTCACACTAAAAATTGACTGGCACATGTTCTGTGGACATTCTGGATTTTTGCAAACTTTGTATCTATACTGGGTGCCTTTTCTCTAAGTACTAGCTGCTCTACAGCAGTCACAGAAACTCTGCTACCACTAAATGTGTGTTTTCAGAGATAGGTGGGCTACATTTTTTAAAAAGTAGAATTGTTTTAGTGAGGAAAATTTCTCTGAAATGTGGTGTTCTCTTTCACCAAATATTAAAAATATTGTAACAATTTTATATCAAAATCTGGATAGGACATCAATCTGAAACTACCTGAGCCTTGGAATTTCTTTCTAAAACTCCGTATCTCTTTGGTAATGGAGACAGGAAGTTCTGAACATTCATGATCACCCTTACAACTTCTTCTGTAGCAGAGAAGTGCCTGCTTCTTTCCCAGGTTCTGTTCCAAACCAAGGGATAGGCTTTGCTAGAGGCCATGAGTTAGAGTGAAACCAGAATCCACAGAGAGCAATCTCTATCTGACATCTCCTGTAGACACATCAGAATAAATACGTTTATAGCCATCATCCAGCATATATGAGGTTTACCTTAATGTTTGGTGAGGTTGACTTTCTCATGTACCAATGTAAGAAGTTCTCATGGAGATATTTCACCACTCGGTAATTCTCAGTTTTCTAAAATTAAGTTCAAGTATACTTCCTGCCCCAATATGGATGAGCTGGCCCATCTTACAATAAATCAGCTAGACAATTTATTTCTCCCCTAAAAGAAGTAATTCATTAATGACAAAGCATGAATGTCAGGAAACTATTTTTACTTCAGTTTAAAAGGACTTAAAGACCTGATCCATTGTTACAAAACTCTGAGGACATAGCCAAGAATAGAAGTTATGTCAAGCACATTAAAAAAAAAAAAAAAAAAAAAAAAAAAAAAAAAAAAAAAAAAAAAAAAAAAAAAAAAAAAAAAAAAAAAAAAAAAAAAAAAAAAGGTGTAAATGTACTGAACTCAGTGAGTATTAAATAAAAGAGAAACAAATAATTTTAAAGTACAGAATTTCAGCAGATGTAAGTTTCCTACTTAAAAAAAGGTATTAGAAGCCAAAGAAGGTGCACATATAAAATCTTAGATGGTCTAAGTTTAAGTGACTTCTCAATACCCTTTTCAGTTTATCTCTAAAGAAGACATATAATATAGGCACAAATATTTTATCGTCCCTTGACTTTTACCCATTGAAAATTATGAAATCTTAGTGTTGCTAAAAAGTACTATCAAAAATTGAAAGAAAACTTGATTACAAATGAATGGAGAGATAATTTGTAAGTTTACTTTCAGCTCTGAAAGTTGGAAAGTCTCTTAAACAAGGGGGAAACAATGAAAAATGAGTAATAAGATTCCGGCAAACAGCTTGATTTTAAGTCAACATCTAACTTGAAACTGGAATGTAATACTGAACAATCATGAAGGATAGATAATCCATCATATAAAGATTGACTTGCTGTTCTGTGTTCAAAGAAATAGATGAAACAAACATTTGTTCAGTTCTGGGAAACCATAAATTTTATGGATAAAATTTCTTTCAAATAAAAGTAATCAATTCACCTCTCATGGCCAAAACAGGACACATAGTGATTGTAAATCATCCCCATTTAATAATGAGGAGAAATGCTCAAGGATGGTATAAGGAAAAAAGCATGCATTACATTTTTTCTTTAATTTGTATAAATCTATGGGAGTACACATGTAATTGTATTACATGGATATATTGTGTAGTGGTGAAGTCACGGCTTTCAGGGTATCCATTAATGGAATAATGTACATTATACCCATTAAGGAATTTCTCATCCTCCACTCCCTTCCATTCCCCCACTTATCCAAATCTCCATTGTCTATCATTAAACATTCTATTTGGTTGGTGCAAATGTATTTGTCATTACTTTAATGGCAAAAACTGCAATTACTTTTGCACCAGCCTAATATGTCCATGTATACGCATTACTTAACTCCTACTTGTGAGGACATGCAGTATTTGTCTTTCTGTGTCTGACTCATTTTATTTAAAATAATGGCTTCCAATTCCACTCACGTTTCTGCAAAAGACAAGATTTTATTCTTTTCCATGGCTGAAAAGTATTCTGTTGTGTATATATACCATATTTTCTTAATCTAGTTATCCACTGATGGAAACTTAGGTTGATTGTATATCTTTGCTGTTGTGAATAGTGTAATAAACATACAAATGCAGGTGTCTTTTTAAATATTTAAAAATATTATCGAATATTAAATATTTATTAAATATATTTTTAAATATTCTTTTCCTCTGGATAAAGACCCAGGAGAGGGTTTGTTGGATCAAATGGCAGGTCTATGGCCATAGCACACTGTGCCTGATCTCATCTGGTAAGTTATTTAACATGTATTGAGCTTCTGGGAATAAAGAATATATATTACAATAAGCTGTAATACTTGCAATTATACTCCTAGTTAAAACATAGGGTCATTTGGGTGTATAGATATTATATTTAGACAGTTAGGTTTTTGATATGAAATTTGACTGTACCAGTGGCACAGGGGACATTTTCAAAATTCCTCCATTAAGAGTTAAGGGATTTAAAAAAATAGTGAAAATGGGACAGATTTTCAGGCTTAACCTATTTTAGGTTAGATTAATTTGCTCTGTTAATCAACATTTTTCAGGGTCTAATCTCAAAAGGATTTGAGATGATTGTGCGAAAGTCCTGACCTATGAAATAATAATATGGGCAATGAAAGCAGTTCAAACATTTAACAACAGTACACAGAAATATTTAACAAAACCTTATAGCAAGATTAAGAACATGTTTTATTGTGTATTAATCAGAAAAATATTGTCTTTCCTTTTGTTTCTATGGGGTTGAGCTCTATTTTGATTCTTGTAAATTATTTCACTTATAGTCAGGCATAGTTGTCTGATTATAAATGCTTCATCTGACTAGAATGTAGTCCACAGAGCAAGAACTTTTCTGTCTTGTTGACTGCTGTATTCCTAGTCTAGAACATTGCACACAGTAGGAGCTCATTCAGTGTTTTCGGAAGCATATTGAATGCATGCTATTATGTGCAAAATATTGAGTATGTGGAAAACAAAGTTCAGTGTATATTGCTCCATAAATATTTGTGATGCCTATTTTATCCAAAAGTTGTGTTTTGGTACAAACCCTGATGAATCCATCAGGCAAGATAAACATTATTCAGGGAATAAATACATGTTGAAAGGAAATGTAGTTGGATGACTTGAGAGCACAGACCTATGTTGGTGGAGTGATGAGGACAGCTTTCTGTTAAGTCTTCCCTGAGATGACTTTTGAACCAAGCCATGAAGGTAAAACAGTTCACTTAATAGGGATGAAGTGGTGGTGGCAGGGGAGGAGTTTGGATGGGAGTTGACGCATGTATGCCACAAAGCCCTTTGGCAGGAGGAAATACAGTGCCTTTGAGAAACTGAATGAAAATTTCTGAAGCTGAGGAACAGACCTAAGCAGTCAGAAGAGCATTGAAATTTGATGGAGACTAGTGCAGGGGCCAAATGATTTGATCTTTATCTGACTGGCAATGGAAAGACCGGAGAGACTTTATGTTTATATAATACCTTGAAGGTATGTGCAGATGTGAGGAAACAATGCAATGGGCATGCTAGTAAAATGGAAATACTGTAGATATTCTCGATGAATCTAAAAACTAGAGAAATGCATGACTTGATAAAAGAGAGTTCTATTTTATATATGTTCATCTATATATATATATATATATATGTACAAACATACATGTAGTAATGTTCCCCTTGTGAAATTCCATGAGTAATAATAATAGCTACTAATTAAAATTACCAGGCTCTGTTTTAATTATTACATGTGTCAACTGATTTAAGCCTCATATCCTCCAAATAAGAAAGGGATTATAATCATTTCCATTTTAGAGAAAACTGAGTTACTGCAGTATTAAATAACTTTTCAGGATAGCAGCGTTTATAACTGGCAGAGATGCCCAATTTGAGAGTCAGTGCTCTGAGGCACTGATTTTTTTTCTTGTTAATTTAAAAGTTGTTTATATTTATGAAGAATATAGTATAAATTTAGCAAGATTTGTTGTTCATAATACACTTAGAATCAGATGTTCTTTTATTCACAGGCAGTAATAGTACCTATGCCATGATACTTGAACAACAAGGAAATAAAAAGCAGTAACAAAAAAAATCCCCTAATAGTCTTGAATGTTATAAAATTTAATATTTTTCTATGTAAAAATTAGTTACTATTGAAGTGTTTCTTCTATGTTAAAATTGTTTTATTTTTATTGCTGTGCTTTCTGTCTCTTCTGCTCACAACATAGGTGACAGGAACGAATGTACCCCAAACCACAGCATCATATAATATAACCATGTAATAAACCTGCACATGTACTCCTTGAAGTACTTATAGAAATTGAAATTATTTAAAACAATTAGAATAAGAATGACATGCAGTAATTAAGTATATTTTAAAAGATTAAGACTACTTAAGAAAATGTGTCTAGGATAGCCTGCCCTTCATTTTTTGTCTTTTCTAAATTCTCACACTTATCTTCTAGTATCAGAGTTAGAGGTCACTCTACTTACAGGTGTCTTTAAAGTGTACTTTACAGAGCATGACCAGGTTCATTTTAGAGTTAAGATTCATTACCACGTACATCAGACAGTAACATGTAGGATTTTTCTAAAGGTAGTTGTTAAAAGCAGCATATGCAATGTTTCAAAATTTTTTTAAAAAATCACTTATAGTATTTTAAAACACAGTGTGTCTCAGGGAATCAGTCATCCAACTATATAAGTAGATAGGAAAATATCCTTACAAACTTCCTTCAGAGTTGAGCCAATGTATAAGCAGTGGGAGAGTGGCCAATAAAGAGGGAGAAACTAAATATAAAAAATACAGGATGATGGATAGAGTGCCTGAGAAGAGGTTAAAGAAGATGAACGTCAGTATATTTTTTTTAAAACAAACTGGTAATGATGGTGCTGATAATACTGTCATTGTTTATATTGTGCACATTGTGTGTATTATATTTCTAAATGCATCCAATTCTTACTACTGCCCTATGAAGTAGAGGCTGTCCTTACATTTACCCTGCTATATTAAGAGTGATCAAGAGCACAGAGAAGTTAAGTAAATTTCTCAATGTCACACAGGTGAAGAGTGACACAATGAAATTTAATCTCTGACTGCATGGCTCAAGAGTCCTAGTCCTTACTTTTATCTATGATGATAAACGACATCTGGTACAGTATAGAAAAGTGAAGTCCTTGTTAATCGTTTTTACTATCTCCCCAGCACCAACCACAGAGCCCAGTACATAAAAGAGCAAGGGTGAACAGAAGGAAGTGGGGGATGAATAGTGAGCTGCAGATCTATCTACATTATTTGCAGGACCCAGTGCAAAATGAAAAATTTGAGCTCCTTGTTAAAATCTGTTGAGATTTTTAAAATGGTGGCAGCAAAGCATTTAGTCAAGTGCAAGGCTCTTGAAAGTATGGGGGACCTTGTGTGACTTCACAGGTCATATGCCCATATATCTGGACCTGGGGAGCTGCCTTAGCCTTGAAAAAGAGGCACAATAATTTATTTTCCTAGAAAAGCTTTCAGTGGATTGTATGATGCTTGTCAGTTACTCCCTCCTATGATGTGACTTTACAATGTATGAAAGTGAGTTTCTATTTCCCCACCCCAGTGATGTTGAGTTTTGTTATGAGGCTTATTTAACCAATTAATGTAAGCGACAGTATGTTAGCTCCTAGCCAAAGTCCCAATGCAGTACTAGCTTCAACATCCACCCTTTTGGTCCACCGTTAGAAGAGCATTATCTGATAGCAAAAGGAAGGAAGGGAAGGAAGGAGAGAGAGAGAGGGAGGCAGCTTCTCTTTCTGATATAGATTGTTTGGGCTTGACCCAGGCTACAACTTGGGTTTATATCTGCTTCATGTGTTCTTATCTTTCATGGAATGGTCCTCTCATAGCAAGTGGCAGAAGTGCAGGAAGCCAGCCAACTGCACAAGCACATTTGAGGGTCCTTGCTCATAGCACACCTGTTTGCATTCTATTGGTCAAAGAAGGTTATAGGGCCAGCCATATTTAGGCAGATGTGTGCTTCTTAAATAATGGTCTCCTTCATCCTGGCCAACATGGTGAAATCCGGTCTCTACTAAAAATACAAAAATTAGCCGGGTGTGATTGTGCATGCCTGTAATCCCAGCTACTCAGGAGGCTGAGGCAGAGAATCGCTAGAATCCGGGAGACAAAGGTTGCAGTGAGCCGAGATTGGGCCATTACGCTCCAACCTGGTGACAGAGCGAGACTCTCTGTTTAAAAAAAAAGAATGGTCTCCTTAGTCTTTCTCATATTCCCAGTGATAAGTATAATTTCCAGTGGTGGTTTCTTATGGAGATTCTAGCCTAATTAGTATCATTAGTAAAGATAATAAGGATTTAAAGTAGCATAAATCTAAAGTTAGCATTTTAGATGTATTTTTATGTCCAATTATTTAATCACTATGCATATATATCTGTGTGTATAGGTCAGTATTTAATAATAGTCATGAAACTTCAGAGAAACACAGAAGCGTGTCTTAAATAGAAAATAAAATGCACATTCTTGTATAGTTGCATGACTGATAACCTCAAATTTTATTATGGTACAATAAAAGGACAACCTCGTAGCTTTTGCATAGTGTTGCCTATGATTATGATTTCTTATTCAACATGGAATTGAAGATTATAGTTCTTCAGTAAAAATGAAATATTCACACCATTATAGAAGAAATCACTTTTCTCATTATGATTCATCATTTATCATGATGAAAACGTTACAGAAAATATTGAAGGTCAGCCTAATATAGTCATTTAGTCATAAATTTGTAGGTAATATAAAATAAACCCTATATGGTGCCAGAAAAGGGTTTTTATTCTTTGTTATATCTGAATCATATTCTATATATATGTGCTCTAGAGCCATGCACTGGGTGTGATTTTTTTTTTAATATAGTTTCAGAACAAGTCCCCGGGGGAAAATTATATATAGATATACACACACATATATATATTAATTAATTTTAGTCACACTTGGATGACTACAATTTTTATTACTAGTTACCTATATTCTCTGATTTGGGGATGTAGCTACAGTTTATAACAGAGTGCAGGAAATTCTAGCTCAGTAGCCTCCCCACTCCTTCTCTTCAGGCTTTCAGTTTGGGGACAGTTTTCATTAGCTTTTCGCCAAAAGCAGACCAATGTGTGCCTATTTGGAGCAAGTTCTTAATATACAACAGATAAAGAGAGTCACCTCAAGATCTGGCTTTGTACCTTTCTACAAATTCTAACAATTCATCTTCTCTAAGAAGACAAAGTTCTGAGGGTGCGCAGCTTGGTAATCAGAGGACTTTCAATGAATTAGGAAAAGGCACCTCTTCAAAGTTTTACGCACACACTCAGAACAATGCTAGGGACGTGCTGGTGGAGCACAAGCTGGAATTTGATCCCACTTAGTTGCTTGACCTGCGCCCTTGTGCTGTGAACAACTTGTGCAACTCTATAACATCCATATGGTTAAAATAACTGCCAGCCTAGGCAAGACTTAGATTAGATTTTCAGTTTTACGTCCTACAAGATAAGTGACTTTAGGCAAGTTCCTTTAACTTTCAAAGTTTTTTCTTTTTTAACAAGTTTATTTCAGAGTTGTGAGGTAAGAGCTCACTTTGAGGAAGAAATGCGCAGATATATCCTTGGCATCTTATTTTGAAACTATATTTCATTATCTAAGACAAATAAACTTACCAGAAATTGTTATTTTATGTTTAGCATTTTCTCAATTATTATTGTAGATTAAATGTATCTTAATTAAAGACACCACCATTTACCTTGTGGACAAAGCCTGAATTCATTATGGATCACCTTCTTCACCCTCTTTTCTCTTCCAGTCATTGCTACTAAATACTGATGCCCCTTCCTAAACAATCTCTAATATTTTACTGCTTTTCCATCAACACTCTCACTGCCTTGGTCCAGAATCACATGATTTCTTCCCTGAAGTGTTGTAATTACTCCCCACTAATTCTGACTCATATCATATTTCAGCCTCCTCTAATCCATTCTCCATACTGTCTCAATAATTATCTTTACACTGCAGATATTCCCTCTGCTAGAAATCCTTCAGTTACAGACCATAACTCACAAGAATCTTAGCCATAAGTATCTTGTCAGGCTTCTCATGATCTGAGCCACATTCTTATTGAAGGCATGACTTAAAGTAGTTGTTTCACAAATGTTTTTGAATGAATAGTACTACTCGGCACATTCAGTGCCTAGGTTAGGGCTTGCCTTCCATTACAAATACATAACAAAATAAAAGGAGCAATAACCTGGCGGTAAAAATGAAGGACATGATAATGCTGGTAAAAGGAGAATGAACAGAAGAAAGGAAATTCCAGTGATAAGAGTCAGGAAGAGGGATAGCCTGGAAAGCAGGGACAAGGTAAAAGAACAGCATGGCTATGAAGCCCTTGTCTGGGAAGATGAAGGGGAAAATTTGTAACAATTTGAAAAATTGTTAAGGAAGACAAAGACATATTGAATCGACAAGAAAATTCGGACTAAAGCTTTTGAACATATGGTGGTTCTGCTAGGGAAAGGTATAAACAAAATTGCAAACCAAAGATATAAGATTAAAAATGACTTCAGGGGTAAGGTATAGGAAGTCATCACTGTGTAAACTAAGACCAGTAATGAAAATGTACATAAAGGGTTTAGTGAAATATGTTATCACTACCGAAAATTTGGAATTAGAAGGAAAATGAGATTCTTTTAAAAAAATAATATATGTCTTCTAATTACAATTGCGTAATTACTAACAAAATGGAATAAGAAATAGTAAGGGATTTAAGAGACCTCTGACCCAAATTATTTAAAAATTTTATAGCACAAAACAGCACATGAACTAAATGCTCATCAGTGTAATTATTTATAATATATATTTTTAAATGATATTTATTGAAAGAGGATTTAAAAGAAGGTATGACTTTAGGAAGATATAAGAAAATAATATTTGAAGCAAAAAATGAAGAAAAATGTAACTTTGAGGGCATCATTAAAATTTGATGAAATCTTTTTATGATGATATTTTAAGCTCAAATGAATGCATAAATGAGGTTTGTTTTTACTATTTTTGCCCAGCACGTAAAATGCATTCAATAAATATCTAACAAATTCATCAATAAGTAGGTATCTCTGAAAGGGAGGATAAGAAATTGAAAGTCAAACACTGAAAAGTCATAATGATCAAGGCAAAATGATAAAAATATTCTATATGGAGATGATTTGATTGAGTTTAAAGGAAGAGTAATTTGGTTTCTTGAATTAAAAAAAAAAAACTTTTCCTTTTTTTAGTTGCAGAATTTGAAGAATAAAATATTTCATCTCTTCCGCATGGCCCCAGTGGTAGGGCATCATTCTTACATAAAAAGATTCCAGATGAGTGAAATTCATTGGTTACTGATGCCTACTTCTGTCCTTCTGGATAGGAAGACATATTTCATACAATTATTGCATGTTTTAAATTATGGTCCTTGCTCTACTTCCCTAAGCACTTAAAATGTTACATTGTTGGTATCTTTGCTTTTTCTCTATTCCTTCAGGCAGCACTAAAATTCTTCCAAATAGGTATTTTGAATATAATAAATTACTTATTTTTATTGATTATATGCTTTAGGGGAAAATTTGACTCAATTATTTTGCCTATTAAGTATGCAGTAGTAGGAAATAGAATATACTCATATAATATTTATGGATATTATTATTCTACTTGATTATTAATTTTCTTTAATTTACTCTAAGTTTTTATAGTCTAATTAATGAAAATTATATGCTTCCAAAGTTTAAAAAATGAAAAACAAACTTTAGTGTGAGATAATTTTATGCTCTAAAAAATATCCTAGTCTCCAATTATTTATTACTTTTGACATAGAAATTTATCTTTCACTTCCAAGTAACTCTTCCATTATGTTTGTACTTTTGATCTTGTTAATTTGTTGTTTGGTCAGAAAACCATGAGTAATGACTTTATCATTTTTAATACTTCAGTTTCCCAGAACTATTTTTTAAGAATATTTTTCAGTCAAATGTTAATAACCTTTCTTTTGTTCTTCCCTAGGAAGCTCTGCTTCTTATTTGATTGATTTAATTTATTATTATCTCATTTATTATATATAAAGTTCAATGTTCCTATGCAAATACTATTTTACTTAGTGAAATTCTAATGTTTATAATTATTTCACTATTCAATTTTTGTGTTTTATAAATATATGTAATTATTAAACTTCAAATGTCTCTATAGAAACAGTACTTAGCAGTCTGACTCTAAAATTATATTTGTCTTATAGTTCTTTATGAAAGGGTGGACATTTAAGAATTTTGCACAAGTTTTCTCTTATTTTATCTATCTAGCTGTGTTATTAGCTTATCCCTTTGAAATTAAGCAAATAGAATGTGCTAGTATATGTTTTTGTTATCTGAGATCATGATTAGTTTTTCATTTAAATCAGTTTGTCTTCTTTTTTTCCCTGTCAAAAACTACTAATGTTTCTCAATCTCAATTTCAAAAGGTGAATTATTTGAATTTTCAAGTGGGGACATATTATGATATTAAACAAATGAAATACATTTGTTGCTTTTTTTTAAATTATCATAGCTCTAACTCTTTGTGATCAGCCATATTGTTTGCAACTTAAATGTAAGACATTGATTTGCTAAATCATAATCAGAAGTAAGAAGAAGTACCAAACCACACAATCATAGTGTCAGCAGGAGTTTGGCTGCCAGCATAATGACAAACACAAATAATGCTAATACAACCACACTTGCCCTGGGCCCTCCTTTCATGGGACTCTGTGTCTCTACTAGTTAAGGTCCTGAAATGTCTTCCACATACCTGAAAAGAAGAGGAATTCTTTTAAATTCCTTCAAAAAACCAGTTACTTGAGTTCATGAAATCTTGCACTGAAAGCAGTCTATAATTAGAACTTTATCTTGAAAGCTCTGAAATGATTTCCAACTAAGTTAGGAAAGTCAACCATGGCAGTGTTCAGTGCAGATTATCCCCATCGCCTAGGCTGGAGTGTGATGGTACCATCATAGCTCACTGTAGCTTCTAATTTCCAAGTTCAAATGATCCTTCTGTCTCAGCCTCCTGAATAGATGTGACTACAAATATGTGCCACCATGTGTAGCTAATTTTTTATTTTTTATTTTTATTATTATTATTTTTTTGTAGAGAGGGGCCTAACTGTATTATCCAGGCTGGTCTCAAGCTTCTAGCCTCAAGTGATCCTCCCACCTTGGACTCTCAAAGTGTTGGGATTATAGGCAGGAGCTACCATTCCTGGCCCATTTTATTTTCCTAGAATGAGTCTGATATTAGATTTCAGACTGATCTTCCTTCAGTCAGAAAATATCCTTTCATAGATTGGCTGGAGAAGCTTTCAGTGCGTTTTCTAAACGGATAAATGTATCCTGCCTCACAACAATTACCAAATTGCCCCTAACTCTAGGAATGAATAATTCAGTAGTTCCTTGGGACCATATAATGCATTTACTTCTTTTTTCATGAAGCATTGATTGAGAATATATTGTTTTTTTGTTTTGAATATGTACATGAAGTGTTTAAAAGAACATAAATAAATAGCCTCTGTACCAAATTTGATCCCAGTATTAAACCTAAAAATAAAATACAGAGAAACATTTACCTAGTCTTATAAAAAATATTTTGAAGTAAATCTCAGTGTATTCGTTTGTTCTCATCCTGCTGTGAAGAAATACCCAAGACTGGATAATTTATAAAGGAAAGAGATTTAATTGACTCACAGCTCCACAGGGCTGAGGAGGCCTCAGGGAAATTACAAACATTGCGGAAGGGGAACCAAACACGTTTTTTTACACGAGGTGACAAGAATGAGAAGTGCAGAGCAAAGGCGGGGCAAAGTCCCTTATAAAACCATCAGATCTTCTGAGAATTCACACACTATCATGAGAAGAGCATGAGGGTAATGGCCCCCATGATTCAATTACCTCCCACCAGGTCCCACCCACAACATATGGGGATTATGGGAATTACAGTTTAAGGTGAAATTTGGGTGGAACACAGCCAAATCATATCAGTCCACTCGTGATCCCTCTTCACATTTCAAAACACAGTCATGCCTTCCCAAGATTCTCCCAAAGTCTTAACTAATTCCAGCATTAACTCAAAACTCGGAGTCCAAAGTCTCATCTGAGATAAGACAAGTCCCTTTTACCTATGAGCCTGTAAAGTTTATAGCAAGTTAGTTACTTTCTAAATACAATGAGGTTACAGGCATTGGGTAAATACACTCATTTCAAATAGGAGAAATTGGCCAAACCAAAGGGGCTACAGGCCCCATGCAAGTCAAAAATGCACTAGATCAAAAGGATCCCTTTTGACTCCATGCCTCACATAGAGGTCATGTTGATGCAAGAGGTGAGGTCTCATGGGCTTGGGCACTCAGTAAGGAAATAAAAGGAAATAAATGACAGAGAAGTTGCTGTAAGGCCTGGAGTGCCAACCTCTTTCTGATTCATTTTTCTGTGCCTCACAATATTCTAGGAGCATAGAACTGACAGTGTTCTCTAATGCATTTAGCTGAAGACAGCACTGCTTGCTTTCCAGAGGGGCGAGCTTGACTGCAGGCGTCCTTGCACCCTGCAGGAGCCTCCTTAGTGACCCTATCTACATACAAGATAAGCAGAACTGCAGGCTGGATTATAAATGAAACAAAAACAAATAGGGAATTTTATTGATCATTTGTCTCTCTATTGTAAATAATAACTACATTTTCTTATAAGTTTGTATCTTCATCAAGGTAATGTTTTTATTGACTCTGCTCAAGCTGAGTGTGAGAAACCATCAGTTAATCAGGATGACATTCCAAATATTTGTCCTTTTCGTTATTCGTTCTGTGAATGGACATTACCAACTGTATACATACTCAAATTTATTTTTTTAAAAAATGTAAAATTTGATCTATAATTATACTAATTCATCCATAATAATTGCATGGACTAACTTAATTTCATTTCTGTTTTTATTGTCACATAAATGAAAGCAGGATGCACTCTTCCACATTTCTGAATTCCAATCATTACAGAATAGTTTTAGAGCTAAACCTTTTCTCTTTACACTGAAGGAGAAAGCAACCAGTTACTTCAGGATAAACTGGTAGTTTTCTAAAAGGAACGTTAGTTTCTGTTTGTCTTATTTATATTTCACATTTATTTGAGAGGAATTAGTTATTTGAGGGTTAATATTAGAACTTAATAACTATCTATAATATTTGTCTCTGGAAAATTACATGCTTATTTTCTAACAAATGACTTCAGATATTTAGTTATCTAGATATTTAAATTAGACATTTGGAAATCAATGTGATGGTAATTTGGTACTCTCTGAAGTGGAATTGCTTCTGCATATCTGAGTATCCTGTATAAATATTGGACAGGTTGCCTGAAAATTCTTAATCTGTTTTTTAATTCTCTTTTTTTTTTTGTTTTGTGCAAAGAGGATAATAGACCTTTCTTATTTTACAGTATTGTTGTGAATACAATATGTGAAACTGCTTTGGAAAATGGTAATTATTATGTTTATCATTTTATTCATCATTATTGTCAGAATTATCTTTATAATTACTGTAATAAAAATGGTAAGTGGCAATTACTTAAAGAAATTACTAATTTATATAGTAGAATGAAAAAGCAAAATAATACAAATAGTAACTTATTAATTTTGATATAGCAACAAAATATCAAACACAGTAAGAGAGACAAGCAGTAAACGCAACAGGTGGTATAATCAACAGGCTAACAGCCAACAAAGTTGCATAAATTAATAATGTGGCACAGTGTTATTCGGTGTAGCCAAATGAGCTATACAACTGTGAGAACTGTTCATAACAAGTGCTGTGTAACAGGAACAGATTTATTCTTCATAGCAAGGCATCTAAAGAGCATATATCTTACATGTATAAAATTAGGAAATACAGTTAAATTGTTTATCTTGAAAAAAATCTCAGTATTACAGAAAAACATCAGCATACATTTAATGGAACTTGTAAAACTTTTACTTTACTTTTCCTGTTTTCCTGTCTTCCTTGTAGTATGAGGTATTAATAACATTTGGCTATTAGATTTGGCATTAAGGTTTTCAAACCGTTCAATTGCAATAGAAGATAAAAAATAATAGTCATTTTTTGTTTCATGCTTTTCTCCCTCAAAATGAGGAAAAAGGAAGGAAATAAGTAGCAATCTTTTTGTTCTCAAAGGAGACATATAGTTTTGTATTTATTAAAGGAAAGAAATTGATAAAATGGGGGTTCTTGGCATAAAATCATTTAGTATTCAGATAGTGAAATTTAAGTGGTGGGAGAGATTCAGGGCTTCTGTTCGGCATTGGTAAGACTGATGGTTCTGTGGCAAAAAAACAAAACAAAACAAAACAAAACTGTGGTTCATTTAGAGAATGAACTTTCTCTGAAGGGACAAACAGACAGAAAAGTTGAAAGTTCCCTGAGGAAAATTTCAAGCGTCTGTAAAAATCTTTACAAGTATCTGCTGCTACTGTTTTTCCCAACTGAAATAATCTTATAGAGGCAGTGAGAGATAATATGAACTACTGACAGTTACTTGAATTTTACCTCAGTTAGGAAACTGCACTTCTTTTACAGATGGAATGCTATTAGGCATGTTACTTAAGCTAAATTCTGGTGTTCTTTGAACTGTAGAAATTTGCCATTTTCTGCATGGAAGCAGAGCCATGGTAAGGAGATAGCAGGGTGAACTTTGTATTTCTGTAGAACCATTTATAATATATATGAGGATACCCTAGGCATATAGGACCATTCTATCTATTTCAGAAATACTTGATTCATGTTTTAGCAATCAAAAGTTACCTAAAGAAGTATTGTTAGATCAATTATACCACTCAATGTGGATATGCAAAGGTTTATTCAAATTGCTCATTCTATTATGGTAATAGTACATCTTTCTAGAGAACGTTGCAGCACAGATTTGCAGGGAAGGCAGGTGGTAGTGATCGGAAGCATTTTTGGTATAGCCAGCATCTCCATGGCCTAAATGTTCACAAAATGTAATGCACATGGATTGATTCCATCTAAGGCACAGCTTTAAGAAACAATGTCTACGTACAGAACTTCTAGTTATATAGAAGAGGATTGTGGGTAAAGGCTCAAATAATTAACTGCACACAACATGCTTATTTATTTATGTTTCAGAAAATTTTTTATGTTACCCAACTTTTTCTGAAAATCTCATTGGCTCCTTTCTTACTGTAATGAAGCAAAATAAAATGAGATGAAAAAAAAAATTTTAAGTTAAAAAGAATGAAAGATAAATGCAATTCAACATATATCTAATTGAATTTTCTCAAAGAGAGAATATAGTAGGGGCATAACCAAATACTTAAGATAAAAGTAGCTGAAATAATTTCTAGAAATGATGAAAAGTTGGGACACATTGTAAACAAAAGCAAGAAAGATAAGAATCTACATTTGGATATAGCGTAGTGAAAATACAGAATGCTAGAGACAGAGATCTCACAAACAGAGGGAAAATACAGATGATTAACAATGGAATAAAGATGATATTCATATCCAACTATTTTTTCCCAGAACTTTTTATTCTGGTAAAATATACATAACATAAAATTTAACATCCTAACCATTTTTAAGTGTATGGTTCAGTGGTATTAAATAATTTCATACTGTTTGTACAACCATGACCATAATTAATCTACAGAATTATTTTCTTCTTGTATGATGGGAACTCCATCTTTATTAAATAATATTTTCCCCTTCACCTGCCACCTCCTTGTAACTATCATTCTACTTTCTGTCTCTATCATGCTGCAATCTAGAAAATTTTTAGATATACCCTGCTCTACTGCAAATCTTTTTCCCCAGCTCTTTGAGAAATAATTGACAAACAAAAATGTTAAATATTTAAGGTGTGTATTGTGATGCTTTCATATATGTATACATTGTGAAATACATTACTACAATCAAGCTAATTAATATATCCAGCATTTCATATAGTTACCATTATTTTGTAGTGAGAACTCATAAGATCTACCATCTTAGCAAATTTCTAGTATATGATACATTATTTATTGTAGCCACATGATATACATCAGATCCCCAGGTTTCCTTCATCCTGACTAACCAAAACTTTGTAACCACTGACTCACATCTCACCATGCCTTTTTGATTATTCCTACTGTTCAGTTTTTCAGTTTAGTGAATTCACTTTTTAAAATGATGATGATTTTACTTTCCAGAAATTCAATTTTATTCTCTTTCAAATATAACTGGCAATTTTTTACAGTCATTTATGCCTTTTTCATGCTTTCAGCTCCATGTTTGTTTGTCTATTCAAAGAGATTAATGTAATTGTTTTATAATCTGTATATAGTGATTTTATCATGTCAAAACGCTTTGCAAATTTAATCTGCATTTTAAACCCTTTTATAATATCTTATTTCTACACATGTAGTATTATTTTGTTTTTAAAATCAATGTTCTTTGGAGTTTCTTTTCTCCATGAAAACAATTCAAGTTGTGTATTTTATTTTTTCCCCATACAGAGAAGTTGGGCATTTACATCAGTTACACACTTGGGACACCAACTCCCCAAGACCACTTTTCATTAAAGTTTACGTTTGGAGCTATACAAGCTAGTGTTAATGGGGGTCCCAATGCCCTAGGAAAGGTGACTCATGATTAGGAATTCTTAGGAAGACACTTTATTTTTATAAATTTACCTCTTGGCATTGACTGCTGAAACTAAAAGAGCCAGATTTCTTCCTTCTCCCATTGAGAGAACAGTCCTAATTCACCTCAGTTTCATATGAGGATAGGGCGTGGAAGTCTTGCCAGCATTCAGGAGGTAGTCTGCATCATTTTGTTAAGTGAATAAGTAAGTGCCTCTCAAAGAGAAGTTATTTCCCATATTAAATTTACCACTTCCATAGCGCAATTAATATCTCACATGAACTTTGTGGGACACATTTAAACTATAGCATCACCTAAGTGGAATCATACAATAAACTACTTTTTTATGACTAGCTTATTTCACTTAGCAAGATTTTCTCAAAGTTCATCCACATTTTAGCATACTTTAGAATTTTCTTCCTTTTTAAGGCTGAATAATAATCCGTTATATTTTTATGCTACATTTTGCTTACTCATTCATCCCGTAATGGACTGTTGTGATGCTTCTGAGTTTTAGCTATTGTGAATAAGGCTGCTATGAGCATGAGTGTACAAATATGTCTTTGAGACCCTGCCTTCAATATTTTGGATATATTATAATACATGGAATTAACAAATCATATGATAAATCTACTTTAAATTATTTGAGGAGCCACAATACTATTTTCCACAGTGGCAATACTACTTTGTATTCCCACCAAGAGCACATAAGGTTTGCTGTTACTCCACATCCTCACCAAGATGTGCTTTCTGTTCTGTTTTTTATTATAATCATCCTACTAGTTATGAGGTGATATCTCACTGAAAGTTTTAGTTCACTTTTTTTTAGGGAGTAGTGTAGTTGAGCATAGTTTCATGTGTTTATTAGCCTTTTGCATATCTTCTTTGGACAAATGTCTATTCAGATCATTTGCTCATTTTAAAAATCAGATTATTAAATTTTTGCTGTTATTGAGATTTAAGAATTCACTATACATTCTGGATATTAATTACTCTTAGATATATGAGTTACAAATATAGACTCCAATTCTGTGGTTAAAATTTTCTGCTGATAGGATCTTTTGATGTACAATTTAAAAAAATTCATGTAGTTCATTTTGTCCATTTTTTTTTCTTTTGATGTCTATGCCTTTTATGTCACATCCAAGAAATCACTGCCAAATCCAATATTGTGAAGCTTTTTTACTAAAAGTTGTATGGTTTTAGGACTGATGTTTTCATCATCAATGGTTGTTGAATTTTGTCAAATGCTTTTCTATATTAATTGAGATGATCATATATTCTTTTTTTCCTTTCATTCTGTTAATGTGGTACATTACATTTATTGATTGTTATTTGTTGAAATATCCTTGCATTCCAGGAATAAATTCAACTTGGTCACAGTGTATGATTAATTTTATATGCTGCTGAATTCAGTTTGCCAGTATTTAGGATTTTCACAGTATTCACAAAGGATATTTGTCTTTTATGCTTTTTTCTTCTAGTTCCTATGATTTTGCTGTCAGGGTTAATGCTGGATCTATAGAATGAATTAAGAAATGTTTCTTTCTCTTCAATTTTTTTGGAAAAGAATGAGAAGTATTGGTATTAGTTTATCTTTAAATGTTTGGT
>NW_016107331.1:4883019-4889438 GCF_001604975.1 Cebus imitator | reverse complement strand
TTTTTGAGATGGAGTTTTGCTCTTGTTACCCAGGCTGGAGTGTGCAGTAGTGCAATCTCAGCTCACCAAAACCCCTGCCTCCTGGGTTCAAGTGATTCTCCTGCCTTAGCCTCCCTGGTAGCTGGGATCACAGGCATGCGCTACCATGCCTAGCTAATTTTGTATTTTCAGTAGATACAGAGTTTCTTCATGTTGGTCAGGCTGGTCTCGAACTCCTGACCTCAGGTGATCCACCTGCCTCAGCCTCTCAAAGTGCTAGGATTACTGGTGTGAGCCACTGCGCCTAGACTTTTTTTTTTTTCTTTTTTAAATCAGGAGAATTTTGGCTATTGATTAAATCCTCTAATTAATAGATCTATTCAGATTCTTATGTCTTTGTCGTTTAGTGATTACAGTGTTCATGCCTCAAAAATTCATTCATTTTATCTAAGATATCAATTTGTCGATGTAGAATTATTAACTATAGTCTCATAACTTTACTACTTCGTACAATTTGTAGTAATGTCCCCACTTTGATTTTGCTTTTAATAATTTGATTTTTTTCTTAGTTTATCTCATTAAAAGTTCATTACATTTGCTGATCTTTTCACAGAATCAGCTTTTGTTTTATTAGTTTCTCTAGTGTTTCTAAGATCTATTTTGCTTATTTCTGCTACAATCTTTACTATTTCCTGCTTTCTTCTAGCTTTGGATTTAATTTGTTTTTCATTTTCTTGTTTCTTAAGTTGTAAAGTCAGGCTGTTGATTGGAGATCTTCTTATTTTTAATATAAGCATTTGAGAGTATACATTTGCCCTTTAGCACTCTACTCACTGTGTTCCCCAAATTTTGGTGTGTGTTTTCATTATTATCCATATCTAAGTATTTTTAAATTTCCATTGTGGTTGCTTATTTTATCCATTGCTTGTTTAAAAATATGTTGTTTAATTTTCACAATTTTTTAAGAATTTCAGTTTTCCTCCTGTTACTGATTTTTAACTTCATTCCATGGTGGCTGGAGAAGATATGTTGTATTATCTCTGTCTTTATTAATCTATTGAGACTTGATTTTTGCCTTAGCATACGGCCTATCCTGAAAATGTTCCATGTGAATATGAGGAGAATATATATACTGTTGCTGTTGGGTAGAATGTTCTGTACAGGTCTGTTAGATTTAGCTGGTGTATTTTGTTGATTAAACCCTTTGTTTTTTTTTTACTTATCTTCTGTCTAGTTGTGCTATCTATTATTCAGTGTGGGTGACTGAAGTCTCTATTATTATAGAACTGTGTATTTTTCCCTTCAAACCTTTTTTTCTTTATATATTTTGATTTTCTGTAACTTGGTTTGCAAATGTTTATAATTATTATATTTTCTTCCTCTATGAAAACTTATTATTAATATCAAATTTACTTTGGCTCTTATAACCTTTTTTACTTAAAGTATATTTTATCTGATATTTGTATATCCACCCCTGCTTTCTTTTGGTTACAATGTGCATGGACTATCTTATTTCGTCCTCTTTCTCACAATCTATTTGTGTCTTTGGACTACAGTGAGTGTCTTGTAGGATCTCGTTTAGTTGGAACATTTTGTTAAAAATGATTTTTCAAATCTCTACTTTTAGAGTAAAGGATTTAATCTATTTGCATTTTAAGTGATTACTGATAAAGAGAGATGTATTTCTGTGATTTTCTGTCTGTTTTCTTTATACCTTATAGCTTGTGTTCCATATTTCCTGCATTAATGTTTTCTTTTTCAGTTTATTTTTTATATTGAAACTTTTAATTCCTTTCTCATTTTCTTATGTGTATTTTCTACAGCTATTCTCTTTGGTTACTATGGGGGCTGAATTTTAATATCCTAAACTTACAGTGCTCTAATTTGAACTTATACTAGCTTAACTTTGATCAACAAAAACTGCTTATTTACAGTGTAGTCATCACTACTTTAGATGTTTGTCACAAAATTACATCTTAATACATTGTGTGCCCCAAAACATACATTTGTAATTATTTAAATGCATTGCTCTCTTAAATTATGTATAAAGCAAACTGTTGAGTTACAAACCAAAGTTACAATAATGATAGATTTTATATTAATAGGTTTAAAAATGTATTAATCTCTTAAATTATGTGGAAATAAAGATTAAGGTTATAAATCTTTGCTTAAATAACAGATATTATAATTGCCTCTGTATTTATCTTCATTGAGATATTTATAATTTCATATGGCTTCAAGTTACCATCTTGTTTTATTTCATTTTACCCTGCAGACTATT
This sequence comes from Cebus imitator, assembly GCF_001604975.1. Classification (NCBI taxonomy): domain Eukaryota; kingdom Metazoa; phylum Chordata; class Mammalia; order Primates; family Cebidae; genus Cebus; species Cebus imitator. The sequence goes on along the minus strand of NW_016107331.1, from coordinate 4,887,178 downwards.
GTGAGCAAGAAATTTTGCAGGGCAGGTCTAGTCCCAGTGAGATCCCTCCACTTTTGTTGATCTGGGCATGTGTAAGTTTTTCCTTTAGTTTTGAAAGACAGTATTGGTGGATACAGGATTCTTGATTAACATTTTTTTCTTTTAGCATTTTGAATATATCATCCACTGCCTTCTGCTCTGTATAGTTTCTGATGAGAAATCTGCTGACTATCTTACTGAGGATCCATTCTATGTGATGAGATGCTTTTTGCTGCCTTAAAAATTTTCTATTTGCCTTTTTCTTTTCAAAGTTTTATTATAATGTGTTTTGAAGTTGTTCTCTTTGAATTCATTGTAATTGAAGTTCATTGACCTTTTGGATGTTTACATTCATGTCTGCTACCAAATTTGGGGAACTTTCAGTCATTATATCTTTAAATATTATTTCTGCCTTCATCTATGTCTCTTAATTCTAAGATTTCCACAATGTGTAGGTTAATCTGCTTGATTGTGTTTCAAAGGTTCTGTTCACCTTTCTTAAACATTTTTAAAATTTTATTCATATTCACTTATTTTCATTGTCTTTTCCTCAACTTTGCTCACTCTTTTATCTGCCTACTCAACCCTGTCATTGGATACTTTTACTGAGCTTTTCATTTCTCTTATTGTACTTTTCATCTCTAGAATTTCTTTTTGGCTCATTTTAGATTTCCCATCTCCTTTTATAAAATAAATTATTTTCTTGACTCCATATCTTAAAGATGCCATTTAGGATCTTTGAGGCAGTTGTCTTAAAGTCTTTGTCTAGTATGTCTGCCCCAAGGTCTTTTTCAAGGGCAGTTTCTGTTGATTTTTTTCTTTCTTTGTTTTTGAGTGGGTCATATTTTTCTGCTTCCTTGAATAGCTTCTAAAGATTGTTGAAACTGGACATTTGAATCTATGTAGTAAATTTGGAAACCACATTCCTCCCTTTTCAGGGTGTTTTGGTTTTCATTATTATATTATTATTATTATTATTTAATTTTCATGCTGTCTTTATAGTAATAATTACTTTGAAGTGTAAGCTTAAGGTCTTCCATGGTTTTTTTTCGAACCTGTCTTTTCCTCAGGATACATGGTCACTTTCTATTTTTCTCCATGTATGAAACTGCTTTTCAATGTCCCGGACTTCTATGTCTTGCTGCTAAAATGAGAAAAATAGAAAAAATGAGAAATGAGGAATGGATGGATAATGTTGTGTTCCCTGAAGTTTTCTGAATGTCACTTCAGCCCTGGAGGGATTTGTTGGCAACAGTGGGTAGGAGTGCAACAAATGGCTGCCCATCTTTTTTCTGCACCTCTGTGGTCCGCAGCAGCAATTACTCACAGGAGCACAGATTCCTAATATTTGGAGAACAGGATGCTTTGAGGGCACCCTGATATCCACAAGCTGTGTGCAGGCTGCTCTTCTAATCCCTGCACATTTTTCCTTCAAAAGGATGAGGCTTGAGAATGGGGAGGTGCTATTGTGTTTAGAGCAGAAATTTACCATTGATGCTTTACCAGCATTTGCAAGCCTTTAATAGACTCAGTAATTCCAAAATAGTTCCATCAAACAGATTCTAGCAGGGCATTTGTTGTTTAGGTAGAGAGACAGTTTATTCATGCTTCCTACTCCACCATCTAACATTTTTATGGCAACAGATAATTCAACATCAACAGATGCACACAAGAGAAACTTCTAAATTACGTATTTTCAGAAGAAAAGAAAATGATCCTGTTAGAAAATTTTGCACAAAGGAATAGTGAACAAATAAAATAGCAAACCTGTCAGAAAATATCACTATGATTTTATTTCATGACTACAATGTGACTCAAACTTTGAAAATCAGTTCACCATATTCACATGTTAAAAAGAAAAAACATATCTAAAATAGTTGCAGAAAATCATTTAATAGCATTAAGTAATTATTTATAACCAAAATTCTCAGCACAAAGTAAAATCAAAGGGAATTCTTTCCTAAATCGATAAAGATTCCTTACCAAAATCTTCAGGAAACCTTACACTAACAGGAAATGTTACTGTTGCATGTATAAACTTCCCTAGCTTTTCTTCCTTTTTGCATCCCTGTGTGGCAGAAAGCTTTATGGCACTTTGTTTGTTTTTGTCTGTTTTAGTCCTATATTTAGTGTAAGATGGCTTGGAACCAGAAAAGTGGTAGCAGTCTGAAGTGTAGATTGCTTTCCCTGCTTCTACTATCAGTGTGGAGGAATGGATTTGCTCAGAGGCATTAAGTACCATATAATGTTCTAACATGGCATAGTAGGGAGTTGGAATGCCTAAATTCTAACTTAGCCTCAGATTAGCTATGAGATCTTCATTAAAAGTACAGTCTCAAACTGATATATCTGATCAATGAGGCCTGCTGACCAGATTGTATTTAATATCCCTTTCCCTGGATGGGCTGGAGCTGGCTTCCACACTTCTCAAACCTGAGTGAATATACAGCTTTCCAGGGCTCCTGGGAAGCTGATAAAATGCACATACTGTTTAATTGGATTTGGGATGCATCCTGAATTACAGCCTTTCTAACAGTCTTTTAGTGATGCCAATGCTGCTGGATCACATATATTTAAGTAATACATTGTAATTAGCCATGTATTTTTCTAAATATGCTTTAGAATACTTCTCTCAATCAGTACACTTTATTGAACTTAAAAGACATTCAACCTACAAGAAAATGACTTGCAGGCAACTTTTAAAAAAAGTATTAATAACATTAAATTCCTTTAATTAGCAATGTATCTGTTTGCTTTCACAGACACACTAAAATCAAGGAGGTATTATATTTAAAAAAAAAATTCTAGCATGACTGAAGACATCATGCTATCATAAGAAGCAAATGGAAAACACTGGATTTGTAAGCATGAGATCTGGGTGCTAATCTCCTTTACAACTAATTGAATATGATTGAAAATTTAGCTTGTCTAAATCTGTTTCTTCATCTGAGGAATTAAGAGTTGAATGAGCTACATGCTTTCTCTGGATTGCTCTAGCTCTAAACTGATATGATTATAAAACTTTCATAACCATAGGAGTTTTGAGATCGCTTATAGATGACATTTCAAATAATTTATACATAAGCTAAGCAGCAAAGTGCAGAGTTGAGTCCAGGCAATTCTCTCAATCATTGAGAAAAATAATGAGTATTTTCAATTGGATCATGGGTATTACAAGCCTTCGTTCATAAAATTCACTGGAAATATATCAGTTTGTCTTTTATTTTTGTAGTCATGACTGTAAGTTCTGTTAAACTAGAAGGATAATAAAATTAGAAATTGCAATAGAAAAGCATTCATATATTGTGAACACTTAGTAACACACATTACCCTATTCCTACAACTAAAATAAAAAGAATAAAATTCAAAAGATATATACATTTTAAATAGTTATTTGAACTACTTAACATAATAGGGCTAGCATAATAATTTCCTCAATATTTATTTGATTCCTGGGATTTATTCATTAAAAAATTGAATAATCATACATATTTATTAACTTAGGCATAGAATTTAACATTTGTTGTCTTGAAGACTTTGCAAAAGTTTATATGCTATAATGTCCTATTTTGGAGAGTTTAGAAAAATGATACTTTCACATAATAGAACAGGGGAGCTGTAGTAGAAAGGATTAAATTATGACAATTTATCTTCAAAGTGTTTTGGAAGGAAGATTGATATTCTTTCCTCCAAAGGTAAATTGGCCTAATAATTTTAGCATGGTGAAATTTATGAAATCTAGGAAACCTTTTAACTTATATTTCTGTACATCTATATTAATAAAATATTCTTCATAGCCTAAAATAGACTTTCTTTTGCATGCATTCATTTTATGAAAGTCAAGCGCTAAATTGGAAAGGAAAAGTAATAAAGCAAATTGGGCATGAAGATAAAGCAGATGTTTCTGACACTGCAACGACCTGGCAGACTGAGTCAAAGTCATGTTGGGAGAGATTTGTCATTGGAGTTACTGCATGCTGTTCCTACCGCTTCTCCATGATCTGAGCCTATCCTATGTGGAATGCCTCCTGATTCTCACTGTGGTTATGCATTTCTTTCCTTTATTTTTCTTTCTTTTTTTTTTTTTTTTTTTTTTTTTTTTTTTTTTTTTTTTTTTTTTTTTTTTTTTTTTTTTTTTTTT
>NW_016107331.1:4797546-4882996 GCF_001604975.1 Cebus imitator | reverse complement strand
GGTTCAAGAGATTCTCCTGCCCCAGCCTCCAGAGTAGCTGGGATTACAGGCACATGCCACCACATCCGCTGAGTTTTATATTTTTAATGGAGATGGGGTTTCGCCGTGTTGGCCAGGCTGGTCTCAACTCCTGACCTCAGGTGATCCACCCATCTTGGCCTCAGGTGATCCACCTGACCTCAGGTGATCCACCCGTGTTGGGATTACAGGTATGAGCCACCGGGCACCGGCCGGTTTTGCATTTCTTTCTCTACTACAGCACCCCACTAAATGGTATCTGCTCCGTCTTCTCTATTCATACCGTTAGTATATGAATCTCTTCTAAGTATCTACAGTTTGACTGCAAACTCAGAATTACCTGGGAAATTTAAGAAATACTGGTTCCTGGGGTCCTACCCACAGAGACTCTGATTTAATTGGTCTGGGATGTGGCCTGGGCATTGGGATTTTTAACAGCTTTTCAGGTGACTAATGTGAAGTTGAAGCCCTCTGAAATGTACCAGGAAGTCTACTGGCTCTTTGGAATTACCACTTACTTAATACTCACAATACTCTTCTAGGTAGATATTACATTCCTTTGTAGAGAAAAGGAAGTGGAATATCAGGAAGAGTTAATGAACAGCTTAATACCACTAGTACATGGTAGCTACAGGAGTCTATCCATGTTCTACATTATTGCATGTTTGCTCTTTTTCTTTACTGTAGAAGCAGGCTGAGTTTTGTGTTCTGTGACCCAGATTCTCAGCAAAGCCATAGTCGCTTTTCTGGCTGTATCAAACTTCTGTTAAAACAATGATCTTCATATACACTTAAAGAAACATTTACTTATGTATAAAACTAATTTTCTGCATCTATAATGGCAGGATGACTTACGTCGTTATTCCCCTTAATGTGATGTGGAGCTGCAGTGGTCCATTTGAATTCAAATAGCTGTGTTCTGTCTTTTAACCTGATGAACTGTGCCAAGATTCTTATTTGATATTTTCTGCATTTTATGTAGTGATAAGAAATTTTAGTTTGCCTTACTTAATTTTAACTATGAATTTAAATACGTTGCATGTATTTTCAATATTGTGGGCCCTGTCACAAAACCCAGACCATTACTATGAGTAAGCTTACATAATTTTATGGTAGGACCAGAATGGCATTCAAAACACTTCTGAGATTTGTTAAAATTACATTTAAAAATGCATTTATTCAATGTATTCCAATATTACATTTGATAATTATGCTGAATTATGGATTTCCGACTTTTCATCTTATATCCTAAAATTGCTGTTTATTTAAGTCATTTATTTGTTGAGGAAAGAGGCACCCTAAATTAAAAGAAGAGCACTTTGATGGATTATGTTCAGCTGACAAAAAGTGTAGTTTAATTATAAAAAAGATCCATTCTACCAAGAGTGTTAAAATGCTAAATAGAAAATACATTGAATAGTGGGAGGGAACATTGGTACCAACAGTTGGGAAGCTGTGTGTTATTCTGCAGCAAATGTAAGTTAACACACTAAGTAACATACATGAAACCTAAAACTAAGCAAATAAAAATACATTGCTTATAAAAAATGTCTATAGTGGCATTATTTATATTAAAAAACTGGAAACAACCAAATGTCCATGAGCCACAAAAAGAATACGTAAATTGGCATATTCTTCAAGGAAATACAGAAATGAAGAAAAACTACTTCATTCAATGATATTGATTAATCTCATGAACATAATGTTGGGTGAAAAAAAAACAGATGTGATAGAATGCATTCAATTTATGTGAAACCCAGAATCAGGCAAAAGTGATCTGTGATGATGGTAGTCAAAAGAGCAGTTACCTTTGAGGGTTGATTATTGACTGGGTAAGAGCACAGTAGAGCATTGCGGAGTGTGAGAAATGACTTCCGTTTTGATGTGGGAGGTTCTAGAGGTACATCACAGGTGTGTACACCTGGAGCTCCACATGCGTGACTTGTGCACTTTACGGTATGAAAGTTATAATTCAACCAAAGTGAGGTTGGGGTGTGTATATGTCTATTTAAACACAATTATCTACAAGGACAGAGGCTCTGAGTGAGCAAGACCTTAGGACAAAGCAAATATTTGCATAAGGATAAAGAAAAATTAATTGCAACCTCAGAAGATTTAGAATTAGCACTCCAGATGGCCATGTCACTCATTATAGGGCTTAGATGAAAAATTTATTTTTCAACACTTGCTTGTCATCTAGGGCATACTAGAATTAATTTTTAAGATTACTATTTTTTCTGTGAATTATTTAAATGACTTAAAAATTGCAGTCTTAACAAAAAGGAGATGGAACATACTGTTCTTAGAATATATGGTTTTAACATAATGACAGCAAGGCTCAAAACTTACCAGTGCCCTAAGGTAACCTCCCCAACATGTAAAAATATTTTGTTTTTTCTCACACGTTGTATAAATTACCACAATTACGCTGAAGATTTCTAATCTGACCTCATTGTCATCATTAGCATTTCGTGCAAGAGGAACTACTTATTAAATGCTACTTTGAGATAAAAATTATTTTCTAAAAGAATGTCTAGATTTCAAGGTTCAGTTATTTTCCTTGTCAAGAGAATGACTTGAGAGTATCATTTAAAAATGTGTGGTAGCTGTGTCAGAGTTGTTATTAATATTTCCTGAAAATTCTTCTGTCTAAATTGAGATTTTCTATTTTGTATTTGTAGGACATCTCTAGAATTGAGGGGAGCAGTGATAACATGGAGTAAATTTGTAGATTTAAGAGACAGAGGAAAAACATTTATCACTACCAAAGAAAGATAACATTGTTGGCTTAAGAAACAAACAAAACCCCTGGCAATTAATTTAAAAAAATAATAATAAAAGTTTTATTTCAGTGGAGAAGAGAGGATAAATGAGGAAATTCTGTTAGGAGATACTAATCTTCAACATAATTATGCCATAAGAGTTTGAGCTTTAAAGTTAAAAATTGTGCCCTCAATATGTAGCACCAGACTCACAGCTCATGAGAAGAAACATAAGTACATTATGCTGCATTAAGTTCTGTGTCTTTATATAAACTTTGAAAAGAAATTTGACAGTGTCCTTTAATATATCCTGTAAAAATCTAATTAACTAATTGTCATCGGTCCAAAATGAAGCAACTGAGTGATTGGTGATAGAATTTTCCCCACTTGCATGATCATATGTTTATATTAAATCTCCTAAGAAATCTTTGTTTGAAAAATATAATGTACTGCTGTAAAAGGAAACCAATCTAAATTTTAAAAATTATAATCACATATGTATCAGACCAATAGATTGATCTTTTTATACAAATGATATTATTTTTAAAACGTTTTTAGTTTTACACATAACATTATGACTCATCTGGTTCAGATAGATTTCTGTTTTATAAAATGGAATCATTAAGAATTTACTGTCTGTCTTATGTTAATATTTCTAAAAATCATTGTCTGAAAAGTTGTACTAAATTTAATTTTGTACATGGCCAAGGAAATAATAATTCTTCCAAATGAAATTGAGTTAATTTGAAATACAATAGGCAGCATATACCCATCATATAAAAGCCAATTACAATTAACATGATCACTATTTTAAACTGCTGTGCAGCAGATTAGAAAAGTATTTGGGTAACTAGACACATTAGGAATATTCATATGCACATGTCACTGTAAGGTTTACAGTCTTTCCTATAAACAATTATTGCTCTCTCTTCCAGGTTCTAGATACCAGTTATTACCTGCCTATTTGAATATCCTACAGGCCCTTCACACTCAGCATTTTCAAAACAAATGCTTTGTAATCTTTCCTCTTTATGCCCTAACCGGATAATTTATTACAAAGGCCAGAAATTAAGAAGACCTGTTAGCTACTAGGTCACATTGATTCCACATCTCAGATTTTGCTTAAATTCCTCATCTTCTCTTTCCTATGTCCACTTCTCTCACACTGAGTTTTTTAGGTGATCCCTGAAATATCTCCTTGCCTTCAACTTGCTTTGTCCTCATTATTTTCTTTATACCGTTGGGTAGAATTATTGGTCTAAAATATAGATCCAATCATGATTGCTTCATGTTTTTTATTGTGGAAAAGGATAATGCAGGAATCCTACACTGATCTAGTTCTACATGATCTGGCATCAAGCTACCCTTCTGATTTCAGTTTCTACCCTAATAACTATATTTAAACCCAAATTTGCCTCCCCATCCTTCTAATTCATATTCTTCTCAAATTCTTCTATGGCTGTGTGCATTAGAGACCAAACTTTCTTCCGTACTTTCTTATGCACCTTCTTCTCACTTCTCCTCCTGTATTTTTTATATCACTCTCTTGTACAGGCTGAAGCTAATTGTGGACTTTCATCAAGTTTGGCCTTGCTCTCTGCTTTTATTTCCTCTAATAACTCCCTCAGAGAGAGTTCATTTGCTCAAAGAGCTTCATCTGCCACTTCTGTGCCTCTTGGATTTCCTTGGCCCAATGTATGCAGCCTACAGTTGCTGGCATAACCTTTCAAGATGTAATTTTTGACAAGTTATTTTTCTTTTCCCAGAAACTACAGTGACTTTTTTATTGTTCCTTGTTTTAGCAGTCATCTAGTTTCTTTTTCCTAATTACTGCAGCTTATATCAAATTCCTGCAAATGACCTCTCTGTTTTTATTGGACTTCTTTATTTTTTTTCTATTTTTGTGGGGCATCTTTATTTTCTCTTATTTAAATTACCTTAGCACCACAGTTCCTCATTCCATGTTGTGAATTTTCTTCACTGTGACCTTTTCAGTCTTTGCCTAGAACATTCTTCCCCAATTTCCATTAGCCTGCAGATTTCACTTAACTCAAAATGCAGATTATATTCACTTATTCCATGAAATCGTCTTGGACTAATCCTACTTCTCTCCTATCACTCACTGTGGAATGATTTACCTTTTATTTTCCAGATGTGTACTTGCATTTCTTTTCATTCTTCAATTGTACTTCCCTAAACTAGATCATACATCTTTTGTGATAGTATCATTGATGTCTTTTGTGTCTCCAGCATCTTCTACACAAGAAATGGACATTTAGTTGGTAGTTGATGATACTGAAAGAATATATGAATAATAGTTAGGTTTTATTGAGTGCTTACTGTGTATCAAGTATTATGTGAAGCATTTTATATGAATCATTTCATGTAAGGCCCAGTGAGGCAAAATGGCTTGTTTAAAGTCACATAGCTTGTGAGTAGTGCAAGTTGGGTTTAAGGCCAGTACACAAGCATAACCACCAGCTCAGTTGGAAAGTGTGACTTTCTATAAGATACAGCTGCTGATTAAATCATCTTAGGAAATGACTTATTCTGAGAACATGCTTTACAACTCTAAAAGTTTTCCTGTCAATCTTCATATCACAAAATAATAAAATAAAGGCACTAGGACAGAATTACTTTCTCTAGAAATTGATTTGTGTTTGAAACTTGACTCATGATTTAGTACAGGCCTGGTAAGCTCTAAAACTAACTGATACCATCTGAACAGTGTTGGTCAAGAAATAGTGATAGTTAGTTTGCCTGTAGAATAGAATCCATCCACTTGCCATAATCCCAGATCTCAAGGAAAATTCTATGTAGTTCATAGAAGGTGGGAAAAAAATCATCCTTATTTATAACAATAATATTTACCAGTATAGTATCACTAATAAAGTGTGTCCTACTTTTAGAAATATTATGGACATTAAACCTCAATTTGGTCCTGTTTTTATAATTAACCAAATGTTTTGACTTTAAAGGAATACGTACCAAATGCATTTTCAGGCTGGTTGTGTTTGTGATTGGTCTCCTGTATTTCAAGCCAGTGCTTAGCTTAAGCCAATGACCTTCTTACCTGGCAGTTGATTCTAATACTTCTCCATCAACAGTGAAAAAAGTATAGCTAGAAGGGCTCATTTGTGTCTGGTTACTATTCCTGGGATAATTTCTTGAGTAAACTTTGATGCTTTTGCATAAAAAATTAGAAACCGAGGCAGAATAGAACCCTCGTCCCAAAAGGAGAGACTCCTGTTTTCCCTTAAGACTGAAGAGAAATTTGTTCATTCATAGAGCAGAGAATCTGGGGGCATTACATGAAAGTTAGGACAATGTGCACACAGTGTATCTTAAAGTTAATTTTTAACTGATAAGCAGGAAAACTCTTAGCTTGGAATTGTGCAACATAGCACCAAATCAAACTCTGCTGAGAGCCTTAGAGAAACCTTGCTTCATTTAGCTAGCAGATTACCACCTATATCTGAAAAGGCTCCTGGGACCAATGGCAATAAAACTAACATAAGCCTTTGGGAGTGATTACACACAAACTGGTAAGAACTAAATTTTGTAGAACAAGTGATATACAAGGTAGTCCAAGAAACTAGTTGCACAGTGGTCCAAAGAAACAGTTTTACCATGTGAGAGGAAGGAGATGGTTAATATCTTTGTTCACATATGTACCCATGGGAAAATCCCTGGAATTTTTTTTTTTTTTTTTTTTGAGATGGTGTTTCATTCTTGTCACCCAGGCTGGAGTGCAATGGAGCGATCTCGGCTCACCGCAACTTCTGCCTCCCGGGTTCAAGTAATTCTCTTGCCTCAGCCTCCAAATAGCTGGGACAACAGGCACGTGCCACCATGCCCATCTTAGTTTTTTTATCTTTAATAGATACCAGGTTTCACCATGTTAGCTAGGATAGTCTCCATCTCTTGACCGTGTGATCCGCCTGCCTCAGCCTCCCAAACTGCTGGGATTACAAGCATGAGTCATCACGCCCGACCAATCACTGGAATTTTTTTTTAAAATGTTAATAGCATTTAAATGTAACTTTTCTATCATAAAAGGGTAAAATCTGGATTATTTAATTACTGCTTAAGTCTTGGATTTGTTAATTCTAGATTTATTTTTATTTTTGGCTGCTAGATTTTATTTATCTTCTTATACTGAAGTTGATTTTATTATGTTAGTTTATAAAAAATGTTCCAAATTAGTATCTAATGCAGTGGTCACCCTCTCAAGAGCCTCACATTTACTAGTAGCTAAATTAATTACATTAAAATAACTATCTTCCTGTCTCTGGGATTATATTGATGAAGATTCTACTTACTTATTTTTATTGAGGGAGATCTTGCTTTTTGTAGATTTTTAAAGTGTACTACCACATATGAAGCGAGGACTTCAGGTTTGTATTTTAAAAAGTAAAATTTTGTATCATACTCAAGATTTCCTGTTTTGAATCTGATTGTTGTAATTGCCTGCTTAGATTCTTTTACCTTGAGGTAACATTTTCAAAGGTTTAGTCATAAATATGTAAAACCAATTAATGGATTTCAATTAGGCTTATCCCAAGACAATATGTATCATTCATCAGATCCTTTATGTGATATTCAAAACATAATTTCACCTCACATACTTAATTGATCTTTGTAACAATATGTTCTAAAGTTTGCCTTCAAACACTCATTCAGGATGCAAAGAACTAAAACTGTTTTTCTCTGGAATTCTTGGGTCAACTCCGTTAAAGCAAGAGAAGTGGAATAGAGGCTGCCTGTTCAAAACTACGAAATGCAAGCTGACATTCAGCATTTTGTGGTCTGTCATACATATCAATTAAATGACAGAAATGCTCCAGATGTTCTGTTCTGTAACACATTGAGAAAGCGCCATACTCCAACTCACACAATTTTAGTGCACCCTAGGTGACTTTGAGTTTGAAAACCCTAAGCTTGACATTCTTGTCAGTCCATTGACATATACCCCAAAATTTAATCAGGCATGTTGCATTTTGTTAAAACCAGATATTTTGTTACCAGTTCAGGTTTTACCTAGAAAACATCCCTGTTACTCAGTGGTGATGGTAGGCTATCAGATCAGCTATATTGTTTACTAAACCATCTACTTCTGTGTATATATTATAGTAAGTAGCTTTCTCAGAAACTATTTAAAGTCACAAATTGTTTAAATATGTTGTGGCTTGTGCACATCAATGAGTATATTACTCTGTGCTCATTAACATATTATAAATTTATATAGATTTATATGGAAAGATTCCCACAATATATTGTAGAATGGAAAAGCTAGCTATAAAACAGTATATACGGCATGATCCTCTTTAACCCAAATACTCATAGACACACACACACACACACACACACACACACACACACACACACAAACTGTTCAAGTTGATTCCTCCTGGAAGTGGAATTAAAGAGCTGGAGGAATAAAAGGGAATTCAAAATGTTGTATATACTGTTCTGTACTGTTAGAAAATTAACTATAATGTTTAACCATTAACTTTTATAATTAAAAAGTATTCAATAAAAATGTAAAATATAATAATATAATGACTGTTTTCTATGTGTTCACATTGCTTTTAATCTCTGAATTCCTTGGGGAGTACAGGTTAGTACTCCCCATGGAATCAGAATGACTAATCCATGTAAATGACTAATCCATGAATGTAATTCAGCGTGTTGGCAGATTAGCAATTTGGAAAATGGAAAAAACAAAAAAGTCTATAGTACTGTACTTCAAAAGCTGTTATCATCACGTTTATGCATGGCTAGAATGCAGGTTAGGACAGCAAGGGGAGGACGAGCAGTGCAATCACAGGTACAGTGGTAGCTCTCGGTTCTATAGTTCTATTAGTGTCTTACAGGCAAGTGGGATGCCGTTACTATGAAGCTAGGACATAAGTGACAGAAAGTATATTCCAAATATGCTACAGCTATTTCCTAGCTATCACACATAGCAAAAAGAAGTTGGAGCGGATGACATTCTGGCCAAACAGCTAAGAAAGAAAGCAGAGAGTAAATACCTGAAACAAAATGGAAAATGACAACTTGGACAAAGGACAAGTGTACAGATCCACTCTGATATTACACAAAGGATAGTACCAATGACTCAAGATATGTTCTAGATACAGCAAAGAATGAGATCCCAAGTAAGGTGAAATGATTCTCTTTAGAACAGAAGTTGCCTATCTCTCTGACTTAGATTCAATTTGGAGCTTCTGAACTAAATTGTAAACATTATGAAGACAATGCAAATCATGTAAGAAGCAATGAATGAAATATTTTTCCTCTGTTTCTGCTAGTTGATCTCAGTCTTCTCTATAAATTTTGAGAATTGTCCACATTTGACTTTGATTGAATACTTTAGTTTTTACTATTGTTTCCATGGGCTCAAAAAAACCAGCAAGTAAGTCGATGACACTATCTGGAAAGAAAACATTTAATAGAGATAGATATAACAGGAAGTACTTTGGGAAACAACATTTCATGGACATTTTTGAGAAATGAAGAGAATAAATCCATGCCAAGCCTTATACAGGCTACAGAGGTTCCATTTAAAATAAAATAATTGATATGGTGAATTTTAAAAAGCATATCTAGCTATTAATGTGCTAGCGTAAGCCGCAGAATAAAAGGTACAACATTAAAATAGAACTGATAAAAGAATAAATTGAAAACTCCATGATTAATACTAAATCTATCAGAGCATTACCAGTAAGGTTTATAATTATATTAAATGACTAATTTTTGAGACAGATATTATAAGACATATTTTCCATATACATATATAATCAATACTTTTTATAGAGAATTTTTATCAGTTTTTAACATTATTTTAATGTTGGCCTCTGCAACAACTTAAAGTCAGCACAAGATGGATTTTAAGTTCCTGTGTCTTGCAGGATTTTGATAATATGATGAAAACTCTGGAAGTTCTAGTCAGGGGAAAAAAAATCTCACAAAAATATAGACACTGGAACCTAGGTGAAGAAATACTTATAATTCCCATTTCTTTTCTATCTTCCTCTTCTCTATTTACTTTGGGCCAGTCAATTCTAAGGAATTGCTGAGATATTCCTTAAAAGAAGAAGCAGAACTCATCACAAAAAGAAGTGCTTGAGTATTGTTGATTTTTAAAGTTTATTTGATTAATGATTGCTATCCAGTCACAAGTCACAGTGGCCTGCAGCATGATACTGTGCAGCCATAGTTTCATTCTTTACTAAAAGTATGACAGGCTTTTGTCAAAATAAAGATAATTGTGATTTATATAATAAGATGGAGAATGATATATTTTAGCAAGAAGGATCTAATCATTCTTGTTCTGTATTTTGCCCATGATAGCAAGCAAATACTAAGGTTTAAGAGAATAAGAATATACTCTGTTACATATGACTTGATTTAACAGGATTATTTTGAGATTGACAAGTCTAAAATTTGTCCTGTCATAATAACTATCTTTTATAGTTCATGCTGTTAAATTCATTTTACTTCAGCGGTTTGCATTTGACTTTTTTAAACTCCTGATTCCATAGGATTCTATACAATTTCTTAAATATTTTATGAGACGTGTGTGTGTGCGCATCTGTGTCTGTGTGTGTGTGTACATGTGTAATTGGCTTGGAGTCAGCATACCTAAATTCTAGGTCAAGTTTGGCTTCTACCACTCATGATGATCTATACATATTGCAATCTAATAATTGTATGACTCTAATCATGTTACATTACATAGTCTATTTCCTTGTTTATGTATAAAGATATAGTTTACCTAGAAGTGTAGATTTGAGACAAGTATTAATGTAAATACTATATGAGTTATTATTCATAGTCATTCTTAAGTAACAATATTTCTTAAGGATGAATTTCTGTTCTACTTGTTAGAATACGCATTTCACATTCTAAATTATCATAGATAATTACATATTATAGATATTTGACTTAGGAAATAAAATATTTTTAAGAGAATACAACATATCCAGTGTTGCTAAACATTTTTATAGATAAGATTGCAACATGATAATAGATGTGGTAGGCAGAATAATGGCTTCTCAAAGATTTACACATCTTTCCTAACGCAGAGAAACTGCAAATAGATATTTCCTTTGTCAAAAGACGCTTTGCAGCTGTCCTTAATGTTGAGAGCCTTGAGATAAGAAGACTAGCCTATAGTATCCAGGTGGACCCAATCTAATCACATGGGTATTTTAAAAAGCAGGGAACCTTACCCAGCTGAATTCAATTTAGAGGAGGTGGGGATGTGATTATGGGAGAATAATCAAAGAGATGCAAGTTTGCTGTTGCAAGAGGGCCAAAAGCCAAGAAATGCAGGCAGCCTCTGGAAGATGGAAAAGGCATTAAAACACCTTCTTCCCCCTAGCCTCCATAAGGGAATGCAGCCCTGCTGACACCTTGATTTTAATCCAGTGAGTACTGTGTCAAATGTCAAGCCTATAGAATTGTAGTATAATAAATGTTTGTCATTAGCCACTAAATTCATGATAATTTGATATGATAGCAATAGAAAACTAATACTTGGGAAATGTTAGTAAATTCAGACCAGAAATCGTAATTTTTTAAATATACATGTTTTATGTGGTAACACAGGGTTCAAATATGTTATGATATACAGAATGTTCCACATTCATTGGCTAATAATGACTGTTCTACAGGCAAACAAAAATATTAATACTTACTAAGCGGCTAACTTATCAGATACATTCACCTCCTATCCATTCTAAGATCTGAAATAGAAGTTATACATGCATATATACATACATGCAAAGGTCATTAAGTACATGAAAACAAATGCAATAACTAACTCCAATGAAACTTGTACATATAAGAACTAGACTGTAAAACATGAAACATTGTACATACAAAAACTAGACTAAATTGAGACTATTTAGAACATGAAAAATCAATTACCATCATAAAAATGAAACAATTGAATATAAATTTATTTATATTTATGTTGAAACAGTGTGGGATAAATTTAAAAGAAATTTTAAAAAATTCCATTATGGGGGGGAAAGATTATTTAAGGTGGTAGAACTGCTCAGGCAGCTTTAATGACAGTATAAAATTTTGTAGGGATATATAAGGAGTGGGGATCTCAGGGAGGCTAGCATTTTCAGAGTTTTATACTTGCATTAATTAGTTACATATATCTTCAAGTAATAATGCATGTTGCTTAAAGAAAATATGAAAAAATAATGTGGAGAGTCTTAATAGAGGGAACAGTCCCATTCTGCTCCTTAGGTACTTTCAATTCCACATGCTTTTGCTCCTTCTTCTGATATTAGCTTATATCATTTTTTTTAAATGTATGTATACCACTATCTCTTAGCTCAACAACTTTGGACATTGGATTCCTATTATGTTTAATGAGGATGATACCTGTTTTGGTAGTGCGTTCCAGAGGCAGTCTTCTCTTACCTACACTGCAACATGTTCACGGAATATTCTGAAACAAATTGTCCTTTACAGTATTTTATTTCTCAGCACCAGCTCTTCAGTTTTATCTTTGGGTTATGCCTCCCTTCTTTGCTGGATATTGAGATTTCAGAGCAATCAGTAAGCAGCTCAAAAATGAGGCTATGTGAGGTGGCCTAGAGAGGATGTAGTAAAGGGGGCTGAACCCTGCTGTGCCTCAACCACAAAAGACAGAATCAGCATTTAATCAGACAAGAGAGGAACCCTGTGGATGGGCACCCGAGGGAACAGGGTGATGTCAAAGATGCAGACGTTAATTTTGTTCAGTTTGAGAAGAGAACATTGCTTTTACAATGTGGAGATTTTATGTGATTTTGGCAAGAGCAGTTTCTATGGAGTAATCTAACCAGTTGCCACATTTAAGTGGGTGAGAATGGAGACTGGTGACAAGTTTCTTTTTTGTTTTATTTTTATTTTTTACTTTATTTTATTAAGTTTCAGAATAACTGTGTAGGATGTGCTGGTTTGTTACATAGGTAAATTTGTGCGATAGTGGCTTGCTGCACCTATCAACCCATCACCTGGGTATTAAGCCCAGTAAGCATTAGGTCTTTTTTCCTGATACTCTCTCCCAAGCCCCTGACAGGCCCCAGTGTGTGTTGTTCCCCTCCCTATGTCCATGTCAATTAAAAGTGAGAACATGGGGTGTTTGGTTTCCTGTTCCTGCAGTAGTTTGCTGAGGATAATGACTTCCAGCTTCATCCATGTCCCTGCAAAGGATATGACTTCATTCCTTTTTATGTCTGCCTAGTATTCCACAGTGTGTATGTACCACATTTTCTTTATCGAGTTTATTATTGATGGGCATTTTAGTTGATTCTGTATCTTTGCTATTGTGAATAGTGCTGCAAGGAACATATGACTGCATGTATTTTTATAATAGAATTATTTCTATTTTGGGGGGTATATACTCAGTAATGGGATTGCTAGGTCAAATGGTGTTTCTGGTTCTAAATCTTTGAAGAATTGCCACACTGTCTTCCACAATGGTTGAACTAATTTCCACCAACAGTGTAAAAGCATTCCTATTTCTCTGTAACCTCACCAACATCTGTTGTTTCTTGAATTTTTTTTTAATAATTGTCAGTCTGACTGTCATGAGATGATATGTCTTGGTGGTTTTGATTTGCATTTCTCTGATGATCACTGATGCTGAGCTTTTTTTCATGTTTGTTGGCTGCATGTATGTCCTCTTTTGAGAAGTGTCTGTTCATGTCCTTTACTCACTTTTTAATGTTTTTTTTTTTCTTGAAAATTTGCTTAAGTTCCTTGTAAATTCTGGATACTAGACCTTTGTCAGATGGATAGATTGTAAAATATCCCCCCATTCGGTAGGTTGTCTGATTCCTCTGATGATCATTTCTTGTGCTCTAGTCAATACCATTCAAAACATAGGCATGGCAAAGATTTTATGATGAAGTCACCAAAAGCAATTCTAACAAAGCAAAAATTGACAAATGGGATCTAATTAAACTAAAGAGCTTCTGCACAAGTTTCCTTCAGGTATCTTCATGTGAAACATCAACCTAAACTTCTCTTCTGTTTCAAATTTAGGCAGCCTAAAAGATAATATCTATACTTGTTTGGTCAGCTTAAAAATATATTTTTTCACAGTAAGTAATAATTATTTTGTGTGCTTCCGATGCATGATATAGTTTGGTTTTAATTTCAAAATATGTATTTAATGTTTGCTAAGTATGTGCCACTCTTCTAGATCCTGTGGGAAATGCAGAATATAACTGATTTATTCTAGAATATAACTTTTATTTACAAAATCACAAAATACCTATCTAAAATTCAATGTTGATACAACTGTAATAAGGCACCTACTTAGCAAGTCTGCACTTTTCTGCCTGGAGCTGCAAGTACTACACAGAACAGGAAAGGAAGAGGAGTGCCCTGGGGAGAGAAAAGAGGGAAACACTTTAACATCTTTTCTGTAACAACCTAAGGCTTTTTAGAGTTGGAAAAAAGGAGGTAACCTATGTATACGAAACACCTACTTTGTGTCAGATACAAAGTTTGTTGCTTTGTGTAGTATACAATTATCTATATAACAAATAGAGATAGTAGCTCTAATTATCACCATTTTGCCAATGAGAAAACAATGGCTAGAAAAGGTAAAGTAACTATAAATTTGGCCAAAATACAAAGTGGTAGAACCAAACTCTGAGGGAAAAATATAGTAACTTCTGTCACATCCCTGTAATAACCTGTAATTTCCTCCCTATATGATTGTTGACAATCTGAGTCACTGTTCTCCAGATGAAAAAACGTCTTTGGGTATTCAAAATGCTTTTATTAAAACATAGCAAATGTTGTGTGTATATAACAGTTAAGCAACACAGAGAGATAATTCAACCCAAGTTTTTTTGTATATAAACAATTGCAATTAATATCAGTGTGCATTATAATGTGAGTTGTTTAGGAAAATTTTGTAGTTATATTTTTTAAAAGTAATATGTTTAAATTAGGGACCTCTATTCTTTGTTATTACTTATTGCTATTTTTGAAATGAAGCAATGAACTCTGATTAGCTTTCAGATATTAGTCATTTTTCTTAAGAAAACTCAGTAAGTTTGCCTTTTACTCACTTTACAAATTAATTATTGCTGAAGATTCAAAAAGTATCTAAATATAGTTGAATTTAGTCTTTATGATGGGTATTGTTTAATACTCCACTGTTAGGATGATGGACTTTCCTGTTGCTTTGGTAATATTGATAAATTTATTTTTAAGCATAAATACCATTGTCTGAAGTATTTTAGATTTTTTTTTTGTGGTCATATTCTTAGTGCATAAATATCATCTAACATTATTTCAGGGTGGAAAATATCCTTTTTTCTAATGACATATTAATCTAATATAAGGGTTAACACACATATTCACACCTACAGAACTGTTATTTTTAAGAGTTATGTATATAAAATATTATTATTTAATTTCCTCTATATTATGTAGCATAGGAATACAAAAAAGGTACTAAGATTTTCCATTTCTTATAACTGTTAAGTTTTCTGCCTTTTTCGTTTCTGGCTACTATTCTTATATTGAATTCCCTGCACAACATCTATGGGAACAAGATAAATACTCCAGGAAACTTGCACTTCACAGAAAAGTTTAAGTGATAAAATCAATTGTACTATAATGTATATTGCATTCAGTTTACTGTCACATTTCCTTCCATTTTGCTATTGTTTCAAATGTAGTTGTTGTTGATGAAGTAGGGCTTCTTTGGTTAAGATCCTAGAGTCAATATATACCAGCAGCATAACATGGGCCAGTGACTTATCCCTGTAACTTGTAAGATGAGAATCAGAAGGATGCTTAATTCATTGTTGAGATTTGTAAACGTTATGCACATAAAGTGTTACCACAGCACCTGACACTTAGTAAGTTCTTAATAAAATTAACCAATAAATGTTGGCTAATTTATTCCCTAACTGGGCAATCTACATAACTCTTTATAATTCTTTCAAATAATACAAATCAATTTTGGTTTATAATTGTTATTTTTTAAATATAAAGAATCCCTTTAATTGGTATAATACTTAAGTGTGATATACATATGTGATATACAAAAATACATATATATATATATATGTGTAATTTTGCACGTATGTGTGAATACATTGCCAAAAAACTAAAATTTGTTAGTAAGGGTTCAAAATGTATAATTTCTTATGAATATTTGTCTAGTATACCTGGCTAGTTGAAATTTTTCATGCATTTCCATTTGGATGATGACTTAATTTATTTTTAATTGAAGCTTAAAAATGAATACTTTTTGAATCTTCAGCAGAGAATTAATTTGTAAAGTGAGTAAAAGGCAAATTTACTGAGTTTTCCTAAACAAAATGACTAATTTCTGAAAGCTAAAATTACAGATTTACTGTAAAATTTTACTTAAAGTAAGTTTGACTTTACTTACTTTTAAAAAAAAATCTAATATACTTCAGACAATGGTATTTATGCTTAAAAATAAATTTATCAATATTACCAAAGCAACAGGAAAGTCCATCATCCTAACAGTGGAGTATTAATACCTATCATAAAGACTAAATTAAATGATATTTAGATACTTTTTGAATCTTCAGCAATAATTAATTTGTAAAGTGAGTAAAAGGCAAGCTTACTGAGTTTTCCTAAACAAAATGACGAATTTCTGAAAGGTAAAATCTCAGATTTATTGTAAAATTTTACTTAAAAGTAAGTTTGAGTTACTTTTTTGGATGCTGCCATACTTCATATATTTTATATAAACATTTTCAAGTATTTTAATGGTAGAATATATTCAAATCTTTAAAAAATAGAATATAATTACAGCATGATCCTTTATCTTTTTATTTTCAACCATTAACAATAAGCACTCATAGCATCTCCTCTGCCTTGGAGAGTTTGTATCATTGCTCTGGGTTGGACAATATGCTTCACAAATCCGTGCAATTCTCTGTTCTGTTTCTTCTGCACACAGCTGAGAGAACTAAACAAAAGTGCATTTATAAAAAGTGAATGCTTTCCTGGCTCTAGGACACTGTGTCTCATTCAGCATGAGATGGGTTCTGAAAGTCTGAGCGCCTTGTAATATTTTATTCAGAAAACAACTCTGAATTTTGAGTGTCATAATTTTGTGATTTAAAAATTATCATCAGTGTTACTGATATTTCCAATTATTGTTAGTAGGCACGTATGAGAGACAGTATGGTATAAAAACATATCAAACCTGATGTGTCAGTTGGCTGGAGTTGCTGTGACAAAGTACTACAGATGGGGTAGGTTAAAAAAAAACACAGAAATTTAGTTTCTTACCATTCTGAAGACTAGAAGTTTGAAACAGAGGTGTCATCAGGGTTGGTTGCTTCTGCAGTCTCTTTCTTTGGATCATAAAATTGCTGTCTTCTCTCTATGTCTTCACATGGTCTCTTCTCTGTGTGTGTCTGTGTCCTACTCTCTTCTAGTGAGGGGCCCACTCTAATAACTTCATTGTTACTCATTTACCTCTATAATACCCTATCTCTACATACAGTCACATTCCGAGGTAGTGGTTTGAAGACTTCAGCATATGTATTTTGGGGAACACAGTTTAGGCCAAAACACCTGAGCATCAGAATACAAATTTTCTGATTCTTTTCTTTTTTCTAATAAGAGATATCTAAGAAATTGGCATTTATAGAATTATTTATTAAAGATATAATTTCTCTGAGGAGTGGGAATTCCTTTTTTAAAAATTTTCAACATGTTTTTGGGGAACTAGTGATGTTTGGTTACATGAATAAATTCTTTATTGGTGGTTTCTGAGATTTTGGTATAGCCTTTCATCCTTCACCAACCTTTCACCCTTTTCCCAAGTCCCCAAAGTCAATTGTCTTGTTCTTATGCCTTTGTATCCTCATAGCTTAGCTCCCACTTATGAGTGAGAACATACAATGTTTGGTTTCCCATTTCCTAGTTACCACTTAGAATAATGGTCTCCAACCACCCAGGCTGCTGTGAATGCTATTATTTTGTTCCTTTATGTGACTGAGTACTATTCCATGTCATATATGTATAAATATATACCACATTTTTTCTATCCACTCATTGATTGATGGGCATTAGGGCTGGTTCCGTATTTTTGGAATTGAAAATTGTGCTGCTATAAACATGTATTTGCAAGCATTGTTTTCATAGAATGACTTCTTTTCCTTTGGGTAGGTACCCATTATTGGGATTGCTGGATCAAATGGTAGTTCTACTTTTAGTTTTTTAAGGAGTCTCCACACTGTTTTCTACAGTGGTTGTACTGGTTTACATTAGGAGTGGGAATTTCTTTTTTTAAAGTAATTTTAAATTATACAATCAATCCATGAATACAGTTTAAAAAATTATTTCAAAAATGGTGGAAAGCAATACCATCTTTAGTGACTATTCCCAATCCCTGTTTCATCTCTGTTAAAAGTTTGATTTGTACTCCAGAAAAGGACTTTTCAGTAGAACCTTTTGTGGTCATGAAACATTCTGCCTTCAATGTGTATAATATGGTAGCCACTAGCTCCGTGCCTGCTGACCATTTAAAATGTGGCTAGTGTGACTGAAGGACTGAATTTGTAATTGTAATTTCATTTAACTTTAATTTAAATTTATATAGCCATTCGTGGCTTGTGCTACTGTATTGGGCAGTAGAGACATAGCACTGAGTTTTTGTTGTTTTTTTTCTTAATTGTATCTGGGCATCTCAATGGCACATATGTTTTTATGTGTTGGAGTTGGAGCTACAAAAATATTATTTGATGCTTTGCATATTGTCTGCTACACTTTTGTTAAACTTGTTACTTTCTATATATCCAGGGTCTGTAGTTATGTATGTACATGATGATGAATGTTCTTACTTCCTGGTTGATAGTCACCTCTCGCTTACATCTTTTTATCAATTTTTGTCTAAAAATCTATTTGGTTTGATATTTACATTGCTTTTCTTTAAGTAAAATGTTTTGGCACATACAGTACATACACCATCAGATTATTTCCCATCTCTCAGGGTTGTTTTGCTTTCAATGTACCTTTTTAAAAGGTTATATACCTAGATTTTCAAAAATTCAATCTGATAACCTCTGTCTTAAAAAAGTATGATTATTCACTGGTTCAAAGGTTCTTTATATTCAGGCAAGCCAGTTGTGCATGTATGTGTGTGTGTGTGAATATAGCTAAAATAAAATTAAGTGTCCCAATATCATTTGGCTGACATTCTTGTGCCGATCGTGAAAATCAATTTAGTAAGGAGAAATGGTAAGCCTTAATTGATTTAACTGACTCTAAACTTATCAGCTCTTTTCTCCTTTTAGTTTGATTCAATTTGACAAGCAGCTATGAGTAACTTGCTGGATACTGTCAACTGGCCTCACTTTTTGGTAGGCACTAACTTGCTTTTTTGTATAGTACTGTATGTTGAAATTTTAAAGAAGATTATCAAGATTATAATGTAAGCAACCTCTCTGGCTTAGTAGAAAATATTTTAGTTTAAATGTTGCAGTCAGACTAAAGCCACAATCACAAATGTTCAGTGGCAGTCTGTTCAAGGGTTGAAACTGAGTCACTTGAAATAAAGTAGGGAAGGCAAAACTGCCTCTGCACTCTTAGGATGTTTGGCTAGGTTTGAGATTAAATTGACATAAGGCAGATTAATAAGAGGAAATTATACAGAGTTTATTTTACATGCACCTGGAAATCCCCAAAAGAAAATAAAGACCCAAAGACGTGGCAAAAACCAGATGCTAATATAGTTGGTTGAACAAAGACTGGTGATAGTGGATAAGTAACTAAAATGTGTGGGTCAGCTAAGGAAGATAAAAGTTATTTTTATAACATCTGTTTATACAGATACTTTTCAGCCTTGACTCACCATCTCTGGTAAGAAAAATATTTCTTTCTCCCTTGTATAGGGAAGAAAGAGAAGGTCAGACTCTCTTTTTTTTTTTTCCTGCTATTTTTGAAGTGCCTTATGCCAAAGTGGCTAAATTTGAGGTGGCATATTTTGCCAACATTCAATAGCAGAGACACTCAGTATCTCAAGTATTAGAGGTGACGTATGTCTAGATGGAATTTCCCAGGCACCAGAGTCTGAAATGGAGATTTATGTGCAGGAAGAGGACTTAGAGGGAGAAAGGGCAGCAGCAATGGGAAGATGGGGAGGCTCACTGTGTGGTGGTTATAAAAGAGCTCTCACATGGTGTCATGGAGAGCTCTGAAGCAAACATGACTCTTTCACATTGTCTGGCATTGAGACAACGGAACTGTGCTTTTTTACCCCAGCATCAAGCAGGCTTTGGATGTAGCTGTCCCCAGGGAAGACACGCAGATGAGGTAGCTTTCTTGGCTAGGGGAATGAGTAGGGAGGAATGAACGTGAGGTTTCAGTATCCAACACTCCTGGCTGGGAAAACAAATGTTTTGTTCCTGAAGTGGGATCTGAGAGTCCCACTAAAGCATCCTCCACAATCTGTTACTTAGAAGGCAGAAAGTGTATGTGTTTAATTCTTTTTATTAGGCAGTGGGATATTAAAATGATATTACTTAAGATTGACAGTCAGAATATTTCTGTGAAGATATAGAATTTATTAAGGTTTTCATTTCTTTAACATATTTCAGTGCTTAAACAATTTCTTAACTTAAAAGTTCGAAGTATATGAAATTATTGGAAAAAACTTCAATAAGCCTGTGCATTCCTGATATGCAAATAATGTCAAAAGAATACCCAGAGATGTTAGCCAAAGGAATGGAAGGAGAGAAATGAATGAATGCTATCAATAAGGAAAGTGTCCTAAGAATCATATGGCAGTCATCTCCGTTGCCGATAAAAAGTCAGGTAGGATATAGACCGAGGAATACCCACTAGATTTGCAGCCAAGTGGCTCAGGCTTCCTTTTCAGGTGAGGAACTGGGGACAGCCTACAGCTTGCAAGCAGCGAAGTGACTGAATGAGTCATAAGGGAGGAAGTGTTTGTAACGATTTGAGCATTTATCAGTGCTAACGGGAAACAAACTGTTAAGAGAAAATAGAAATAATAGGAACCCAGAGGTAAAATCTTTCCCTGTTGAGGAGCTAGGGAAGAGTGAGTTCTGGGAAGAAGGCACAGTGTATAAAACTCAAGCAGCTCTTGTTTCCCTGGTTAAGCTCTTTTAGAAGCTAGTGAAAGCATCAAACATAAAAGCAAAGAAATCAGTTACAAAGTTATTGCTAATTTAGAGGAAGGAAAAGTTAAAAAACACTCATTATTAATGGGTGAGTTTAAGTCTTTTTAGATAATGACACGGAATGTTAAATATGTAACATTAACACTAAAAAGCCCAACTCACATTGTAGACTTACTCTTTTTGTTTGTTTGTCTACATATTACCAGCTCCATTTAGAAATTTAGATGGGAACTATTGAATTTAGCAGTTTGTCTGGAAACAACAAAAACAAAAACATTTTTTAAATGTGCCATTCTACGATAAGACAAGGATAGTCACAATCTCCAAGATTTGAGCTGCGTTTCTTAGCTCTACACTATCCATTACTTTCATTTTTTTCATTTATTTATTCAACCTTAATTCAACAAATATTCTAGAGCATCTATTTTATGTAGACCTGTTTCTAAGTAATGGGTATAGAATTAAAAAAAAATCTATTCTTGTGGGGATTAATTATAGTGGAGAAGAGAGACAATAAACCAGATATTTACGTAAAATGTATAGTATGACATTTGGTGATCAGCGTTCTTAAGGAAGCCCAGGATTTGGGGTCAGGGCCACCTGCAATTTTAAGTTGAGTAGTCAAGGGAAGCGTTTCTAAGAAGATAACTTCTTAGTAAAGACCCAAAGAAGATGAGGACTCTTGCTTGGAGCAAAAGTGTTCCAAACAGAGGAACGTGTTTAGATGGAAAGATCCTGAGGTGCGTACATGGCTGAAATGTTTGAGAAACGACAAGGGAGGCTATGGACTGTAGCAAACTGAGTAAGGGAGAGAAGAGGGAGAGATGAGGTTTAGTGAGATGACAGGACGATGTGAAGTCCTCTGAGTACAGTTGATATTTTCTTGGTAGATATTGGTCTAGTCTTAGTAGGTGGATGTTAGCACGAATTTCAATTGGTCAAGACCTGTGTTATACTCCCTGCTAAATTTTGGAATTTCATAATCACACTGAGAATGTTAACCAAAGGGGAAGCATAATCTGACATGTTTTAACAAAATCACTCTTGCTGCATGTGGAGAAGACAGTTTAAGTATCAAAAATAAAAGCAAAGAAATCAGTTACAAGTTTATTGCAGTCACCCAGGCAAAAGAGGATTATGGATTGAACTCAGATGTTAAAAGTGTAGGGGTGAGAAATGGTCACATTCTGGATGTATTATGAAGGTAAAGGCAATATAAACTGCCCACAGAGAGGTTGTGGGTATAAGGGAAAGTGATGTTTCATGAATGTTTCTAAGGCTTTTGGCCCAAGCCACTGGAAGAATGAAGTTGACGTTCACTGCTGAGGAAGACAACAGGAAAAGTAGGTCTGGGGAAGTGATCAGGTGTGTGGACATGTTAAATTTGAGAGGCAGCTTAGTCATCCGAGTGAGTGTGTAAGTATAAATCTGGGGCTTTAGAAGATAAATAAAAAATGTTAAAGAGTTTTCAGTCTGTGGGTGGTATTTAAAGCCAGGAGACTATTTGAAGTCACAAAGGGAATGAGTATAGGTAGAAAAGACAAGAAGTGCAGGGACTGAGCCCTGGAGCATTCTAAAACTTAAGAGTGGGAGAGGAAGAGGAAGAGCCTGCTAAAAAGGGATGGAAAGAGAAGTTGGGGGAAATCAAAGAAAATGTGTATTGGAAACGAAGTAAAGAAAATGTTTCACAGAGTAGACAGCATTCAACTCTGTCTAGCACTGCTCATTGGCCAACTAAGACGAAGACTATGACTTGACAGCTGTATTTAGCTGCGTTTTTGATTTCATAGAATTCATTTTCCCCTGTGACCAAGTGAAAAGCAGGACTGTGTGTATGTCCTTCTATAGTATAGAAATTCTTGCATTTTAATCCCAAATGTTCATTACGCTTGTGTAGTTTTGTTAATTTCAAAATTCAACCTGAATTCCAAATTGTATTAGCAGTCATTCTGCCAAATATTTAAATGCGGATTTGGCTATAAATTGAATATTGCAAGTTACTCAGAACCTGAAAAGCAGTACTATTGTTTACTTCATTTTCATTCAACTCAGTCCTGCTAACAATGATCTGGAGATATGCCACAGAGAAGACCAACACCTTTGGAAGAGAAATACCTACATCTTATTTTCTTAATAATAATCTCTCCTTTTAAAATAATTCCACATTTCTTATTACATCCAAAAATAAGCTCTCATTCTTATATAAAGAATCCACATGGCCCATTTTTCTTTAGAAGTTAGATTATTATATATGTCTTATGAAAATAAGGGGACTGGATAAATACAGCCTTAGCGCAATAGAACATATACATCTGTTATTCATTAAACAATATTATTATGTAAATAATCGCGAACCCAAAGTCTCTACATTTCCCGTTATGTGGCTGCCTTCCTCTCGAATTGCCAGAGTATTTTCTGGTCACAAGCATCTCAGGTAGGGGATTGCTTTTTAAAAGAGCACCAGTAGATTTTTATCTAAATCATGAAAGAGGTTTTTACTAACTAGCCCTTTGAACTAGCATTACTGAAATACTGTGTCTGGCCCAAAGGCTGGGCAGAGTTCCTGAAGTTCAGCTTAAAACCTCAGTGGGGAGAGCAGGTACATACAGGCTGCCTCTCTGGTAACCTTGAATTCTGAACAGCTGAGGATCAGCCTAATTGATTCTAACCTGAGGTGCAGAGCCTTGTTTTATAAGGGCAAAAGAAAAACAATGAGAGGAGAAATAATTGTATCTGAAACCTTCAGAAAGAACAAATAAACCCTGCATTATTCCATTTATTCTATTGCCCCATTTTACCTAATAAGTTATAAAGTATACAAAACGTAAAACCACAGCTCCCTTATTTAAAGACTCCAACTAAATATATAATGTGGTCAAAGTCCGGTGAAATTTTAACAAAATAAAATAGCAAGCACACCCAGAGTATATGCTAAATATGTTCTCTTGATTCATAGTGTAACTGTCTACTAAATTCCTTCAATATAGGCTTGATAACACCTTAGGCACTGCATATCAGCCTGTACTGTAAGATTTATTGCTGAATAGTCTTTTTTATACTTTAGAGATTATTTTATTTATTTCATTTTCCATTAATAAATATTCTGCTCTTTCACGTGGACACCTATGCATTTTTCTTCTAAAATAATGGCAAGCTCTATGACTCCCTACTCTCTTCCATCTAAACATATAGGATGGAGTGAGTGTAACAAGCTAAAGCACACACTGGTTTTTGTGAAAATACATGCTATCACAAAATTAAAACATTTTAAAAATCCGTAACTGCAGTCTACTGCCTATGCAATTCTCAGGAGAGTTTAGTGCACAAAGCTAAAGCTCAGGAATATTTATGCAGCCTGACTATAGAGTTCACAGTAAGCCTAGAGCTAAAGCAAGAATTTAAACATACAGGATAAGAGTTTCATCTTAGGTGAATCCATGAAAAAAAATCCCATGGAATTATATAGGTTGAGATTCTGGCTGCCAGCAATAATGTTCAAACAGGCAAAAGGAACTACATGTATAATATAATTTCAATTCTCTGCCCTACATGTTTCCCCATTTCCATATAAAGCACTGGCATTGAAATTAATCAGTGCCACTGGATCCCACATGCCGCTGACAGAACAGTCACCCTGACACTTTCCCTGTAAAGACTTTTTATCTGAAGCCTTCCACAGTCCGTAACTTCCCTTCATTAAATCCATGGTGAAAGAGGCCACCATCACTGAAAGCGTAGCAGTGCATACCAAGCAGGGCCAAACATCTTAGTAACTACATGTGAATTCATTTTCAGGAACCCAGAAGCCCAAGACTGACATAAGCTAATCTTTTTATTATGGTTTTCTTTCATGAATGTATTTTGTCTTGGGTAAGTATGAACAACATTAATTGTATAATAGTCTAAAGACAAAGTGTTTTGGTTCACTCAACTGGCCATTTATTGCATATCTACTGCTCTTATACCTGCCAGATATGCTGCTAGGCAGGAGCAAAGTGGAACCCTCTAAGACATTGTTCCTGCTTTCGAACCACTAATGCTTCCTGAATATGAGATACTGTAGCTCCCAACTGGCTTCTGATGAGTAAATCTTATGTAAGCAAAGCAACATTTGTAGGTTAGATAAATAATATTGTTCACACAAATGTATGTAATATGGTTTACATGCACACCTATCTCTGTTGGAATTAGAAAATTTAAATTTAATTTACTTAATTAATGGTAGCATTTTTATCATGATGCTTTTTCTTAGACTCAATGAGTATCAGAAGTGCAATTCAGGTTATGTGAGTGTTCATGCTTTTTTGACACTTAAAAGGGGCCCACTTATTCAAGAACATTCAAATTCACTATTATGCATATTAATGTATATGATTCAAATATACTGTAATCATAGTGCTACTTAACACAGAATAACTACTTACACATGCCTTTAGAAACACTCTTATGGGTATTGACTTCTTGTGACATGTTTGTTTTGTTAAACTTCAACCCATCACAGAGCATTCTCTGGTACACAGAATGTCACTGAAAATGATAGTGTTTATAGATTTTTCCCCATTGTTTTCTGGATGGTGAATGATACTTAACAGGAAATAAAAAATATATACCTTTTAGAAAGGAATGGGATAGAATTTTCTTTTTTATACTGAAAACAAAGATAGCTTTACAGCAATTTGCTGCAGTGTCTATTTCCATGTATGATCTTTGGTCTTTGAATTCCTCAAATCTTTTGCTTTTATTGCATCACTTTGAATTATGAGGTTAGGACAAAAGTATTTAAAGACTTTTTGAAATTTAACATTATTGTTATTCCAAGCAGAAGCATTACTTAGCCAACTGCAACAAAACAGTCATTTCCTTGGAAATATCAATATTATGAGATCGATTAAAGCCAATTATTGCAGCCGAGATTTTTTGAACAATGATGATGGCTTGCGTAGCATGCTAGGTGCTGGTGATAAAGTGAGGAAGAATGGGCCTTTGTCCTTAAAGATTTCATGGTCTTGAGCCACAGGGGACCAGTAAATAGAAAAAGTGCAGGGGTATAGTAGCTATGCTACTAGGAGAAATGTCATGGGGTTTCTGGGAGGCATTACTGCCCCACTCATGAGTGTGGGGGGCAGGCAAAGAAGACAACTGGGACTTGGAAAGATCAGTTCACAGTGAAGAGATAAAGACTAAAAGGAGCTGAAAGTAGAATAAACATACACATATAGAAAAGTTACAGATATTGACTATGCATTTTGTTTTAAAAATAGGCAAATTAACCCCAATGGCTAATGAATGTGACACATCACAGATATGCACATTAAAAAGACCTGCGGAGAAAATGAATAGTATGAGGGTGGAGATTCTGGGCAAAAGGAGCAACTGAAATAAACAGGTGAGGTGTGATGATGGTGTTGAGAGAAGAGGTGGAAGGAAGTGAGGTGGTACCTACCAGGACGTTTTACGAGGTAGAATATGAAAAGGATTTGGTGACAGACTGAATTCTGGGAATGAGAGGAAGGGGTTCCTCTACCTGGTCTTGTACAACTAGATGAATGGTGTGCTTTTCACTGAAAAGTTTCAGGGGGTGGTTTGAGGGAGCTTATGTTCAATTTTGAAGATAATAAATTTGTGATATCATAGAGACATATGACTTAAGATACCTAGTGGGAAAACAAAACAAAGAAAAAACTTACAGAGGAGAAAAAGACTAGGAATATATGCTAGGATACAAGGGGATATATGTAAAAGATTATTTTTTTTCCAGAAGAGATAATGTACTGTAGTGTAATGGTGAGAGATTGAGGAAGATTTGTGAATTATAAGTAGTAGTGTTCAATATCATTAGAAATGTGGACAGGGATTTGTGTGCTGTTCTAAATAATTGAGATGATTGTTGTAAATTCAGTGTTACACCACTGAAGGTTTTTCAGCTGTAGACTGGTTTCATTTAAAATAGCCTTTGAAGGAAAACGTAGAGGCACACTTTGCTTTAAAAATAGAAGCTTTTAAAGATACCTCAGCAAATGCAGAGTTGTCTTAGTTTTGTTATTAGGGAATAAAAGCAGAGTTAGGGTGAAAAAAATTGTGATTTTAAAAAGAGAGCAGTCAACCATAATCACAGCAGTTTCTGAGCCTAGCTCATAAACATGAATAGTTGACTGATCTTATAATTATTATAGTGATTATCACCATGATGTTATGATTATTGTATCGTCAGCAGCCATCTTTTAAATACCAATAAGGGATGGCAGAACTGGGAATAAGCCGTAGCCTTGCTTAGTGGATATTTACAGTCAGCCCTTTTATATGTTTCTTATGCTCTGTATCTGCTCCTACATATGAATGCTGAACACACCAGCCCAATATAAGCCTTACCAGCTTACCTTTTTCACAGTAACATTGCTTAAAAAAAATAAATAGAGGCAGTTTATGTATATCCTTTTATCTTTCCTACATAACATTTGATTAGGTAATTCCAAGAACAAATTCAATGATAAAATATGATCAATCTGTACTAGTTTTTCAAAAAGTGTGTGAAACAGGCTGAAGAAGAAATAACAGACAATTACTGAATATTAATATTATACACTTAACTACATATTCCAACTTCCTCAATGTAAACAAAAGAAAGCTGAACAGAAACCAGAGAAATGCAAACTAAAACAATGCATTGATATGATACTATCCTCATTGATTCACAAATAATAAAAAGCTAGGTTATGAGCAGTAGGGACTTTAACACACGGAGGTGGGAATATGAGTAGATACCACTGCTGGAAACACAGTTTGAGAATAGTTTAGTAAATACACATTGTTTGATGTTGCTACTTTATCTGTAGGTATATATCCAAAATATATTTTACAGAGTGTACAAAGAAAAATGTATTAAAATGTAAATACTAAAAACAGGAAAGACTTCAACCGCAAATATCCATAAACAGGAGAATGAAGAAGTAAATTATGGTAGATTTATACAATAAAATGCTATAAAGCAACTACAATGTATGAATTGAAGTTTTCTGGGTAAACACAGATAAATTTCAAAAACACTGTTTCAGGAGAAAAAGCAATATACAGAAGGAAAGTTGATAAAATATATAAAATTTACAAAGTAAAGTAGACCTCTAGATTTGTATGGATACATATTTATGTGATAAAAGTACAGATCATGCGTTAATATTACAGATATAAAAATTGTATTAGTGGCTTCTGAAAATAGTGCAAAAGAAAGGAATGCAATGAAAGAGGGGTGCACACAGACATACAACTATGTCTTTAATGTTTTGTTTCTTTTTTTATTGTACTTTAGGTTCTGGGGTACATGTGCAGATCATGCAGGATTGTTGCACAGGTACACACATGGCAATGTGGTTTGCTGCCTCCAAAATATGTAAAATAAAAGCTGAATATGCTGAAATTTGACAGTGAAGTGGTAGATACGTGGGTGTTCATTATACTATTCTTCATACTTCTTTGTATTCTTCAAATATCTCATAATTTAAAATAAGTATTTGGACTGCCTGGGGTTACAGTTTATTCCTAGCAGAGCCAGGATTAGATTATAGAGCTTCTGGTTGTCATAATCAGAAGAGAACAAGCTGGAGTCAAGAGTATACACACAACTGCCCATACAGAAAAAGACCAAATGTGTACTTGCCACCTCCACACTGTGATCACAGATGTTACCCACAAACCATATTAACAGCTAACATTTTAAAGGAATGATTAGATACTTTGGTGAGTGCTTTATGTGGATTATGGAGTTAGGATAAGATAGAAACATGAGTCAGATTTAAGTGAGATCTAAAATGTACTGTAGTGGACTGCCCATTACTGAAAGGGAATGTGGGTTGCAAAAGGCATTCAAAAGGTAAATGAATAATGTGCTCGGGCTTGAAGTGATGTCAGACAGGATACAACCCACACTCCTCTATTTGTAGTCAAATTATTTTTCTACTTTAAACTGATTTAGATGGTAGCCTATGAATAAAATATTAGAAATTTTGAAAGTCATGTATAGAATTCTGTTGATCACAGTAAAGGTAAGAGTCAGAATTGAATGAGAACAAACTGGTAAGAAAAAGGGAATGCATTAGATTTCAGAAAAGTTACAAGATTCCTTAAATAGGACATGGAAAACTTGCAGTGGATAATAATAACGGTCGTTTATTGAACACTTAATATGTACCAACCACTGTTCCCAGGGCTTTTTAAGCATTAACTTATTTAATTTTCACAATGATCCTGTGAGTTAGATGCTACTATTTTTATTTCCTCTTTTTTTTTTTTTTTTTTTTTTTTTTTTTTTTTTTTATATATAGCCTTTCTCTGTTGCCCAGGCTGGAGGGCTGTGGGTGATCTTCATTCACTGTAGCCTCAAAACTCTCGGGCTCAAGTGATCCTCCCGCCTCAGCCCTCAGCCTCCTGAGTAGTTGGGACTATGGGCATGCACCATCATGCCTGGCTATTTTTAAATTTTTTTTTGTAGAGATGGAGTTTCACCATGTTGCCCATGGTAGTCTAGAACTTCTGGGCACAAGCCATCCTCCTTCGTCAGCTTCCCAAAGTGTTGGGATTTCAAGCATGAGCCAGCATGCCTGGCTTAGATTTTTCTCCTTTACAGAAGTGATCACCAAAGTATAGATCTTACGTGATTTTTTCCAAAGTCACAAAGCTAGTCTATGATAAGGACTCACATTCTTAACTACAGTGCAGTGCCGATAGTCATGATATGAAAAGGTGATTTAAAAAAATATATTCACAGATAACGGCCCACAAGAAAGAAGTGAAGGCAATATCATGGTGAATAGCCATGGGAATACTGTCTGATAAGAAAAGCACACAGACAGGTAGAATAACTGTACAGGAAACACTGTAGAGACGCTGGATCATTAGAACATACTAGTAAAATAGTCACCATTAAACCAATGCTGCTAGAGATCATTATCTGATTTAATTGTATCATTTTCAAGGAGATGAAACTGAACACAGTACCAGTCATGGCCTGAGGGTTGAAGGCCCCTATTCTAAATGGCACTCTTTCCTTCTTAGTAAAGTTAAGGGAAGGGAAGAGAAGGGCAATGAGGAATATGATTCCTGGGGCATCACAAGGAAACAATTATTTGCTAAGCATTTTGTAGAAAGCAAAGATGTAGAAACATTACATTTTGCCTCTGTCTTACTCAGCCATTGCCCTTCGGTGATACAAGTCACGTGGGAAGAGTGAAAAGCAAATGTGGCCAAAGCGTCAAGCACCATAAAGCAAAGGAAATGTTCGGTTTTCAGTCTTCTGTGAAAACTGGACGGCATCAATTCATGAGCAATGGTACATTAAATAGCGGCAAAGAGACCCCAGGGATTAAGTACTGGGGTGTATCAGTCTATTGGCAATAAAGGAGTGCTTATTTTAGTACAGAATTCCGGGGTGTCTAGAGACACTGTGCAGCAGTAAAATGTTTAAACAATTTTGGAACGGACGCTGGAAAAGCGAAAGTGTCAGCAGAAGGGCAGAAGAAATATCGAAGCTTCTGCCCTATGATTTCACTCTGAGAAGTGGGTCACAGTAGTAAAAAAAGGACAAGGAAGAGTGATAGTGAAGGACAACACTCTGTTTTAGACCAAGGCATTCATCCAAATTAGAACCCGAGAGGCAAGGTAACAAACAGCAAAGTATTATTATCCAAAGTAAATAATAGCTTTGACTACAAATTAAAATGAAACAGTTTTGAGATATGTACATTATAGTATAATCTGTTCATTAAACTTCATCTATCTGGGGTTTAGCAAATACAGTGATCCTAATCTTGGTAAATACTATTGTGTACAAACCAAAAAATGTTTATGTAGAATGCAGATTGCAGTATTTATGTTAATCTAGATGGCAGGACTCCCATAAGTAAATATAAGTAAACAGTTTTTAGCAAGTCATTGGGATGCTAAGAAAACTTCTCTAGGAGAGTACAGGAATTATTTTTATTGATTGGGCTTACTAATAGTTAAGATACTACTTTGATGTGATTACCCACATATATTTGAATTATTCCTGCTTCCTGGAGGGAGTTGGACTTAATGACCTTTATAATATGGCAGCCTTTGAATAAATTTTCTTTCATGAAAAAGGATAAGGGAGGTAGTAAATTTATAGCCATTACACACCAGGAATTGTACCAGTTACTTGACATGCATTATGCTGGTATCCCATTTAAGTCTCCTAATCTAAATATAGAAAGAAAATTGAGGGAAAAGGGCTTTTCCCAAGGTAACAAGGCTCAAAGTAGTAAATCTAAGGGGAAGGGCGTTGAAATGGATTGATATGGTGCCTAAAGCCTTTATCTCATAAATTACACCACACTTTCCATTCTGTGGTCTCAAGAACAGCAGGAAACATGAGTAGGGACAATCTTTAGCCATTCCATGTCAGAAATACCAAAGAGAACAGGAGGACGCAGGATGGGGAATCCTTGCTCCTCTGGGAGAGGAGTCAGCACATCCGCATTTACCTAAACAAAGGCAGTTCAGCAGGGCAAATGTGTTATGCTTTGACAATCTGCACTATTCTTTTTCATTACATGGAGAAAAAAAAATGTTGTTCTCAAGATTAGGTTCGAATCTAAGAAGTAACAGTGGACCCACACGAAATCTGTTATTATTTCCTTCCTTCAATATGGGGGAGTGTCAGACATTTTTTCTATACCTGGTACTGGGCACGTGGTAGGTCCTCAATATGTTGATTTGTGTTGCAAGAATGAAAATGAGAAGTTCAGAGTTTTTAGCTATTACCTCAGCGTGTGGAAATTTGATGAAGCATTTACTCATCTGATTCTGTAGAAGTCCAGATAATTTTTGGGTCTCTATTTCATGCCAGGTTTGATGCTAGAAAAACAAAAACTATTCTCTCTCTAGTTCATCCACTGTATTTATTAACAGATGCTGTGATTTGGAAGAATGAATGAAATGCACAGTGAAACACAAGAGAGAGTGAGACACACTCTGTAATGTTGTGCTTTCATTCTTTTCCGCATGTTGTTTGAAATGCTCTCCCCTTCCATCTACCCTTGATTCATAAACTCTTATTCATCTTTAAAATCTTTCTTAGACATTCTCCTTTTTGTCTGTTTGCATCTAACTTTATATCTGTAAAATAGAGACAACAAACTAGACTACGTGATTGATATGAGCTGTGACTGAGAAAAGATATTTACATAACCACTTTATTTGGGGAAAATACGTTACACACAAACAGGTTTCATTAGATTTCTAGTCACATGGATGGAGAGATTAAAAGGTTGAATCTGCAGGGATTGTATGTTGTGGTATACTACAACAAAAGGACATACATAATTTCCAATAATTACATTATCATGTGAATTAACTTTCAAAGAAAGAGGTTTGATTTCCTGTATTAAAAAGGATTTCTACGTTAAAATAATCAATTTTTAATTGATTTTTGGTAGCCCAATTTTTTCAGAAAAATATATTTTACCAAGCCTCTATGTAAATGGTAGAAATGTATAATATATATCTATGATAATTTGCCATTTCACTATGTGAGACAAAGGTAGGTGCTTAAAATATATGTTGAGTGAATGAATCAATGAAAAGCTATGATATACTGAACTATGTCTTATAAATGTTAGGCAGTAAACAGTATATTCTTAACAATTTGTGCAGCTACACATTTGTGAGTATACTACAATTTGTGTAGCTATACAAGTGAAGGTAAATGGTAATATTTTTACGAATAAATGCAGTTCTTCATATAACATAAAGTAGCAAAGAATCAGTATCTTATTTGGGCTGCTATAACAAAGTAATATAGACTGTGTAGCTTATAAGAAAACAGAAATTTATTCTTCACAGTTCTGGAGGCCTGAAGTCCAAGATCAAGATGTCCACAGATTTTGTGAATGTGAGGGTCTGCTTCCTCAGAAGCAGAGGCTCTCTTCTCAGTTAACCTCATGTAGCAGAGAGGGCAAGGGGGTTCCTGGAGTCTCTATTATAAGGACACTAATTACAGCCTTAAAGCGCCCCCCACTTAATACCATCACCTTGGTGGTTAAAATTTCAACATAGGAATCTTGAGTGGACACAAACATTCCATTCATTGCAGTCAATAATTAAAATATTTAATTAAGCAAAAAGTGACATAAGCTTTTTAATTTTTAAAATGGTTTACTTTATGTAATAAGTTAGCATTTTAAAGACTACTGATATTAAGGGGGCTAAGATTACAGAATAACAACATATGATTATTATGGGTAATACGTTTGAAAAGTTTAAGTGGTTAAAAAGACGTCTAATGTAGTTTATTTATTCTTTGAATGTGCTATATAGAACTACAAATACTTGACTTTAACATAAAGTCAGTAAGTATATCATCCGCCAGGCTCAGTGTCTCACACCTGCAATCCCAGCACTTTGGGAGGCCAAGGTGGGGGGATCACGAGGTCAGGAGTTTGAGACCAGCCTGACCAACATGGCAAAACCCTGTCTCTACTAAAATATACAAAAAAATAATTAGCTGGGCATGGTGGCATGCACCTGTAATCCCAGCTACTCTGGAGGCTGAGAGAGGTAAGATAATTGCTTAAACCTGAGAGGCAGAAGTTACAGTGAGTCAAGATCACACCATCGCACTCCAGCCTGGGTGACAGAACAAGAGTCCATCCCAATTAAAAAAAGAAAAAGTATATCATCAAAGCAATTACAAAGAGAAAATAAAGACATTGGTAATCTAAATAAACAGATCAAAAAACAAATGCTTGAGGGTTGACAGATTACAAAGGAAAAGATTGAAAATGTACAGAAAAGCAATTAAAGAATTGTTAGAGTTTAAGATCTGTATATGGAGAGAGTTAACTAACAGAACTGACAATGCTGAAAGCACATCTTGAATTTGTGTTCAAAATTTACAATCATCTAAAAAGTGTACATATTTTTAAAAATTTGTCTGACTATAAATTTAGGCACACTCTCATACCAACCTTCTAAAACTGAATTGCAGCAAGAGGGCCATACTTCTCATTTGGGGATTTTCTGTGTAATTTTAAGCAAATGGAAAGTTCTACATACAAATGCATGTGAATAAGCAGCGAACAAAAGAATGAGATAAGATAGGATGAGATGGCAAAGAACAATCCATAAAGGGCCAGAAAGGTGTGTAGAAAGGAAAACAGTGGATGACTCCAGGGTGGCTTTGAAAGACTCAGGACAGTAAGAAAGTGAGATCCCAGCAACACAAGCAAAATATTTACTGAATAGTCATGCAATGATAAATGTAAACTAGAAAATCTCCCTGCAGCAAATGAGTAAATCCAATGAATAAAAAAGTAGTTCAGTCTTCCCATAATGAGACCCTGAACTAGAGTTAATAGATCTATGTGACAAGAAAAATGTTGATGCTCAGGATTTACTTTTGCATTTTACCTATCAGATCTTTGTTTTGGATCATGCATTTCTCAAAATAATCCACTTCCTCCCTCTAGGGACTCAGTTAATATGTTTGCCTAGTTGTTGCAATCCTTTCATATCCACTGGCTGTGAATAATGATGCTGCTTTCATCACTTATTTGAGCTACAAGTATTCTAGATTATCACCTCTTTAGATTGCCTTAAGAATAAAGCTAAAGAACTCCCAGAGAGTTCTTTTAAGACCTGGCACAGATACCCCACACTAAAACCAATTCAGTTGGAACAAGTGAAAAATATTCAGTGGAAATTCCGTTTGTAAATGAGACAAACAAACTATAACTTATACATAATTGAGGTTGATTGCTAAGAGAATGTTAATACATTTTATACAGCTACCTCTAATTTCCTTCTTGTGCTGGTAAAAGAACAAGCTATTTTAAATAAGAGTGGTTTAGGTAAGAAATTAAAAAAAAAAAACTGGTACAAGATTTTTGTGATAATTATTTTTCACATTTGACAGTAAACATGTTCTACTATATGCAAAATGGAAAATGAATTTTGTCATATTCTCATATTTGTGGCTTAGCAGATAGAAGAAATAGTATTGGGCTTGACCCATTGAAACTGGTTTCTAGTCACTCCTTAGCACTCTAGAGCCATGGTTTTTTCCACGCTTAACAGAAGAATAACTATGGAGTAGGTGGTTTGGTACAGTAAAAACACCAACAAACGAATACTGATTTGGGGATCTGGAGATAAAGATTCCAATCCAAAAATGTGCTGCCACCTGGCTGAGTGACTTGTCACTACATTTCTAGACCTTTTAAACATTATAAAGAGCAATGATGAATAATACAGTCTCTGGGGTCCTTTTTGTCTCTGAAATTTTATGAATATGTTTTATACTAACTTGAAGGGACCACCATTTCAAGTAAAAATTAACATTTAAAAAATTGTTCCGCATTTTACTAAAATAAAAGAAAAAATAATATCCTTAAAATAGATTTCATATGCTAGCTTTATTTTTTCTAATGAATAGTAAAATAAATACATAAAACATTTTTTAACTGCTTAAAGTCATTTCAATATTTGTGAAAATTGGTCTAGAATGTTGTTACTGGAAAACAGTGACCATAAAGAGGTTAAATGTTGAGGAGTAAAAATGATACTAAAATATATTAGGGCCTGGAGTGACATTAAGCCTGTAATCCTAGCACTTTTGGAGGTCAAGGTTGGAGGGTTGCTTGAGGCCAGGAGTTTAAGACCAGCCTGAGCATAGCGAGACCCTGTCTTTACAAACAAATTTTAGAAATTAGCTAGGTATGGTGGGCATGGCTGTAGTGCTAGCTACTTGGTAGGCTGAGGAGGATCACTGGAGCCTGGATGTTCGAAGCTGCAGTGAGCTATGAGTGCAACACTGCACTCCAGTCTGGGTGACAGAGGAAGACTCTGTCTCTAAATAATAATAGTAATAATAAATAAGTAAAATAGGACGTTCAAATTCAAATAGCACTTTTCAAATCAGAACTATAACAACTGGAGGAAAAGCAGATGGACATCATGAATAGAACATACCCAGAAAGACAGTGGAAAAATAGGTCAGTTCATCCTCACCCGTTGTCAAAATCTTGACAGAATATTGACAACAAGGCATAGATGTACACATTGGGAAGAATATTAATAAGGATTGGAGTTATAATAAAGAATTGTACAAGCATTAAACAGGGTGGCCTAACCTCTTTTCATATTATGAAGGTATAGCAATACAAGGAGACAGATATGTAGAACTATTTAGAGACATGAAAGAATACAGCGCCATGAAAAATAGAAAAACTGTGGTGCTAATGTCACCATTGTGTGAGGAGTGTGGTAGAAACATTGATGAGCTCAAAATAGACATTAAAGGAGAGATGTGCATGGAGAACTCTAAAACAAAAGATGTGTGGTTGAGAAATTTTAGGCCACTGTAACAATGCTGTGTGTCTTACTATTCAAGCAGATTTCATGGGTTTATTTAAGACTTAAGTAACACTTATTTTATGTGTGAGGCATTTAAAAAATAATTTTACGAATATTAACATCTTTAATACCCACCACCACATGATCAGGCAGACACTTTTTACATGTGGGAGCAAAACACCAAGAGATTAAATGACTTAAGTATGTGGGAAAGCTGAGTTTGAACCCAGGAATTCAACAGAGTTCTTTATTAGCAAATTCATGTTGCTCTGCCTAAGGAGAGCAGAGCAATTGTTCTAAAGGAAATCCCTTTCTCTTTGGCAGAGTGATTGATTCAACAACTCAGGCTTAGGGCCATTAGTGCCCTAAAGATGGGAATTGGATCAGGAATGTGCATTGTACATTGATGGCCAAAATGCAGTAAAGGAAAAATTTCCAATTCTTTTTGAAAAGAAATTTCCTTGCTCTTGCTAAGCATGCTTATTACTCTCCTGACTTCTGGATATCATGGGGTTTCGATGTGAATCTGTAATTACTGCTTTCATCTTTTTAGCCTTATATGAAAAATGCCTCTAATCCTAACTAGGTACTGGAGATGAGCAAAGCTGAGAAAATAGTAGAGAAACAGAGGATGAGACACTGGCCACTCCCAAGCCAATACATTTCTGAAATAATACAATAATACAATGTGGTAACCATACATTCCATTTTCTTTAGAAATTATTAATCAAGACCTCTATCATGGCAGCTTCCAGAAAAAAATTAATTCTTTTTTTTACATTTGTGAAAATAATTAGGATTTTTATAGTGCTGTTTTAAAAATGTATTCGAATAACAATGACAACTTCTCTCCAAATGTTCAAGTTCAGGTTCTTTTGGATTTCAAAGCAACTGGCACCCTAGCATACAATGTCAGATAGCTCAGTAAGCCCGGTGTTGAATTGTACCATTTATGAGTTCTATTTATTGGGCAAAATTCTAAAAACCCTAATCCTCTTAAAACTACTTTCTCACTTGTGAAATGCTGATATTAATGCCAACCTCATGTTTATTTTGCCTATTAAATGAATTAAATATATGTGTATGTATATATTTACATATATATGTTTAGTTACTAGATGTGCTTCCTGGTACACAGGAAATATTCAGTAAATTCCTTATTAATATCAACAAATCTTTGAAAAATAAGTTAAAACCTTCTCACACTTGAAAAAGGACTTCAGCATATATTTTTATCCCTACGACAATTATGTAGAGGTTTGTGAGGTATTTATTATTATAATATTAATTATTTTTATCTTATACATTAGGACAATGAAGTTAAATAGATTGTGTGGATTGGGACAAATTTACCTAGGTAGTAATTAGATTTTGAATTCAAATTGATCTCATAAGTTTCTAGATTTTTAAATTCTTATTTAAGAAAACTATGTTTAGATTCAAAAAATATAAATAATGGTATTTCCTTCTTCACATTAACAAATAAAAAAGTTACAAGAAAGCCGATGAAGGCTAACCTAAGTGTGAGCCTTGTTATTGCATACACTTGCATGCCTCTGGAGCTTTTAACTCCACATTTTAAAACAATCATTGTCAATAGTTTCAGATTTTCTCTTGTAAAAGAACAAAACAAAACTTTTTAAATTTAAGCCAAGAAGGAGAAAAGCTACAAGAAAATCTTATGAGAAAATAGCGGCAACTATGTATCTAAAAACAGAATCATTCCACAGTTGAAGATGTGGTCTGTAATTCCTTCAGCTGCTATCAATTTATTCCATCCTGCCTGAGGAATTTCTATATTGACCCTGGAAATGCTTCTAGATTTTATCATGACTATAAAGTTACTAAAATTGAATTTTATCCCCAGTGGTATTGGATTGTAGCTGATTTAGTAATTAAGTAATTACTTGAAAAAGCATGAAACATAATTTCATTAATCAAAGTGAAAAACTTGATAAGGGCTTTTAAGTGAACATAAAATAGATTTTCTTTTCCAGAGGTAAAGTAAATTTCAGTAGCTTACAACATATCAGTGACTGGGGGCTTCATGGGGACAACCGTGGGTTCATATATCTTTTATAAGGGTTTCTCTCAACATCAGCATTAATTTTCCTTCTGTAATAGACTATCTTCTTTATATAAGTGACAGTTAAAGTGGCATTCTAATTTCACATCTAATTTCATATTACAATACTTAATAATGTGGTATTTTCAAATAGAGTCAATATTGTCTATTTCTCTTCTTATAGAAAGTCTCAGAAAAGATGAATTTTAAATTATTTAGTTAAAATTTATAGCATAAATTGGGTAGATCAGGACTGTGTCATAAATTTGTGGTCTAATTCACACAAATTAACCCTGGGCCATGAATCCAGTAGGAGCACAATAAATGTTCTTTGAACAAATGAGGGATGGATGAATGACTAGGGATTTTTTTCAGGTTTGGCTATATGAGGAATCTAGACCATTATTTATGATTCTATAATATTTTTATGTCTGCCTTCTCAGTGGATATCACTTCATTCTTTCTGCCAGGATGTAGGCCAGAGAATAAGGAATTAAAGTTGAAAGTTACTTTTTATTAACTATTTTTTATCAAAAAATGGTGACAATAGTAGCATTCATATCATACGATTATTGTGAAGATCATGTGAGATAATATCTTATAATGTGCTTTGAATGGTGCTTGCCACATGGTTAGTTCTTAATGGTTAGTTAGCCTTTATGTTGTTGGTGTTTATATTATTATTAACTTTGAAAATTAAATAAAATTAAATAAAATAAATACAAATTTCAACCTCTTAGTATACATATTAATGAAAATAAGAATTATTCTAGAATTGAGTTATACATCAATTTTGTCAAAGAGGTATTATAAGTTGACACAAACCCCATGGTAAGGTAAGCAAATAGTATCAGCCAATTTACTGATTGATATGTACATATCTTTAGGCTTAGAGTTTAACACCTACGATAAACCTAAATATTTCACATCTGCACTGTATGTATGATGAGAAGTGCTGGGCTCCTGAAGATCCCACATTTAGTATTTGCTACATTAAGGAAACATTAAACATTTGTGGCCCATCATGATACTCACTAACTTTTGTTTCTTTCAATGTAACCTTAGTAGTTATTGTTTCTGCTTCTACTTTGCTGGTAATTGGTTTTCTATATGCTGTGAATTTTTAAATTAATGTTTTTCTTATTACAAAAATTCAGTTCATATAATTGTAGAAAACATTACAAAATAAAGATAAACACAATGAAGAATATAATATTTAAATATCCCTGTGTCCTCACTACCTAGAGATAACTAACATTGATATTTTTGTACGTATCCTTCTAGAATTTTCTTTGGCTCACTTCACCTCTAGAGAGATTATAGAGCATACACTGCCTTTTCATTTAACA
Source organism: Cebus imitator (assembly GCF_001604975.1). NCBI lineage: Eukaryota > Metazoa > Chordata > Mammalia > Primates > Cebidae > Cebus > Cebus imitator. The sequence goes on along the minus strand of NW_016107331.1, from coordinate 4,843,266 downwards.
AAGAATTTGTCAAGATCCAACAGCATTTGTGTAGTGACTCCACCTTAACAAATTCTCATCATTTCCTGTAAAGAGTTACCCCAAACTCAAAGTGGAGGTCACTGGGGAGATTAGAGAAGAAGATGGCAGGCCAGGTAACTTGGAGACTCTTTAGTGTCTACTGATATTTCTCTTTAGCTTCCTAGCCCTAGGTCTGGGATAATTGCCAACAGTTACATTAACTTTGAGGAGTATGTTCAGAATAAAGCTCTAAGAGCCCCCAAATTTCTGTATCTTTTGGATTAGTTATGCAATAAAGTAGATCTGACTCTATTGTTTATTCCCAGATGATAAGAACTCAGAGCTCATCTTGTTAGAGCCAATCTTGCAAAATTACTATTGTGGAGAAACAGAAATCATATGTACATATTGCTTACACTAATATAAATTAATTTGGAGACAGTCCTAGCTGCAATGCCACCAACCATAATGAAAAGTTATATACTATTAGTCATATTCTACATTGAGATAATATTTTTGGAAGGATGTTAGGCTGAATTAATAAACATTTTCAATGATATGTCTATGTCTAGGGTTATATTTCCTGTACAAGTAAAAGTGCACAGAGATGTTTGTACTAGGGTGATTGATTCATAATAGTTTATAACAGGAAAAAAATGGAGGCTCCCTAAATGTCCAGTAATATAGAACTGCATATAAATTTTGACATATTTATATTTTCGAATATCATATATTTGCTGAAAAAATGAAATGGCTATGTGCTGACAATCTCTGAGACATATTGCAAAGCAAAAAACTTGGAAAGGAACAGTGTGTCATTTCTGTCCATTTATGTGAAAGAAACATAAAAGAGATTATGTATAAATTTTCAGAAAGGATACATAAGAAAGAGCTAATAGTGGCTACATAGGTGATGAAGGAACAAAAAGAAGAGGATGTTTAAAGTTCATGTAATATTTTTTAACTTTTTCAGGAAGATATGTCTTTTTTATTAAAATAAATGAAAATAATTGATTAGAATGAATAGAGCTAAACAGAAAAAGATTTGTGGAATATAATTCAAATTAGTAATGGGATATAGGAAAATAGAGAATTGGAGAATTGGTGCTTTCTGCTTTCCCTATTACTGCATTATCTGAACTGTTTACAGTGACCATACAGTATTTTTAGAATTAGAAAAATATATTGAATTTTAAAATGAAACAGTACAAAGTGGTGATTGATAGTATATGCTCCTGAATTCTACTGCCAGGGTTTAAATTTTGTGAGTGTAAGTGATTTTCTTAATTATTTTCTAACAATCAAAGTGCTTGAATTATCAGAGATGCTCAGTGAAACAGAGGTGTTACTGTTATCTAAAAACCTAAAGGAAAAACTTCATGTACAGAGCAGCTTTGTGTGAGACATTAATTAAAAGCTAATATTAATGTCAATTAAAGGTTAGCTGAAGGAAGTAGATCATATCATTAGAAATAAATATATATATTCATTATATATATATTTCAGACAGAGTCTTGCTTTGTTGCCCTATCTGGAGTCCAGTGGTGCGATCTCAGCTCACTGCAACCTCCACCTCCCAGTTAAAGCCATTCTTCTGCCTCAGCCTCCTGAGTAGCTAGGATTACAAACGCATGCCATCATGCCCAGCTAATTTTAGTATTTTTAGTAGAGACGGGTTTCACCATGTTGGCCAGGCTGATTTTGAACTACTCACATCGTGATCTGACCTCCTTGGCCTCCCAAAATTAGAAATATATTGATATCTATTCTGAGATTCTTACTGTATCATTTTAAATCTGTGTGCTCTTAAATTTTCCGTGATTAACCATTTTACTCTCATGTGTAAACTGGCTATAATCTTATTTTTCTAAGTATAACATCAATTCAGAAAGGATTGGTATTTGCACAGAGAATGCATAGTTGACTTTGTTGCTTAAAGTATCATTCACAAAAGGAAAAAAAAAGCTGTCATAAGCCATGTAGTCCAGAAGTTGCTTATTACTTTTGCTAATAGCTCTATATTTTAATGATTCACTTATGTACATCTGTCCTGAGACTGGATCATTATCAAAGGACAGTGAAATCTTTTTAGCCAAAATATTATTATTATTATTGGAGACAGCCTCATTCTGTCACCCAGGCTGGAGTGCAGTGGTGCAGTCTCGGCTCACTGCAACCTTCGCCTCCCAGGTTCAAGCAATTCTGCCTCAGCCTCTCGGGTGGCTAGAACGACAGGTGCACACTGCCACACCTGGCTAATTTTTTACGTTAGTAGAGACCGTGTTTCACCATGTTGCCCAGGCTGGTCTGTAACTCCTGAGTTCAGGCAATCTGCCTGCCTCAGCCTCCCAAAGTGCGAGGATTACAAGCGTGAGCAGCCAGGCCCAGCCCTTGGCCAAATTATTACTTAGATGTGCAACCTCAGGCTTCCAAAGGCTCCATTTCTACCATTTTGTTATTTCATATATTTTGTCATTTTTATTTGGTTGTTTAACGTCATCATCATCTTTCTTTTGGTAAGAGAGCATATACATAAATATATTCAAATGCATGTATAAAATCCCTTGCTCAGATATGTACTGAACCTGCCTTGGAACAAATACTGTCCAAGACTTATCACTCTCAACTCAAATTATGATTCACATGCTGTGGCCTTTCAAAAAATTTTCCAAGGACGATTGGAAGTCATAGATGGATTCCTTTTGTAATACTCAAATAAAACTCAGTACAGAACCAATATATCTGTATAGCATCTTTTTGCAACCTGATCTATTCTGGTATCTGCCCTAATATCATATGCCTGCCATTGCTTTTTAGAAACATTAAGCATTACCCACCTTGAAAGGATAAATTATCATACTAAGGGACATAGCCATGTCACTAACTGCAGACTGAAACCCAGAATTATTCCCATTTTCACAAAAGGAAGATCACATATGCAAGTGATGACAAGACTGATGCAAGAGGCCAAAGGTTTCCAAAAGATAAGAAGGATGGGCAATACACAACAGTGTTAAATAATTGACCACAGGGTAGAGAATGAAGAGACCTTGAAGAAGGTGAAGAAATTGAGGAGTTGAAGGGAGAAAGTGAAGAAGAATAAAGGCAAAGGAAACCATTCCAACGCAGAGATTGCATTTCTGACGCCATGTTGTTTGCATGTGAATACTACTTTTGTCATTTATTATTCAATGTCTTTGGATAAATTATACCAATTCATAAAATTTATTTTTACCATAGGTAAAATGAGGTTTATCACATCAGAGAATTTTCTCATAGGGATATTATGAAGCTTAAATGTGATAATACCCCTAAAAATCTTAGTATAATTTTTGGAACATAGTGAAGGCACAAAAAAATTAACTACTGTTAATATAAAATAATAAAATATACTAACAAATAGGCTACTGAATGGAATAGAAGAGTCTAAGGGTATATTAAATTTGAGGATTTGTGAAAGTTTATAATTTATGCCAGAAAAAAATTGGTCATGAACAGTTTTTGTGATTTTAGACCTAAGGCTAGTTACAAGTAATAGGAATGTAGATAGAACAGGGTGGAAAAGAGGATTTATATACAAGTGGTTCAAGATCTTTTTTATTTTTCAGCTCTGGGGGAATCAGAGGTATCCCCATTAGTTCCTTGCCAAGACAGTCATATCAAAGCAGAGCTACATGGGACTTGAGACAGGAGTTTCCCAAGGATTTATACAATTTGAAGCCCTGTACCCGAGAGGATACTAAGCTGCATGCATACCACCCCTTGAGAGTCACTGACAAAATTGCATAGAGAATTCAACCAATGAGAAAAGAGATAGACAGATAAGGTCAGAGCCTCTTCCATAGCAGAGATAAACCAGTGCTGGGTTCTGAGCTTTGGGTTACAGTTACAGAAAGCCCTCCTCTTCCATGTTGGGGCTGGCTCAGCATTTGGAAAAGATCTGAGGGGACCAAATCATCACAAAAATGAGGACAGGAGGGATACAGAGACGGAATACCCCTAAGGCCTCATGTTGTGTGACCCAATGCAGTGAGACTATTGACAGAATAGAGGCAATGGGTTTTCAAATATATTCTGGTTCTTAAGAGTTGTCCCTTTCTGTGCTTAATGTCTTCTTTTCAGCAAGCCGCATTTTATTTGGTAGCCCAGAGAGGTAATAAAGTCCCAATTCCTAAATATTTACCTGCTACTTAGTGTAAAAGCACTGATATTCTAAATAGAATTCTATTAAGGCATCTGTAACTCCTGAAGAAAGGGCACTTAGAGTTTCTCTTTACAATTAGGTTGTTCCCTATAAAGATGCAAATTGGAGTGTTAACAGCAATAACCTGACACCTGTTGAAAACCAAGAAGGTGGCAAAACACCCATAATTTCTGACTTCCACTGAGTTAATTGCTCAGTTGTCTTTTCTTGTCAAGAACTCTCATACATTAAGGAAATGCATTGGCCATATAGCCATTAAATCTGAATAACAGATTCCATGTTGGTTAAAAGAATTAAAGAGCTCATTTGTTCTCATGTTTATCAGTAAGCCTGTCTACAGAGGGGTACCCTATCAAAGTGATTTATGTTTTTGCTCCCTAAGACTGTTGTGGCTGTGAATGAAAAGATTTACTTCATAGGATTTTAGAGATTCTTTGGAATTAGAACATACATCAACTCTTATAAAATGTTGTCTTCATGTGAAAACATTGTTTTAAAAGTATGTATGAAATCAGTCACATTTTACAAAATTTCGTCAAGGTCTAAACCTGACTTTTAAATTATGACTTCTATTCTAAAGTTAACTAGCTGTCTCTTGGTTATTTTCAGTTGAAAGAGGCCCACTTTCAATGTTTGTGATGTGTCTATATTTGCCAACCACCAAATAGATAAGCATATGCAGTCAGGTTTGGTGACAGAGTTTATAATGTTTTGCAATGAGGTGACTTAAAACATCCTGGCAATAAATAGTTGCGGTTACAATATAAGGTATAAATTCTCATAAGTAAAAGATATCCATTTGGCTTTTACATGCTGTAATTTGAAACTAAGACATTCTACTGCTGTCTTAAATTATGACTTTTTAAACAAGATATAATTAAAGCATAAAATTAGGCTTTACAATTTTTTTCTGTAATTTTAGCATTACATATCCTTTCTGCCTGAAAAATTGATATAATGGATTTTCTAGTGATTAGCAAAATGTTCTGCTCTTCTTTTAGGTGACTTCGCTTAATAAGTGATCAAGTTAACCGACTTGTGTTTGACTTGTTTTTCCTGGAGGTCATTTTTATATTGTGACTAACCAGACTTGTATTCAGAAAAGTCAGAATTCACAACCTAAGATCTAAGTAAGAAGGTTCTGTGAAACTCCTACAGCTGGGCATGGCACTGAATTTCATCTTTTTTGTGGTACTTGATTGTTTTTATAAAGTTGGTGTGAGTTTGTGTTCTTGACAGAGATTGATGGACTAACTGTTGCCATGATGATGTGCTGCATTATTTATATACGGTGGCCAAATTCAGTCTTTTAGTTTGTCCTTTGCTGTCAACTGAAGAATTGCAATCTTCTCTGAAAGAACAATTTGCTGGGTTTGTAATTTTTGCATAATTATAAAAGTATGTAATCTAAAAGCATAAAATTCAGTAAGCTATATTGTGCATTTTTCAAGAAACAAAGTGGTCAGGGTGTAACTCCTTTGCTATTTACCCTCACCACACCTATCCGGTAACACCACAAGCCTAGATCCATCCTCTGCTGCCTGCCTGCACTACCTCCGCTGTTGAGCTCCGTCCAGATACACGGTGGGGTACATGTTGACATTATCAATTCTTGTCTGGGCCCTCAGTACTTTCCCTTCAGCATTTTTCTATGTTTTCCCAGGCAACAACCTTCTATTTACTACAGGGGCATGTTACCGTCTATCCTTCTCAAACTTCTGATCCTATCACGTTCTCAGCAGTTTACTATACAGAAAACATCAGACGGGAGCTCCTTCAATTTGTTTGTTTGTTTGGAGACAGAGTCTGGCTCTGCTCCCCAGGCTGGAGTGCAGGTGGACAATCTCAACTCACTGCAACCTCTGCCTCTTGGGTTCAAAGGATTCTCATGCCTCTGCCTCCTGAGTAGCTGGGACTACAGGTGTGCACCACCACACCTGGCTAATTTTTGCATTTTTAGTAGAGACAGGGTTTTACCATGTTGGCCAGGCTGGTCTCAAACTCTTGGTCCCAAGTGATCTGCCCACCTCAGCTTCACAAAGTGCTAGGATTACAGGTATGAGCCACCATTCCTGGCTGGAACTCCTTCAGTTAGCCTCATCCAGCCTTAAACTTCCTGGTACATCTTCCTCCTTGAGTCAAAGTTGAATCCTTCCATACATACTCCAAGGCTCATTCATCATATTTTCATACATGCCCTCACCCTTCTGATTCTTCTTTCTCTATTGTTATCTTTAACCTTTACTTTCTAGGAGTTGCTTCTTATCAGTACCTACATTATCAGGTTTCTGCCGTTTTAAATATATTTCCAAAATGTGTCCCACTAGATTTTTATATGTATTTGACTAACATTTATTGAACCACTTCTATGGCTGGAACTTCACTAAACTTGTAACGTGCATTATATCATTTAGTCTTTACCAATTACCATTTTTCAATACAGCAAACAATGATTTAGAAACACAGAATAATTAGAGAGTGTCAGAGTAGGATGCCAACACTGGCCCCCTGAATTTCTTAAATCACGGTGGTATATCCCACATAACACACTACCATCCTTTCATCTAACTCTTGAAAGAATTGCATCATTACTTCTAATGCCCCCACCCCTTTGATTCTTCAACCTACTGGAGACTGGAACTTATGCCTACCACTCCTGTGGATGTGCCTTCGTCTAGGTCATCAGGGAATATCACCTTTTCTGAAGCAAGACAATACTTCTTAGCCCTTAGCTAAAAGCTGTCAGAACTGTGCAACACTGGTGCTCATGCTGCTCTTGAATTGAAGGTCGCTTGTTGTCAGAAGGCTTCTTGACTCACAGTTCTGGGTTTGGTGGCCCTCTCTTGTGCTTTCTTGGTCCTAACAAGCAGTGTTAGCTATTTGTCAACTTATTTGTGTCTTTTTGTGAGGCTCTGTCAGAACAGGAATTTGTCTATCATGGGCCCTATAATATGTACAGGAATTAGGACTTTTACTGGCATATAGATGGGCTTCAGCAAATATTAACTAATGACTGAATGGATATTTTTCATAGGTAGAAATAATATAGTCAAAAATGCTTGGGGCCGGGCACTTGGTGGCTCACACTTGCAATCCTAGCACTTTGAGAGGACAAGGTGGGCAGATTGTCTGAGCTCAAGAGTTCAAGACCAGCCTGAACATCACAGCGCAACCCCATAACTACTAAACTACAAAAAATTAGCAGGACATAATGGCACATGCCTGTAATCCCAGCTACTGAGGAGGCTGAGGCATGAGAATGGCTTGAACCTGAGATGTGGAAGTTGCAATGAGCCAAGATCATGCCACTGTACTCTAGCCTGGGTGGCAGACTGAGACTTCATCTCANAAAAAAAAAAACAAAAAAAAAAAACCAACCAACCAACCAACCAACCAACCAAACAAAAACAAAAAAACACATACTTGGGAATTGTAGTTTATGGTTGAATTTCCTTAAAAAATTTTTGCTACTTATTTTTTAAGGATTACATGTTTGTAGGGAATGCATGTTAATATTAAATAGTAGCTATTCTATTCTCCCTAATATAGTGAGTGCCCTTATTTATGATTTACCAATTGTAGCTTCCTATAATTTTTTTTTCTTAACTCAGTGAATTAACAAAGAAAGCTAGTCAAATACTTTCCTCATTTGCCTTTCTCCAAATTAAAGGGAGAAAAGTACAAACACACTTCCAAACTTCCTCTTTCCCTCCTTTCTTTTCTTCCTTAATTTCTCCTATTCCTTTGCCCTTCTTCTTTAAAAAAAAAAAATTGAGATCTTTGGATTGCTTTAAGAAAATGTGGAAGGCTGGGAACTGCTCCCAGAGATTCTGATTTAACTGGACTAGTTATAAGATATTTGAAAAGTGACCCCACCCCCAGCCACCACCATGATTTTTATGTGCAGAGAACCACTGGATTAGATCACTTTGAATGTCCCTTTCAATTCTAAAAACTGATGTTCTGTTATTTTAAGGGACTCTCCAGAGTGTTTTAAACTACAAAGTATGCAAAAAGATTTTTTTTCAAAATGTTAGAGCCCAAAACATTTTTGTCTTTTTATCCAGTAGGCCTTGATTGAAACCTTAGGTCATCAGCTGTGAAATTTAAATAGTCAATACTGAACAGCAGATTTTCTTTTAATTTTCTTCAGTCCAATATGTCCTCAGTATTTGAAACTCTAGCTAAAAAGAATAATGTCTTAAAAATAGTGAAGCAAACCACTGGATAACATCTAAAAGATGTTCTGCTTTAAATTAGCATTAATGTGGTTTTGAGTGAGTCTAAGAGGTTTCTTTGTTCATTTATTTGATTTGTGTCTTCCATGGCTGTTTTTGGACTCTGTGAACACTGAGGTGGAGAAATGGATGGTCTTTTATTGCAAGGATGTCTAATGATGTACCAGTAAAATGGCAGATTCTATCAATGCAGATATAATTATTCCTATTGACATTTGTATCTTATTTCCTTCTCTACACTTCCAAATTGCAAGATGGTCTGCAGTAATAACTAGGGTTTACTTTAAAAGTACATATGAAGGTAAGAATTAGATTGCACCTTCTTAACAAATTTATTTGAAATTTAAATTGGCCATACTCATAAATTTTAATTTGTGAGAGAAGGCCTTAAATCAAAATCTATGCATCAAACTCATTAGAATGTTCAACAAGTGAAATATCAGTATTCAACACAAATGGTCTCTAAAGAGGCACAAAAGTAAATTGTGAGGCTATTGTTGATTTTAAAAAACTGACATTTAGTTCCACACAATTTCACAAGCAATAAGTCATAAGGGTGCTAACATTTCATGTGAGTTTTACCAATTTGATTATGCAAATTCTCATGAACTTTATCTAATTTAAGCTAGAATTATTACTCACTTGTGTACTAGAGTTGGCTCAGTTTGATAAATATTCTGTTTATAGGTTGATTTGAAACTCAACTTCTACAATAGAAGGCAAAATCTTTATTTTCTTTCAGTTTTCAAGTGAAATGATAGTACAGTTCAATGGGAAAGCAATAGATTGAAAATGAGGTTGTAAAGCACACAGCTGCATTGTCACAGTTGAGAAACATAAATTTAAATGGTCTCTGTGTTTTACTTTTCCACATGGAAGTATGTATTGCAACATCCTTCACATTTAGTTTGTTGAGATATTGAAGAAATTAAATAATGTCTTGTGTTAGTAAGGTAACATGCTAGAGTGATATATTACTACTTTTTTGCTTTTACTTCTGTATCTGTATGCAAATTTATTTACAGAAATGGAGAGAGGGCAGGGATGATGGTGCAGACATACTCTAGGTGGCTGCCAGCACTTTGAAAAGAACAGAGAAAATGAAGAAACATGCATTCATCTAAATAAATTATTAAGATATTTATATAACTCTGTCAATACATAAATATACTAACAACACTATATAAATACATTAATATGTGAGAGAGTTCAACATGTAAATTCATAAGAACATTAGTCTGTAAATATTAATATAATAGCATATTTCCAGTAGATGTTTACTTTGTATAAAGAATAAGCTTAATTGAAGTGCCCTTGATTACCAGGAGCATAGAGGATCAAATATTGGGCTTTAAATTATCAATAAATTTCTATTAAAAATGTGTTGCTGGCAAGAAACATTTATTGAGAATTTTCCCCTTGTCTTGCTTTCTGTTTCTGAAATGATCTCCGCCCTACCGATTATGAGGGCTGACCACTTGCTGTTCCCTATGCTTGGAATGCTCTTTCTTAGACTTTGATATCACTGACTCTAGTTTATCCTTCAATTTTCAGCTCATGCGAAGGCCTCACTTCACTGTCTGTCATAAATAACCAGTTTTATTCGCTATTTATCTCATCAGCCTGTTTCTCCCTCCTCCCATGGTTTTTATTAAAGTGAGTGCTACCGTATATTTTTGTGGCATATAAATATGTGATAACTGAATCAGTAATTCTCTGATATGTGTACTGGAGACAAACACTAACATATAAAGAAAACTGAACACACAAACTATCCAAGAGTTTAAGTATCAGTGAACAAAATCAGCTATCTTTTCTACTGGATTCTCAGTATTACCAACATAGAATTTTCTTCTTTGTATGGCATGAGAAGTTGTTTAATTATATACTAAGCTCACAGAAAATACACAACCACAATCATAAAGGTACCTACTTTAGATTTTTAGGTGTGTGTGTGTGTTTGTTTTTTTTTAACCATTGTCTCTCTACAATGCTACATGGTATTTTATAGGTGCTCACACACTTTGCTATTGAGGTTAATGGTCATGGATTGCAAATGGGTAATGAAGTAAAATAAGATACTCCCTAAATGACCTTAAACATGAGGTGACTGGCCACAGATAGGAGGCCAGTGAGAAGAATGAAGCCAACATTGATTTCATGCAGAATCACGTACTCTGATCAGAACCTGAGAGAGTGGGTGGAAAGACCAGGCAAACGGGAAGTTAAATTTAGCCTGCAATGATTTTTCGCCCCTGGGAAAAATAATTGCTCTACTCTATTGCCAAAACGCAAATCGGCATCAGCTTAATTTGCCTGAATCTGCCATAAACTGCAGATGGAACCATAAAACATGGTTAGAATCAAATTAAACACATCTGTCCTAATCTAAAGCAGGTGAGGCCAGCCGGCCAAGAAACATCAAAGTATAAAGCTATACACATTACAATATGCAGAAGTGTATTTTAGGAGCCTGCTGACAGTAGGAGAAAGAACCATGAAATCTTGTATTGCCCTGTTTTCCTTTCCTCAGCCTAACTTCTTCTACTGGTTGCCATTGCACTTTTAAAAGACTCTACCCACATATCCACTGGGAAACAAACAGACAAAAATTATTGATTTAAAGTCTGGGAACCTATTGCATTTTAGTCAGAATTTCTTACCCGAGGTGATACTGCCTTAGATAAATTGACATTACAGAGAATCAGAAGTCCCTACTGTGTATTTTAATTAGACATGAAATTCTAGCTGAGAGAGTTTGTTTTCACTTGAGGTATCAACCCAAATCTGTAATAACCACTGAGATTATGTCTGTATAGAGAAAATCGTCTGAGGTATGATGGTTTTGACCTAAGTAATCATATAACTCATTCAAATCGGATAGCTTTGAGAGTGACAGGGGATTGTGGGCACCCATGGAGGTGCACGGCTCTAATACTTCTTTAGGAAAGAACGTGCTGTCCAGCTGCAAGAATGAAGTTAGCCGACAGCCTCCTCAGAACCTTCAGGACATACTTGAACCTCAGGCCCTCACTCTAACTGAGCTGCTCCAGTGCCTGTCATTCCTGACCTAGGAGAATTCCTTCAAGGAATAATCTTTGCACTGGGTCTCCCTGTGTGATTGGCTAAGACTTTCTCAAATCTGCATAATAGACCAAGGCCCTCCCTGGCCAATCCTTCCCATACTACCCCCACCATCATTTCTTTCAGTTATTTTTATTGATGCCAAACCTGTATCGCAGGTTGAAGCTTTTCCTGCTCATTTCTGTTCCTCCCCATTTTATCATTCACATTTATCATTGAGACATTACTTCTCAATAAACACGCTTAACTTCATCTTAGCATCTCCTTTTTGGAGAACCCATCTAATACAAGGATGTTGTTAATGATTACATAAAGAGAAACAGCTTTTAAACAAAATCTATAGTAGCTCTAACTGTGCTTTTGTTCATCCTCTACTTTGTCCAAGATCAAAACATTTAATTCTATTGCCATTGTCCACCCAACACAATGACAAGTGGGGCCCTTATTAATTTCAGGAAGACTTTGACATGGTAGACCCCAGTTTAATAAATTGAATATTTATACCACGTTACAATGGGCCAAACATTAATTTCCTTTCCTTTTTTTTTTTTTTTTTTGGAAGACTCTTAATATCTTTTTCCCATTTATTTGTTGGTGTGCCTAAGGACCTCTCCTCTCTTCATTTCTCTCTGCTCCCATCCCCTCCCCTCCCCAATAGACTTTCACTGAAATATAGTATTAGCATTCATACTTAACAACCCATGGTTAAGCAGAGGCTCTTTCTTCTACATCTACTCAGTATAATATCCTAATCAGACATTTTTATTTTAGACCTTCCACAGACTTCTCAAATACAATAATCCCTTTAAAACTAAATTCATTATATTTCCTTAGAAAGGATGGCTACTCAATCATCCAGGCAAGAGCTCTAGAAATCAACCCAGATTTCTTGCTCTTCCTCAACTCCTAGATCAATTTGGTCAAAATGTCATCTTGATTGTACCTTGTACATGTTGGTCAAATCTATTACCTCTTTTCTCCCTTTCAAAAGAGAGTATGTTAATAACAGAAATAAGATGAAAATTTTATAGTGTATTAGAAATGAGTTTCCTTAAGCAAAAAAGAACAAAAATTACAAGGATAAGAGAAAAACGTGTGCTAAACAGCAGCTGGCATCTATAAAATGTAATAGACTTTAAGAGATAGTCCTGTCTCATTTTGACCACAGAAGCATAATATGACTGGTACACATGCCTGGTAGAAAATTGACTAGATTAAGCATTATCATCTAGAGAGGGCAGCGTAGGTGACATGAAAGGTTTCTTAAGGCACCAGAAGCTCTCTATAATGATGATTATAGGGATAATCCAAGGGACCTCATTTAGCTATGGGTATATCAGGACCATAGGCCCACCTTGGTTATTATTTGATGCAAGAACTTGGTTATAGGACAGAGTGAGGTCTGAAAGAAGGGTTCTTGTTTTTAGATAAATATGTAAATATGAGACTTTGTGCTTGAGAACTTCTAGGATACTGCTCATGCTTTGCTTTCCTATTATACAAAAGTTTATCTGTTTCTTTACATTGATTATTCCACATAGGTGGGTAAGTCTTGATTTGGGAGGACTTTGTTTCTTGATTTATTACCTTGTATTTATTAACTAGATTTGATATTAAGTGATGCCTGCTTTGATTTCCCTGTCTATAGCCACCTCTATGAAGGGTCAAGGGAATCTTTATCATTTTCTTTGGGACTACTTCAAAAGAGAAATGCATTTTCCTTTTCCCTCAGCCCAACCTCCTCCATCTCATTCAACACATTGCTGCCTTAGTAACTGTTCCAAAGCACAAATGTGGTGCTATACTTTCCCATATTTCAAGTTCTTTTGTGATTTTCTAATGTTTAAAGATAAACGCCAAAATTTTTGGCAAAGCTTACAAAATCTTGATTCATATGGTATTCCTACCTTTTGGACCTTATCATATTCTAGCTACAATGCGCTACCTGAAGTTCCTGGAATGAGACACAATCTTTTCCCTTTAAGTATGTTATTCCCTTTGCCTGGAACATTGAGCATATGTTCTCTCCTCTTCATCACCTGATAACACTGAATCTCCTTAAAAGTCTCCACTGATCCCACAGTTGGGATCATGTATACCAATCACAGGTCTTACTACTGTGTAGTATAATTGTAGTTGTTCCTGCATTTTTATCACTCCTGCTAAGCTCCATATTCTGTTATTTAGTTTGGTATATACTGCACTTACCTCACTGCCTACCATGCAATAGGTATTCAAGGAACAGAAGGACAGATAGACAAATTCAAAGACAAATGGAAGGATAGCTAGCTAGCTATATGTGTGGATAGATAGATAGAGATAGACAGATAGATGATAGATAGATAGATAGACAGATAGATAGATAAATGATAGCAAGTCTATTGAAGTATCTTTATCAGTCATCAACCACCCCATTCAAAATGCTGGCAGGATTGTGTTCTTAATTTAGATGTGACCGTGTCCAAACTTTAAAATAATTGTTAAAATTGTTAAACACTCTCTCATTGACTCCTCATCTTAAAAATTGTAATGTCACTTTTTAATCCTCCGTGATCTAACATATTTATACTTTCTTAGCCATTCCAGATAAAATACTCCATGGTCCAGCCACACTAAACTCTTTGGTATTCCCCAAACATTCATTCATTCATTTCGGAACTCTTTTTTTCTAAGATCTGCTCCAGTGCTTATGTACTGTTTTAATCTATCATCTTAGTATGGCTAATGACTTGGTTTATATTTGACAAAAGTCATAACATGAATTTTCAGTTTTCTAATATTTGTAAAGTGTTTCATCTGAAGAAGAGACTAAATTCTCATGTTGAAAACCTTGGAAAGAATAACGCAGCTAAGAAATACAAATTAGTAGGAAGTTGGGACCCAGGTGCTTTTTTATTTTGAAAAGTCTCATACTCATTAAGTCTAGAAAGTGGCATTTTCACCTACAAAGCCCCCTTTAAAACTGTATGGATTTTTGTGAATCTGATTCAAATCCTCTGTGCAATAAAGCCACACCCATGATTCTGTCTGGTGCCTGCTTTTTACTCCAGACTTAATTGTTGCTACTCTGGGTATGTGAGGCTTCTCAGGGACAGTCCTTAAGGTCTCTAGAAGCCCTTTAATTTAGCTGAGAAGATCTGTCAGGCTCCATCCCAAGTATGTGAAATGTTTTCACACAGAGACTTATAGCCACATCCATGATTTGATATTAATGTTGGGGCCATGTCGTTTGGGCATTTGATAATTTAGCACTTTGAGAGATGGGAGTTTAGAAATGGTTGTGTTTTCTAACACAAGTCCTGGTCCTTGTATACTACTTCCCTTTACTTTCAAACTGGCTGGTTGTTTATTTAGCTCATCTCTTTATTGTAGTACCTTATCATATGCAGGCAGTAAGAGCCAACGAATGCTTTAACAGTCTGTCTGGAAGTCTCCTTACTCATATCCAAAAGTCCATTGCATGCATTTTCTACTTCCCAAGTGACCTCAGATATCAGCTTTGTCGACGACTACTTGCTACGTAAAATGGGTAGCCATTTTTCTAGCTTCCCATGGTCATCACTGCTTTTCCACATACTGTCTGCCACCCATTGCCACAGCCTAGGTCACATATTTTGGGGTTTTGGTTATGGCATAACTTATTTTTCTGTAGCAGTTTCTCTCCTACACTTTCGCATTTCTTTCGCCCATCTGAAGCAAGCTAGCCTGAATTCATTCACATGGCAATCTCAACACTCCAGGAGAGGAAGTAGAAATCTTCAAGTGCTTTTCAAATCTCTGTTGCCTTCAAGCCTGTTAAGGACCTACTGGCCAAAGCAAGTCACATGGACAATCCCAGCTTCCAGAGATCCAGAAATAAACTCCCCTGCTTTAAAGAGTAAAAGAGTGAACTGTGTGGATATAGAGAGGGTATTTATTAGAGTTATTAATGGTACTAGTTTCCTACAGATATTTAGGTTAATGCTTATTAACCAATTAGACAGCACTCTCTTTATATATTATAAAGGAAGTTTAAACTGAACTAGTAGCTTTCATAGCAGTGCTTGAATTACGCAGTTTAATTTTTACCATGTTGCATGTTATTTTTTTGAGCATATGGTTTGAAATGAATCTTGCAAATCTTATGTGTGATTCTTAATATTACCCTGACTTTTGACTGCCAAGGGATTATCTGTGGGAAAGTGAACTAGTATGTTTCAATGCCGAAGACAAAAACCAAATGTCAATTTCTGTGTTTTTTATAACTCAGGTGATATTTGTGATCCCAATCCATGTGAAAATGGAGGTATCTGTTTGCCAGGATTGGATGATGGTTCCTTTTCCTGTGAGTGTCCAGATGGCTTCACAGACCCCAACTGTTCTAGTGTTGTGGAGGTTGGTAAGTGCAAGATTTAAGCATTTCAGTAGTTATTTTTTTTTTCCATTAATAACTGGCAGTTTGGCTGTGGTGCATTATAGAGATTATGTGTACATTACGAATTAGCTTACTTTTGTGTAGGGCTCTCAGTTTTGTCATTTCTGGCTTATACTGAAATTATATTAATTGTGTTCTAAAATAAGTTTTAAAGTATTTTTAGTGACCAACACTAAATTTAAAGACACTACAAATAATATGTAAATATAACATTTCTTATATTTCTAATATTAGTGTAATTTAAAAATTTTATTGTCAAATAATATACATAACTCCAAAGTTAATTTATTCAAGTTAAATTATCACTGTAAATAAAACAGGATGTTTTTAGGGACTTCTAATATCCATTAGCATTTTGCAGCTGTTCTAATCATTACTTTTCTTAGGTGATAAATATATTTTGTATTTCTAAGAATATAAAGAAAGGGATATTCCAGATGCCATGCTCTTCAAAGTTTTCTCAGAAATTTGCTCTGCAGAAGTTAATGTGTCATTTAATATATTCAAATGTTTTTTTTTAAAAAATCTGCCAGTTATGTATATTTGTGGATTTAGCATAACTTCTGTAATTTACAAATAGGTCCCCATTAAGGGAATAGATATACTTTAAAAAAAAATTAACACCATGCAAACTTGTGCAGAGATTTTCTCTCTTACTAGAGAGAGAAATAATTTTCAAACTTAATACCACAAGTAAGTTTGAAAAAACTTCATGTTTTTTCACATCAGTGCCAATAAGAATACAAGATGGACTAGATCTGTTCAATACAGGAAAGCCAAACACGCTTTGGATTAAAGATTTGTCAAACAGCATAAACCTTAGAAAAACAGGATACGTCAATGGTTTAGGGGAAATAGTTTTAAAGAAGAAAAGTAATTGTGTCTGGGGATCGGTTTGAACTACCCATCATTGTACCCAGTGCATCTAACCTAATACCTTATGCATAGTAAAATACAGTAACTGTTGGTTGAATGAAGGAAAGAATAATTTTAAAAAACCATTAACTTAACACTTAGTTACTGGGTTTTAGTGTGCTTCATTTTCTTAATGAATTTTCCTTATTTTTTATTTTGCATTATATCTTATCCAAAGAAGTTATTTATATTATTTCTGAAAGGTACTTTGTTCATTTAATTCATCTTCAAAAATAATTATCTTTTAAGGCTTTTATTAACTCACTGATATTTTAGAAGATTTGACACAGTGCCACAGAAATAAAACCATTGTAATCACTTTGACCCAGGCTTCAAATATGTATAGTTGAGTTTCAGAGTTTAATATAAGAATCATATCCTCAGGAAAGTCTGTATAACTGAAGAAAATTAGAGTCATAAATATCCCTAATGGGAATGTATGAATAGAATAAAATTTTAGTGCTGTATTTTAAGCCCAACAACCCCAAACTGGCAGGGTCTTCAATTTGAATAAGAGTATATAATGTTTTTGGCACTATTTGAAAGATCCAAATCTGGAATTGGAGAAACAAATGTATGTAAATGATTTAGAATTAAGTATCTTAGAAGAATTTTAAAGTAAATACTTGTATACTTTTGGGTTATACTTTTAAATATTAATTCAACATTCACCATTTTGTCAGAAGGCTGACCCTATTGGCAGCAACACTTTGAAAAGTAAGCACACTGCCATTCCACTTAATTCAGTGAGACTTTGGGGAAGCAAATGCTTACAGAATTAAATTTTACTCAGATTCATTGTTATATATCAGTAAGCATCTCTGATATTCAGAAATTGGATAGTTATACTATATTATTTTAAGCTATATTATTAAATTATATGTTTCAAGCAACCTTCTTCTCTAGCTATATTTAGGACATCTTGGAAGAAATATGTTTAGTTTGTATTTGCTTGATCATTTAGTATAGGATACTAGTTATACCGATTCTATTTTCATGTACTGGTGTTCTAACATGAACATAATAAGAAACAACTTTCCTAAAGGCTTAAAGTGTTCATAATTTCTTAAGTACAACTTTGCTATATTATGAAATAATTTTTATAAAAGATCAGAAAATAGTGAAAAACAAACACAATTTTCATGTTAGATAGCTCTTTATGACAGAAACTTTACCCGACTTGCCTTTCTACTGCCTTTTTCTCAGCTTAACATTTTCTTGTATATGAAAGATGTGCTGAATATTGACTGAATACTAATACTTCGTAGTAATCCCTTCAATATCTAGCCTACCTTGTGTCTTTTCATATTTTTAAAACTAATTATTGGGATTAAATATTTCAAACATTAGAACATTAAAGACCATCCTGTGTTTTTATTAAAAAAAAAAAAAAAAGTCAGGTGCAATGGCTCATACTTGTAACCTCAGCACTTTAGGAGGCTGAGGCAGACAGATCATGAAGTCAGTTGTTCAAGATCAGCCTGGCCAACATAGTGAAACCCCATCTCTACTAATAATACAAAAATTAGCTGGACATGGTGGCACATGCCTGTAATCCCAGCTACTAGAGAGGCTGGCACAGGAGAATCGCTTGAACCTGGGAGACAGAGGTCGTAGTGAGCCAAGATTGTGCCACTGCACTCCAGCCTAGATGACAGAGCAAGATGCCATCTCAAAGAATAAATAAATAAATAATAAATAAATAAATAAATACCTGGCTTGGCCAAGGCTTTTTTATTATTGTTTTCCTGCTGCTATCTAGCACCAATGCAGGAAATACAGAGTGAATTGGATTTTAAAAAACAAAAAAACACACGTGGGTATTTTGAGGTAATATATTTGTTTGTTTATTTTTATTATACTTTAAGTTCTGGGGTACATGTGCAGATTGTGCATGTTTGTTACATAGACATACACATACCATGGTGGTGGTTTGCTGCATCTATCACCCCGTTATCTACATTAGATATTTCTCCTAATGCTATCCCTCCCCAATTCCCCTACCCCCTGCTATTCCTCCCCTACCCCCTGCTATTCCTCCCCTACCCCCTGCTATTCCTCCCCTACCCTCCACCCATGAGGCCTCGGTGTATGGTGTTCCCCTCCCTGTGTCCGTGTGTTCCCATTGTTCAACACCCACTTATGAGTAAGAACATGAGGTGTTTGGATTTCGGACAAAAATTATTTGAGCTGTCACTATTCTGTAGCGATGTGTCTAAGTTTTCTTCTATTCATTTTGCACCATATGAATTTTGAGCCATATATATTACGAAATTCTAAATCTTTTTATTTTTGATTTCCAAAGGAAAGAAAATAATCTTGTTTATATTTGCTTAGAAAAAGTTGTTTTTTGATCCCAGTTTTTAAAATCATGGTTACCCTGTTCATTATATAGTCAGTCATATACTCCTTTCATTGCAGTTCATCTGGAAAGGAGAATTTCAGATGCAGGCTCAGAGAAAAACATTCCATGATTTTACCTCAAACTTATGCAGTAGTTTTGTTTTAGGTTATTGATACTTATATCAAGAGATCCTCATCCAATTTTGTAGTTTTATTCTCCCCTCACAAAGCATACAATGTCGGATAAGTACAAAACACTTAACCACATTTGCAATCAATACTCACATCACTTGCAATCCTGTGCTTTGTGGGATAGTCTGGCAAAATTGACTTTCTCAGATTTGTGAACTTCATTCACTAGACAAAATTGCTTTTCTCTGGACATGTTTTGTTATTTCTGTGTACCTCATTCTCTCTCTCTCTCTCTCTCTCTCTGCGTCTCTCTAACCCCACACACAGCTATCACACGTATACACCTACACAACTCAATTTGCTCAGCCTCTTAGAGTTATGAAGATTCACTCTGATAGCTGAAAACGGCAGTAGGAAAACTTCTCTTAAAACAAAGCTAAGCAAAGGCCCTTGTATTAAATCCCTGAATTTGAAGACATTAGCCAGAGTAAGCAGTGTTTGCACAGATGTGCACTGAATGCTGCCTCCCTCTCCAGAGGATTTGTGGACAGACCACCATGTGGCTAAGCCCCAGATTGCTTCCCAGTTACTCACTCACATTCCTGGATGGCACTGTGTATTGGGAGCTATATGATGACACACTCATTTCATGCAGAAGTTTTCTATTATCAGTATATATTATACAGTTCATAAATGGAAATTTTGAGAATTTTTAAATGTACAAATTCTGTGGTATAATTCTCCTGTGTGTGCCATCAGAATAATCCAGTAAATTAGAAACAAGTATAAACTTTTGCAAATCAAATACATAGGATATTAATGTAATCAAAAGAAAAAATAAGTGACTTTTTTTAAAAAAAATAAAATCTTAGTTTTTATTTCTTTTTAAACAAATATTTATTGAGTGTTTACTAAGTAATAGTTACCTGAATGGTAGGGGTGCAATGATAAACAAGTTGCTGTTTAGATGATGAGATAGGTAGACGGATGATAGATAGATAGATGTGTGTTGTGACACAAGTACATAGAGCCATAAAAATATAAAGCAGATGCCCTGTCTTAAGCTACCTCTAAGGGAATGCATGCCAACCTGAAAAAGTACCATCTAGCTATAGAACTAAAAAATAATTTCAATCTATTGCAGACTAAAAACAACAAACAACAAAACCCATTTCAGACAGAGAAAATAGTGTAGAATAACCAGGAGATTAAAAAAATTATAAAGTCAAAAACTGAAAGAAGTTAAATGTGGCTAGAACTTAGAAGGGACATGGGGCCAGCACCGACTCTGAGGATCGCGGCAAGTGGCAGATACTCTAGAGTTTGGTATGGTGTTTTTAAAAATTTGGACTTTTTACTAAGAACAACAGAGAGGGTGTGTATTTCTCTTGGTGCAATGTGGAAACCAAATCATAGCAAAATATAGGAAGGGAACAATTTGAAGGCAATTGCAGCAGATGAGGCTAGACTTGATAATCTTGTTTCGGGTCAGTGTGGTAACTAACAGGATGAAGAAGAGAGAGTCACTGAGTATTTAGAGGATACTGTAGACAATTATTGGTGATTTACGGGGTATGAAAAAAAGAGGTTGGGAGAAACAGAGTAAAGAAAGGCATCCCCAGTTTCTGGCCTGAGCAACTGGGTATCGTTTACTGAGATATTGTAAATCGACAATACACAGGATTGGGAGGCAGAAAGAGGGTTCAGTGTTTCACATACTGAATTTGACAAATTTGATAGACACTACCTAAGAGTTCAAGCATAGATTTAGAAATTGTAATTATATAGATGGTTATTGAAGCTTAGGGAATGGATGAGTCTGCCTAGAAGCAGGATAATAGCAAAGAATAGAAGACCTAGACATGGAAAAAATCAAGGACTTAGAAATACAAACCAATGAGAGGGCTGTCAATATATAAGTGATAGGTAGAGAAAGTGAAATCTGTAAAGGAGCCTGAGAGGGAGTAGTCAGCTAGAAGGAAAACCAGGAAAGTGTGGAGCAGAGTAAGTTAAGGCTTAACAATGGCTCAAAGAGTGAGTTATCAGCAACGTCAAGTACTGTGGAGCAGTTAAGCAAGATAAGTGTTTACTTTGATTACATGTGATTTATGGATGACCTTGTTGATTTACAGAAGATCATTGTGGAGAAAGAGTTTGACTGTGGCACATACAAGAATTTGTCAAAAAAAAAATTAAATGGCTAAAACAAACATTTGTCTATTTATTTATTTATTTGCTTATTCATTCCCCTATCAAATATTTGAGTATCAGCTATGTGCCACTCTTCCTGGTACTGACGTTACAGCAGTTAAAAAATAGTCTTTGCCTTTATGAATCTCGAAGACTGAGGTGATGTTAGAAGACTAAGAAATTAATGTTTGAACGGAGAATAAAAATAAAATATATCCTGACTTAGGAAGTGAGATAAGTAGGGATATGAAGAGAGTACAGTAGCTGAAAGGGGAATTTGGTCCAAGGTAGTTTTTTCTTTTAAGATGGAACACTGTAATGTCAGTAATGTATATTAAGAAATGAAAATAAAACAGTGGGTGTCTAAAAGTAAGCTATGTGAAATTACCCAGACAATTTTCAATAATATTTTGCATACATGTAACCTCTTAAATATGTGTAAAATACTGTTAAAATGATCAAAGAATATAACGTTGGAATTTGGTAATAATATAAGATCCATCATCACTTTTGGGAAAAAATTAAAATTATGTGTATTATTGAAAGTAGGTCAGTACAGGATAATAATCAGTACTGTATATTATTTTATTTAGAATTTTTCTTTTGTCTTCTCTGCAGTTACATTGACTTCTGGCCAGGATTCTCATTTCCAAATACATATATATCTCTGTATGTGTGCGTGTGTGTGTGTGTGTGTGTGTGTACATATATGTGTGTGTATATATATATGCATATCCTGTAAAATATATATATATATATATATATATATTCAGGAAAAGTTATTTTATTCTGTTTTATCTTCTCCTATCCTATTCTACCTATCTTATTCCATACAAACTTATTTCCCTTTGGTAATAATATTCCTTTTTTAATACAAATTTAGATTCAGTTAAATTTGTTACCCTCCTATCTTGCACTACTAATCTGTTACTTTACTTTCATTTTATTATGAAAAATTGAGTATATTTGTCCCAGAAAATAGAGACTGTCATACACATTTAAAAAAAAGCTACAAATTCACTGTATATTTCACTCTATGAATAGCCATCTTCACGTTTATCTTTCAGAAGGCGATCAGTATCAGAATATCAAGCAGTGTAACAGAGTCTGACTCTGTCTGAAAGACTTCTTGTTAGTGATCATGAAATGTCAGAAAGTTAATGAGCCTTAAGTAGCTCTCTTGGGTGGTGTAGAATTATTTTAGATTTCAAGACTTTGGTTACCGAATGAGGGGTTTGGTAAATTTGTTAAATTTTTCACATAGTAGATGAAATTGTGAGTAGTTTTCAGGGTGTTTTTTTCCCCTTTTCTTAAGATTACTTCATAGACTCATAATTGAATCCATTCTCCTAGAAATTATCGTAATGAGAGCTATGTTTCATGGACTAAACTACTTTCTCTAAAGCTGCTAACCAATAGATGATTGTTAAGAAATTTTCCAGTCAACTGGAGTCAAAGGGGTTTATTTTCACAGTTATGTTTACTTACCATTCTAATAATAAGAAAGGTTAAATATAAGTTCATATGAAAAAATAATTATACAGTTAAGATGACACATAATAATTTAAGGGAAAGTTTTTGTACTAATTTTGCATATATTATAGAAAAGTAATTATGTTTTATATGTGTAAAAATTTTGTAATATGCCATGTAAACTCATTAGTTTACTGATGTAAAATATTTCTCCTTTTAATAATGACAATGATTAGAATGTTAGTTTGCAACTCGAACCTGTAGCAATTATATCTTAACTTGGAGAAAGAAAAAAAATGTATAACATCAAAGAACCTTAGATATTACTGAGTACCGAGAGCCACTCTTGCTCAGTCAAAGGACAAAAGCCAGTTTGTAGTAAAGCTTTTATTTGTAAGAAGAGACGATGACCCATTAAGAAATTGATTTATATCATTTAAACCACTGTCCTTTCTTCTAGGAGTATGTCCTTCTTATTAATTAAGAATAACTACTTTTGTATTTCTATGTGTATCATTAAGCTTTTACTGCCTAACAAATAATCACAAAGTTTAGTGGATTTATTAATAAATAATCATGCTATCTCAAAAGTATGTGAGACAGCTAAGTGCATATTCTCCCCTGGAACATCTTTTAGAACTTTGCTGCACTCATATCTGCATCTGCCGTCAGTTGGTTTGTTGACTGGTGCTGGATAGAAGATGGTTTACTGATCTCTACTATTACACAGTGGCCACAGCAAAGGTCTCTTTGAAGGTCTCTTCAAAGGTCAGCAAAGGTCTCTTCAAAGAGCAGTAAAGAAGATCGAGTCCTAAAAAGCACTTTTCAAATCTTGGCTTGCCTCATAGTACCTAACAACACTTTTGAGGGGAGTATATGCAATTTCATATCACAAATGTGCGGATGCAAGAAGGGGAGGAGCTTGTGGCTAGTTTTACTGTCTACTGTGATATGTTAGTTGCTTCTCTTTTTAATTTCATTTTTTAAGAGTTTTACTGGCAAAGCAAAAAGTTGATAAACACGTAGTTATGTTTGAAGACATTTCTTTTTATGTTATATACAAATATATGGCCAGGAATACACAAATTCTAATCACATTGGTTTTAGCAAAAGCTCTTCGATTATTATTTTTATAAGGAGTAAAAAGGAAAAACTTAGATTATTTTCTGTACATATTAGGAAAAAAACTGAAAAATTAGGAAGGTGAAATTTGGAGGTAACATCAAATTGCCCTTTTATTCATAACCTTAAATCACTTGTTGTACTGCCAAAATGTATAATTCCATACATTTTTGAGAATCAAAATTATGAATTCAGAGTGACAGGTCACAGTGTCAAATTTAGCATTAATCTCTGGAAAGATTTTATCTTCCAACTTTGCCTTTTCATGGAAAAGCAATCTACAGAAGACTCATACAGCACTTGCAAGATACTATTTAAAACATACGCAAAATCATTACAATCTTTCATTCTGTTACTTGATTTCATCTTATTCATTGATTTTCAACATGAATCTATTTCTGTATTGTAGGCAATTATACCTATTGTTTATTTCCTTTAGATTAAGTTAATTGCACCACAAACTATGGTATCCAAATAGAGTAAGTCTTTTAAAAAAACATTAACTTTTAAGCAATTATAACAAGGTGTTGAAATTTTAACATCAGGGAAATTGAGATGTTGTTGGAGAGTGAGCAAAATGTTCTTCTTATGATTACGATAGAAACAAGAAAGAAAGAAAAAAAAAAGTTCAGTTGCTGAATGTCATTAACAGGAAAAAAAGTAAACAGTGATATAGAGTACTTTTCTGAGGTATAGCCAGATGAATTTATTTTATATTTTACATTCTATTTGTTGGCTTTCTTCATTACAAAAGTAATATATGTATAAACTTTAGAACATACAAAATAAAAGAACTAAACAAAATGTATCATAATCTTAGGTTATATATACTTTCAGTCTTTTTTCTATCATTTATCTGTATCTGCTTATTTTTATATGTCCCTAAAGCTATATAGTCATATAAAGAATGATAGCAATTGGGTTTTTACATAAAATTATTTATGTTTGTGTTTAATGTGTATACATATGTGTGTGTAGAACTTATAATACATGGTTTATATTTCTTGATAGTCACATTTAATTTTTTAACATAAGGATATAAAATTATTATCTTCCCATTTAATTAAAAATTATTTCGTGAAATTTTTCAAATAGGAGAGAACATTACATCATTTATTATCATTTATTTAATGAGGCCCTACTTTTGAACATTTAAGCAGTATACTGATTTCCTCTATTTTGAAGAATTTGATAGAATGCCTTACAACTTAATTTTGTATATATTTGCCATTGTGTCTTTAGACTAAATTCTTAAAAATAAAGGGTTGAGATAAGAGTTTTTTGAGAGCTTTTTATATTATAAGAATTATATAGAAAAGGCTAAATAGCTTGTCATGATAGATTTATAATCAAGAGGAAGTTTAATGGGCTTATGCCCACTTAATCATAGTAATATAGATTTGGAGTTAATTGATTTGTGTAATAGGAAAAGAAAAATACACATGAAGAGTAAAAGAGAAGACTGTTATTCTATCCAATGTTTTTTTTAAATAATATATCTCCTTTAATTTTCATTCAAACCTATGATTACTATAGTAGGCCATAAAACGTTTTGAAAGGGCAAACTAGAACAAGGCATATATAAAGAAGAGTTTAGTTAATAAAAACTACAAAGAAAGGGACATCCTCTAAAATCAAGGTCAATAAGAGAAGGAGTAGGCATTATTTCAAAGAAAGCTTAAATAATATTTTAGAGCATCTACAGCAGCAGTCCGCAACCTCTTTGGTACCAGGGACAGGTTTCATGGAAGGCAATTTTTCCAGAGAAGGTGGGCTGGCATTAGATTCTCATAAGGAGCATACAACCTACATTGCTTGCATGTGCAGTTCACAACAGGGTTTGTGTTCTTATGATAATCTAATGCTGCCGCTGATCTGACAGCAGGCAGAGCTCATGCAGTAATGCTTGCTCGCCTGCTGCTCACATCCTGCTATGTGGCCTGGTTCCTAACAGCCCGCAGACTAGTAGGACCCTTGATCTAGAGTATGGAACAGGCTTAGGATAAGTAGACAAGAAAGCTTAAGAAGGTTAAATAGAGGTAGGAAATGCAAAAACGACTAATATTACTCTTATGGAAAGTAAAGGGCTAATGGAGTAATAACACAGCCTTGGCTCTTATAACACAGAAGATGGAATGAAGAGAAAGAGATGACACTTTAAGAATTCATTGAAAATAAGTGTTTTGCCCTGTGTGGTGACTCATGCCTGTAATCCCAGCATTTTGGGAGACCAAGGCAGGTGGGTTACTTAAGTTCAGGAGTTTAAGACCAACCTGACCAACATGGTGAAACCTTTTATCTACTAAAAATACAAAGAAAAAAAAAATTAGGCAGGCATGGTGGTGCACACCTGTAATCCTAGCTACTCAGGAGGCTGAAACAATGAGAATCACTTGAACCTGGGAGATGGAGGTTGCAGTGAGCTGAGACTGCACCACTGTACACCAGCCTGACAACAGAGAAAGACCGCTTCAAACTAACTAAATAAGTAATAAATAAAAACATAAATACATACGAGTTTTGATAGGTTGGATTTATTTCTTGAAAATATTAGAGATTCCTTCTCTAGCATCTAATACAAATCTTATTGGTACCTCCTGTGTGCCAGAGTCATGCTGTTTGATATAAGGAATTACTAGAATAAAGCATAAGGGTTACTGAGATGAAACAGAGGCATGGATTCTTTGTCAAGGAGCTTAAAGTAGATGTCATTGTTTGTGGAGTTTTATTTGGTCACCTTCCCTGAAGTCATAGGAAAACTAGATGATACCTCAAGGTGACTTTGTACTGTAAGACAACTTACTGTTAACATATATCAAAGTATTTATGTGAAGAAAATTCCATAATCCTTATTGCTTAAAGTATAGGGGTAACACATAATTTTTAAATGAGTCGTATAATGAGAGTAGATTTGGTCTGAATCATTTCCAGATTGTATTTAATTTTGGCCTTTGAAAGTATAAAATTAACCAAGCTGTGATTTAAAATAGACAACAATCAATATTTTTTGTAATCTTCTTTTTATTTTAATCAAGGTCTGGAAAGAAAAATAGGGAGGGCAAAATTTCAGTCTCTCAGCCGAAGATAGAACCCAGTAGGATATTTGTTTTCTTAAGTACTAATCCCTGGAAGATCTAGCGAATATCAAATAAGAATTAACACCTTTTTTATACATTGTATTGATATAACCCCACAATGTCTTTATCTGGTAAGGTTTCATTGTGAAATCAAACAAGAAGTGCTTCACCCAAGTCGCAGGGAGTCATTGGGTACAGAACTCATTATTGTTACTCACCTACACAAGGAGCGATAAACATTTTCAAGAACAAAGCACATGCTGTGTGTGTCAACTTAGCTCTCTTTTAACCAGTGACTTCGGCTCTTCAGGCAATAGATAAATTGGGGTGCATCACAGAACAGCCTCTGGCTTCCAAGATTAGATTTCATTACTTGCTAAACTATGGAGGTCCAGCTGTATTACTTTCCACAATGCTTGACTGGCCCATAACTAATGTGGTAAAGCTAACGTCTCAATGAGCCCTGCTGGTTATTAGGACGTCAGGTGATAAACATTTAAGTGTGTGAGCAGTTAGCCTTTTAATGCAGTTTATCAGTCACCATAATGCCAAAGACAAAGACTATTTTCCTCACACTTTTCCCTTTAATGTTACCTGTATTTTCAGAGTGCACCATTCACATATATACACACACATATACATATATATGTAAAATAACCTGGAAATAAACAAGTGAGCTAACATCAATGTCAATGTTAAACGGGAAGGTGGTTCTGTGACCCAGGTCATTGATTCCTGCTCAGTGGAAGAACAGGTGTTAAACCCGCAATTTTGTCCCATGCTTTTTCCACACTGCTGTGCTTCTGTTGAAACTCAGCTGTGCCTGTACACATATGGGGATGGTACTGTCAAACAATGAGACAACCTGAAGAAATAATAATAATAATAGTACTTCTTTTTGTTTGTTGGTTTGGATATTCTTTTCCTTTGGAGATGGGGTCTCTGTGGCCCAGGCTGGAGTGCAGTGATGCAATCACGACTCACTGGAGCCTAGACATCCCAGGCTCAAGTGATCCCCCCACTCAGCCTCCCAAGCAGCTGGAACTACAGATATGCTCCGCTGAGCCTGGTTAATTTTTCTACATTTCGTAGAGATGGGGTTTTGCCACATTGCCCAGGCTGGTCTTGAACTTCTGGGCTCAAACAATCTGCCCACCTCAGCCTTCCAAATGTTGAGATTACAGGCATGAGCCATAGTACCCAGCCAATAACAATACTTCCAATTCCAGTGTTTGTTATATGCTAAGCGTGCTGTTACTCAAATTCTGTAGCGTGTAAATATCTGAAGGAACACATTCTTTATAGGACTGCATCATGGGGATGTGGTTAAGAAACTAGCCAGGCTGAGGTGAAATCTTGGCCTTCTATTTGCTAAGTCTGTGACTTTGAGCAAGTTACAAAATCTCTCTCCACCTTACTTTTCTTATCTGTAAAATTGGGGAAACAGTACCAACTTCAAAGGGCTTTTATGCGTATTAAATGATTCAATATATGTAAGGATCTTAAAATAGTGTCTGGCTCATAAGTGCCACCTAGGAGTTACTAATAAAGTGATATAAATAATTAAACCTTATTTACAATTTTAAAGCTATGTGCAGAAATCAAGCATATAAGCCTCTATTCTTTCATCATTTTGGTCATTAATAAAATTATTGAACTGTCTAATAAATACTGACCTATTATTTTTATGTCAGGTTGGTTTTTTTTTTTTTTCTGTTTGAGCATGAATACACAAACTGGGGGCAATTTAGCTGTCAGCTTTTAATTTTTCAAAAAATTTCTTTCCTTCAACATATAATTTGACAAATCACCTCATTTCTCATGGGACAAAGAGAACTCTATATTTTATTACATGAAATTTATGAGTAATGTAAGTAATGCTTGCATAATTAGGAATCAGTCCTTTAGGAATATAGCTTTCCTTATGCTTACAGCAAATAAGTTATGAATTGATTTTTCTTTATAAGATTGCAAAATGGGAATCCTGTAAAGGTATAATAAATACCAAGTTGGGATTTATGACAACACATTAATATTAGGTTCTTGGGTATGATAGATCAACAATAAGCTCTTTGTGGCTTTGCATAAAGATAGAATCATAAGGAAAAAAGAACAATAGGATCTTCTACTTAACAAATGTGTATTGAGCCTTCATGGAGAGCTTATAATCTACCTTTTCTCTATGATCTGACAATGAAGGCTCTGCATTTTAAATATCTAAATTTGAAAAAGGATAAGGACAGGCGTATCAGTAAGCATTATACAATGCAGGAAATAATTATCGTAAGAGGGGAAAAATGTGCAATGAGTATCAAGTGGGGAAAGATCACTTCCTGTCCTAGGAATCAGATTTTATGGTTGTGGTGGCTTTTGAGATGAGCTGAGATGGAAATTTAGTTCATCTGTAGAAATTATTAGATTGGGACATTTTAAGCAAATATAGAATGACAAAAAGTACAAAGATAGGAGACATGGAAACTTTCTAGAAGAATTAGCATTAGTGGCCGCTCAGGTTATAAGGTGTTCATGGGGAGGATTGAGAGCAAGACCAGGAATGTAACGTGGACCTATGTTGTACAGAGCAGTGGTCCCCGACTTTTTTGCTGCCAGACACCACTTTCGTGGAAGAAAATTTTTTCCACCAACCTTTGGTGGGGGAGTAGTTTCAGCATGAAACTGTTCCACCGCAGATCATCAGGCATTAGATTAAAGGTCCCACAACCTAGATAACCCGCATGCACAGCTCACAATAGGGTTCCTGCTCCCGTGAGAATCTAATGCTGCTGCTGATCTCAGAGGAGGCGGGCTCAGGCTCATTTCCTGTTGTGCAGCCAGTTTCTAACAGGCCAGGACCGGCACAGGTTCATGCCCCAGGGGAGTTGGGGACCCCCGATATAGAGCCTCTTTTCATCTCCTTGAACCAACATATAGTCTTCAATGTTGTTTCCAAAATTATCCCAGAAATAAGACTCTATAACTTCTCTTGATAATATATTATTGAAGCATGTAATCATTATAAAAACAAAGGAACACAAAACTCTTATCCGAACATTTAAGTTCTACCTCAGGCTTTTCTTTTGAGGATTAAATGGTTTAAATTGTACTTTTTTCTACTTCATTTTTATTCTGCCTCCAAGATACATTTATTTTTTGATTTATTAATTATTTTATTTTCGACAGGACTTGGCCTAATAGGTAGTTGATTTGAAAAGGGCTGAATGTGGCTTATTGACTGAAATTGATGCTAACTTTTAATCTAGAATTTCAAACCAGAAATTAGTGGTTGGAAGAAACAACTGTAAAGTTTTAAATCTGGTTTCCAGGAGAAACATGGAAAATTTCATGAGAAGCTACAAAATATTTATATTCTCTACAAAACTAGGATGGACACTTAGTTTTGGACGCGAAGGAAATTGTTTCCATTAGAACAAATGTTTGGTTTTCCTGCCTGTGGACTTTAATCAACTACATGTGAAATATATGCAAACTAAATTCTTTGCTAGAGAGAAAGTGAAAGATTGAAAGTATATCTTTAAGGCTTTTCTTTGTTTCAAAATTTTGCAATTTTTTTCCCTTTGCAAAGATATTTTCACAAGATTTGCATGCCAGTTATATTCTCCCTTGACTCAAACCCAAGAATGACCTCTTCTGACTAATCTTACCTTTAGGCAGGAGGAATATTACCAGTCCCCAGTACTTTAGGAATTGGACCATAAGATGTAGCTGAAGGAGGGCAGGAAAGGAAATTGATTCTTTACAATGTTGGATTGCTGGTAGTTATATAGCAGCGTAAACAAAACATGTAATGTATTTTGTGCTAGTTAGATCACATCTGGAGTACTGTTTCCATTCTTGTTACTATATTTTAAAATACATTATCAAATTTGAGTTTATCAAGAGTGAGTCAACAAAAAAATGATGACCAGGGAGCATATACCATAATATTTAAAATTAAGTAGGAATATTTATCTCAGTTAAGAAAACAATTAAAATAGCTTTCAAATAGTTTAATGACTGGCATGTCAAAGAATAGACCTCGTTAGTCCATTGTTTTCCAGAGGCCAGCTCTGGGAGAGAGATCTGACATGTTCCACAGTGAGATTTTGAGTTCCCTGCCTCTAAAAGTTTTGAATGAGATATAGACTTTTGGTCAGCAGATTGGACCTATTAGAAGGGTAGAAATTAACAGTTGGCATTCAAAAATTGAAAACATTCTAAAAGATAAGAAAAATGTGATGTAGGCTCCCCCTGAGTAGACCTGTACCTTTACTGAATTTCATTTCCTTAAAGTTAGACCTGTCTGCTTTTTTATCAGTTGAGTTCTTCAAAGACATTCCAATTAAGGAAAAACAGCCTAGGGAGACAAGTTTTGCAGATAGGAAAATTACATTGTCAGTGTCATATGATTAACACCTGAATATGGTTAAATTATTTTCCTTTAAAGAAGGTCCTAATGATTCTGAAAAGAAAACATTTAATTTTAGCTCCTATTGTAACAGGAAGAAAAAAAATCCTCTAAAGCAGTCATTAACTCACTGCTATATAAGGCAAGAGCACTTTAGATTGGCAGAAATTGTGCTATATCTCTTCTAATGAGTGTACTTGGGATCAGTTCAAACTACATGAAAAGATAATTCCCCTTGACCAAAAAGACACATACGGATCTCACAGAAATATCTCATTTATCTTCAAGTTAGACCTGCCCACTGTTTTTTTTCTTCCCCCTTCATCTTTTGAATTTCAAAATATGTTTTAATTAAGCCAAATGTGTGGATCTGTATTTCGGGAACATATCATTTCCATGCCATCATAAAATTTCTGAATTATTTTGAAATATAAGCAATAAAAAGGGAATGATATTTTACTAAAAGACCTCATAGATATTAAAATGGTAAAAAGTCATGTTTGAAATAACTATAACCATGTGAAATGCTTGATTGTGATACACACACTCACACACACACACACACACACACACACACTGTTTGCCAAGATTCTGCTATGAATTTTCTATCTTTAAATTCATCACCATTTGTTTTTAAAAAGCATTGAAATTTTATATTATTTATATCTCAGAAGATACAGAATATTCAGTATTCAACCCTAATCATCGCTACCGGGATGGGGTGATGGGCAGGGAAACGAGTAATTGATCTAAGGCTGCATCCACCAGACACATAGATCAGTCATTTGTTTGTCTCTGTGTTTTGTGCTACTTAGACATGGGATGTTGAAAGTTTTACTATATCTCTGCTAATGGCAAATTTATTAAAGTAAGGGAGTAATCGTCACCGGAAGATGGCAGAAATATAATATCATCCAATATATTTAAGAAGCATAGTACTTTTTTAAAAATAGGCTTATGGCATCAAAGAGGATTTTTTTTAAATCTTGCATACAAAAAGCAAACATTTTATATTGTGTTTAGGATTATGAACTTTGTTTATTTAATAAAAGTATTAGGTAATTTATTTTCTTTGTTTCTACCATGATTCAAATGAAACCTGATTATTCATTGAAACCTCATTTATAAAACAGAAATCCTGGAATTCAACTAAAGACTTAGTTAAACAAATTATGCCATATCCATTAAATAAAATATTATTCAGCATATGTTGTATAATCCTCTTTTCATTTATTATATCATAAATATACATTTAATTATTTTATACACATGTGTATGTATTCTGATGTTAAATGAGTGTACTTCACAATTTTGCTTGTGGTTAGCTTTTAGTTGGTAATTTAGGTGATTTGGTAATATACTTCTATTTTCTAATGCAAACCTTAACTCATTGTACCAATGGATTTTTTTGCCAGCACTCTTGATCTTTAAGTCATGTCCAGCATTAACATTTTATGTGCAATGATTCTGTGGTTTTCTTAAGTGGATACTGTCACTGAGATTTGTGCCAGTATTGCTGATCTATTCATCATTTTATAGTTTTTTGTTCTTTTGGTTTTAACAGATTTGCTTTTTAGATTAGCTCATTTGTCCAGACTTACGGAAATGAACTGAGGTTGAAGTGAGTAGTCTCCCACACATAAATAAAGCAGAAATCCATAGAACATAAAGGAGCCTGAGAGTATCAGCTTCCTGTTGTCAGGTGCTGTGAAACAAAATATTGTGGATGCTGTGATCATCTGAAATTCATCTATGGTGATCTGGTAACCTCAGCTTCACAGCTTCTCTAATGACATTAAACTGCATTATCATTGTAGAATTAATTAGTCCCCCTTGCCTATATTAAATTTTCAAAAATATTATGAATTTATTAATTTTATTGAAAAATGGATAAATCTGAGAAATCATTTATATTAACTTTTGATCTGCTTTATCCCTTACAACTTTCTTCTTTTTATTTGCCCATGAATTTTCTTAGGATAACTTAGATTTAATTTTCAATCCTCATTTACTAAGCTAAAAAAAAAAAAGGCAAAAACAGTTTAAATTCACTTATGAACTTCATTTTCTCATCTTAAAATTGGACAGCTTTTCAAAAATATTTACTCAGTACCAGTTATATACACTGTGCAAAATTAAAACATTTGCCCTCCAAGAAAGAATAATGTCCAGCTTGGGAAGCAGGGCTGGAAAATATTATGTATCATTCTGTTTAGAACCGGCTTTAGGTTACAGTTTTAAAGGCAGTGGGGGTAGAAGTGAGTATCTGTAGACTGACATAAATACTAAGGAATTGAAGGTGGTGAGACATGAATTCAGTTGACAAGGATGACATGGGTTTGGATAGAGAGGGCACATTTAATAAACAAAGGATATTTAAGGAAAATAGAATAGATACACAAAATATTGAATTGTAACTCCCTTTGTGATATCAAATCATCTAACTTAAAGATTTTCACTACTTCCTTTAAGTAATAAAATTTACACTGATTATGTTCCCAAAGCCTCTTTAATAATAGCTGGGATATGAATGGAGGCGACCTGAGCCATATTACTTTCCAGCTTCCCAGTACTCTGGCTTACTTTTTATAAAATGTGTGTTTTTGTTCAGTTTATTTTTGTTTTTTACTTAGTGGCACAAAATGAACCCAAAGCTTCCATGCATTTTTTGTTGTTGTTTTTCTCATTTACACCTCTTTCTAAAATGAGAGAATTACAAATGCACTGCTAATTGCTGTTAAGATGATTCACTGTATAAATACATTGTGAAACCCATGTAAACTACATCACTACTAAACATTAAAAGTGCATTTTGTGGTTCTATTTAATCTATTTAATTAATAAATCATAGCTTCATGCTTTCTGAGTTAGTTTAAAAATTACAGATTTAATTTTTTATGAGATAATCTGTCTTTAGAGCAACCATTGTCTTTATAACAATTATTTCATTTCCCTCCTACCCCAAGAAAGAAAATCTGATTTCTAGAACCACATATAGTTATAGAATCTATATATATTTATGTATATATTTATATTATGAAACATATACAAAGATATAAGGCTTTCTTTGATGAGTTTAATAATATTACAAAATGAAGTATCTAAGCTTTATTTAATCCAATGGCTATATTAAACATTTGTGCATCTTTTCTTTCAACAAATATTTATTCAGTTATTACAGTGTTCCAGACACTGTTTTAAAAACAATGGATGTAATGCTGAGCCAAAAAATGCTACAGCCAAGCCCTCATGAAACTCCTAGTCTAATGGGAGAGACTAATAAAAACACAGTATATGTTTACATGCTAACTACATATATACAAGATTATGCTTTATGTATTATATAAATACTTCAGTCGATGCCATTCTCCAAATTTTTCACAAGAATCAAAATGCATGTAAAATGCTGAGGAAATGGAGATGTTTTGATTATCCAAGAATTTTCTATGCCAATACAATGCTGTTCCTCACAGTGACCCAAATACTCTGCAGTTCTGAGACTGTAGAGTTGACCACATCATATCCTGTCTGAAATATTTGGCCAGGGGAAACTACTCATCTTCGTTATACTTTTCAAAGGAAAGAAGTTAGTAATAGCAACCTTTAAGTCTGAAGTCATATTCCATTTGAGCCATTGGCCAAGAACAACAAATAAACAAAGAACAAAACAAACACCAAATGAACCCATATCTCTGTCTCAATACTTCTGTGCAACTCCATTTCCTACTTTAATGACTGAGTTTACAAATTTGAAATAATACTTGACCCTTATTTTAGTAATCACATACACACACCCCCACATACACACATATTTAGAGCCTCCGGGTAGGCATAAATAAGCAGAAATATCATGACTGCTATTTTTGCACCACTGAAGTTGAATAAAAACATTCTAAAATATCATCAGAATACAATAGTACATAGTTTCTGTTACTCTGGTTATGGAAATAATTAATGACTAGATAATTATATACTTGCAAGGCATATTTGGTCCATGCCTAACCAAATTTATGATATAGCCAACGAAAGGATCCATAAGTCACTATGAATTAACATTCACATGTAAAATATATTATAATATATTAAGAAATGTAATTTTTACATTTCATAATGAGCTTTTCCTATTTGATGGTAAGCCACACTGGCTGTAAAATTGTTTTCAATTGGATATAATTTCCAAGTTATAAAAGTTTACTTAAAACACTAAAAAATAAAACACTAAAACAGGATATGTAAGAATTGTTGAAACTACGCAAAGAGACTAGAATTTATCCAGTGAAGAAATTTTTGTGTTATAGTATCATGTTGTATCAGAGTAATATACAGCCCACTGGGCTTGGGTAGTTGTACTTCACAATTGATACATGTGGAAAAAAAAGAGAAAGAGATTGGGAAAGAAATGAAGGAAGGGATGTCTGTATGATGCCTTCCTGTTCTCCCAAACAATACCACACCTCAGAAACATGTACACTGCTGGAATGTCCTGCAAAAGAGCGACTAACTTAGAAATCAAGGAATAGGTTTATTGTATCAAATCATGGTGGTTAGCTCCCTGGAAAAATAAAGCACTGAAATCTCAGCTTCCCACTGAAAGCATAGCCTGAGGTTGTGTGTACTTCTGGTCTCAACTGCCTCAGATAATTAATTTCTTATGCATTCTAATATATTTTTAAAAGGAACAACAAAACTGATTAGGATTGTAGCAGAATGCCATTTATTAGTAAATAACAAAAAGCTCAAGTCAAATAATACACAGTATGTATTTTCCCTAGAACTAGAAGTCCAAAGGTAGGTCAGGATTCATGGTTGATATGATGTAGTGGCTCAACAATTATGTCATCAAGAATCTAGTATCTTTGTTTTGGACTATGCTTTTGAGCAGGATCAGCTTTCTTCTAAATCTGGCTCCCATTATGGTTGCAAGTTGCATGCCAATGACTTCTGCGGCCACAAATCTAAAAGGGAGTGAAAGGGGGTTATTTCCAGACACCTTCTCAGAAGAGTGAGGAATCTTTTTTTTTTTTTTTTTTTTTCCCAAGAGCCTCTCTCCACCTAAATACACACAAATATCTCCTTACATATCATTGTCCCCAAATGGGTTATATGCCTATACCCAGGCCAGTAACTGTGGCCAAGAAAAGGGAACAGATTTAGTTAGTTCTGATATGTAGACTTTTTATTAAATCCAAAGGGGATATCATCTTTCCCCAAAGCATTGATATAAGTATCCGATGAAATCTGAAGATGATACAAGAAAACAGTGTTGAAAGCTAGTGAAACAACCAGAATATAATTTGCAAAGGGTTTCCTGTAAGCCTACTGATTTACTGCTGGAGTTCTAACAATGGTACCCATAGTTCTTTCCCAGTGAAATAAACTTTGATGGGTTACAGTCAGAATTCTCAATATTTAGTGTTCATGGCAATTACCTACAGAGCTTATTAAAAATGCAAATGCCTGGACTAAAACCCAATATTAAAATTCAGTAGATATGGGGCATTTTAACAGACACTCAGAAAGATTGTGTTATGGATGATAGGAAGATTACACTTTCTTAAATTCTATACATCTGATGTAATTTTTACTCTCTGCTTTCTTACCATCATTATAATTTCAGTATATTCTTCTAAATGCTGACCAAGTGGAACAATACACTTATTTGCTAGGTTGTTTATTTTGGGCTTTCTTTGTGCATGTGTTTAAATTTCCAGAACTAAAAAGAGACTGCATGTGCCATAGACTCAGGTTTTTATTTTAATTGCTAATTTTCTGACTTCTGAGAGGAAGAGAGAAGAGTCATTTGGGTAGCATGATAGTACCTTCTGTGATACTTGTTTCAAGGAAATGTCATTAAAAAGGCAACTAATGTTCACTTCGAGGTTTGTTTTTACTCTGGGGCTCTAGTTGCCACCTGTTAATAGTTCATGATGTTTTGTTCAGTAATGCAGTTAGCCTTTGTTACAGAGATAACTAAAGCTGAATTATTACCAACACTAACCCTTGTGTATATGCATTTATGAGTTGAAATAGCATGAATATTGGTTAATGACATTTACCCATATCAAGGAAGCACTGCTATGTAGATGTTGAATATAAAGATGTTGATACATCTATATATGTTGATATATAAAGATGTTTATGTATGTAGATGTTGATACAACCTTTGCAAAGTTGTGTATCTGCTGGCTGTAATTCTACTAATTTGTCACAAAGATACTTTTGGGTATTGCAAATTCAAGTGTAGGTTGGTGCACAGCTTGCCCTATGGGATTTGTTTTTCAAAGGTTCTGATAGCTAGGACTCTTGTTAAATTTGGAATCGTCTTCATTTCTGTACTTGCTAGTACCTTCCTAAAAATTCTCACTTACTTCTACATAATGGAAGAGTAAAATCTTAGCAACTTCTAATCTTCCTTCCTTAGATGTTACTTCTTCAGGGTGTTTTGTTTAACCAGTCAGGATCTCAGCTTCCCATGACTGTACTTGGATTGCAAGGGACATGGAAAAGCTTCCAAAAAAGAATTCCATTTCTTGAAGGGATTTCTCTCCTCAGTCTCTATATCAATTTTTCTTTCTTTTTTCCCCCACATTTATGCTTAAGTCCAGCTAAGATTATTTAGGGGCATAACCACTCCCATGACCCAATGCTTTAAATAGTGCTGACTGAATTTCAATAAACTCCCTGTCATCTAGTTTTTGTCTTTAAGTAGAAATGGAATCAGCATTTTGTGAGAAAATAAGGCATAGTGGAAGGAGTTCAGTTTTAAAGTCACGCTGACATGAGCTCATTCAAATTGAACTCAGATCGTTCAGCCACTCTGAACCTCTGCATTTTCCTTTATCAAATGAAAAATACTTTCATCTCATTGGGTGCTTTGTTAATTTAGTATAAGGATTTATTTTTCCTTTTGAATAGCTAGACTTTTGTTAACAATGACTCATCTAAGTCAGCACTTCTAAAAGCCCCTATGATATTTTCCAAAAAGGGAATTCCTGGAAGCTACCATTTTTTTTCCTCTCTGAACATGTTATGATATATTTTGGACATGATAAAGCGGCAAACAGCTTTTAAAATATTTATGTTCTCTGCCCTATGCATGCCAACTGTGTTTGCTCTCTCCATTTCTTTATGTGCCAAGGAGGCGAGCCAAACAGTGTGAGAGGAAAATACTGTCAGGACACAAAGTCAGCTTGTCTAAAGTGTACTCTGCGCATATGTAATCTTAACGGAAAAGAGTGGAGACCACTCCCTGGCGGCACAGTGATACCTTGATTAACGAAGCCTCTGGGAACAAAGTTCCTTTATAAGCAATTCAGCTGAGTAAATTTTTATTTTAAAACGTCACGAATCAAGTGAAATAATACTGGCTTGTGTCAACTAATTCATCTGTCATATTCTGGGTAAACTGCACTTCCTCACAGAGCAGAAATACTTCACAGACTGTGTGTTGAAGTCTAAAGGTTGAAAGTATGAAGTAATAGGCAAAAATGTAAAGGTGCTTCAGACAAACTTTTTTTCACTCTTGCAATTGCTGTGCTCTATCCTCCACATACACAGGGCAGTAAGTTATTGCCCTTGGAGTCTTGCCGCTCTCAAACCTTCCTACCTCTTAAAACAGGAATCAACATGATTCATATGTTTATGAGTTACAGTAATGTTATCTTATACATCAATACAAAATAGCACATGATAAGATATATCTTATATGATACTGCCTGGCAATACCTCAATCCTGGCTGCAAGTTAATGCTATGTAAAGACTCTGACTTAATTGTTTCTATGTGAAGCCCAGAATTTGGGATTCTAATATACTTACAATGTTCCTAATTACTCCCCAAGGTGAAAATTATATTTTCATATTGTGGCCTCCTTTTTTATAATATCTGTGTATATCCATGTGTGGGCTGCAGAATATGAGTCAGAGCCACCTGGGGTCACTCTTTAAAATGTAGGTTCCTGTGTCCTTACCACAGAATCACCACTATTAAATGTTGAAGTGTGTGGTATATGTAAGTGTGTATATCTTTGCGACACACACGCACTGTGTGTTTGTGTGTGTATGTGTGTGTGTGTGTGTGAGAGAGAGAGAGAGAGCGAGAGTGAAAAAAACTGAAATATTCATGTTAAAGGAAAGTTCAAAGTGATTATGAGTCACTCTAAAGCTCAATTATTCCTTTCTTATAACTTCTATCTCATGGAACAAAATTTTTGACCATCAGCAATGACTTTTAATTCCTCTTTGCCAAATAGAAAATTGATGGTGGGGTAGCTCTGTGTTATATACAATTCATATTTTTCAGCAATAATATTTATAATAATTTATACTCAAATTAAATGAGGTTAATCTTGTTTGCAAAGAAAAAAAACAGACGAATGTTTTTCTCTAATAAATATTAATAGATATTTTAATGTATAGGAACATATATATTCTGATTTAATGTGAATACTCAATCTGTTATTAAATAATGACAAATTTCTAATGTCTATACAAAATTGCAAGTCAGAGGCTTGTAGTTAGTGTTTGGAAATGTGAAACGTATTTATGCTCAATCTCAATATGTCTCTTTCTCTCTCTCTCCCCACTTCTCCCTCCCTCCACTTTTACCCCACCCCCATTTCCCCTTTTCCTCTTATCATAGCATCAGAAGAAGAAAAACCAACGTCAGCAGGTACGTTTCCTATGTTATAAAGATTACTCTTATTTAATGTCATGCCTTTGATAATACAGACTCAACTTTTTGAAGAATATTTTTTCGGATTTCAACCAGAAAAATGGCACAGGTTTATTTATTTACTTTTGTATTTGCTGAGCCCACTATCCTGTGCCAGACTAAATGATGTTGGTTAAGAGTTTTGAATAAAAGGAGAAAAGTCTTGAAATGCACTAATACAGAGGAAAATGCAGTACAAAATAGCCCATCGACATTAACGAATAAGGAAAATTAGAAGATGAGAACATTGA
The DNA here is from genome assembly GCF_001604975.1 of Cebus imitator. Classification (NCBI taxonomy): domain Eukaryota; kingdom Metazoa; phylum Chordata; class Mammalia; order Primates; family Cebidae; genus Cebus; species Cebus imitator. Next base: position 4,802,707 of record NW_016107331.1, on the reverse strand, counting down.
GAAAATACAGAAAAATAACACAATGAGAATGATAAAATTAAGAATAAAAAGGAAGAAAATGGTAAAATAAACTTTCAGAAATACCTTTCATGAGAGAATACAGGACTATCACATATATAACTGGCATCAAACATCATATTCACTGCGTTTAAGGGTGAAAATTATGTCTGGCTTACTCGTTTTGTTTTAAAAATGTAATTAAAACAATTATAATTTAATAACCCTGTAACTTGGCATCGTGACTTAGTTTCTTTTCAGCTAATTAGTATGTATCAAATACAGGCTGTGGCCTGAACCATGTGCAATGACGAATGCAAATGGTAGAGATGGGATGATATTTTCAACATTGTTCCAGGACAGTGGGACAGGTCAAAGAGAAATGCCAGAGAGACTAAAGACCGGACACAATTATAAGAATAAAATAGGAGGAAAAAGCTCGCTTGATTAATTAATAAAACACCAGACTAAGAAACCAACAACATCAGAAAAAAATAGAGTCAAGCCCTGAGATGCAGGCAGTTAGTGGTTGGTCTGAAGAAAAAAGACCACAGCATTAGTTGGATTCCTTTTAGTAATTGAGGAAAGGAGTTAGGCCTGAGAGACAAGAGCAGGACAGGGCTCCTGAAATTGATGGTCAGAATGGTGCTTGCTTATATGGAAGGAGGGAAAGTAGCCAGGTTACTGGGACTCGGATGTAAGGTAAGGTCAGTTCAATTCATAGATCTAACTTATTTCAACTAGCCTGGCTTCATGACTTCTAACGCCATGCAAAACTGGACAAGGATTTTACCTGTAGGAGTAAATTCAAAACACCAAAATTTTAGGGAAAGAAAAGATCTTACACATGTCTTTGATAAATTCCAAGGATATATAAATGTCATGTTGCATGATTTGTTATAACTGCCTTTAAGATGGAATCAGAGAAACAGACAAACTCTCAGTTGATGTTTTATTTTCATAATACTCTTGGGTTGTCTGTAACCTGATTTGAATAGAAACTCCTCACATTTTCTCCCATTCTAGACAGTATTGTATAGCCTATTTTAGGAGCAACCTAATCATGGGACTCAATAGCAAACTCATCTGTTTTTGAGTTACCGCTGCCTAGTTTCTGACTTCTCTTTGTCCTGACTTGAAGCTTTGCTGTTGATAGTATTGCCCAAAGACTCTGTCTATATTTCTTTCTATTGTGATATAATTTTTCAATATAGACAACCCATATATTTGGCACATAATTCAGGCAATACAGAGCATTTACAGTTAAAAGTAAGGTTGCTATCTCTTTTAACCCTAGTCTCTTAGTTTTCTTCCTGAAAGGCAACCCCTATTAACTGTTTCTTGAGTCCTCTTCCAGAAAAACTCCAGGCCTGTGTTGTCCAGTAGGGTAGCCAGTAGCCACATAGACTATTGAACACTGTACTATTCCAAATTGAAATATAACTTAAGTATAAAATGTACACTGGATTTCTCTTTTGTTGTTATTTTAACTTTAGTTACAGGGGGCACAGGTGTAAGTTGGTTACATAAGCATATTACGTCTGGATAGGGAGAATAGTATCCAATAGGTATTTTTTCAACCCACACACTCTTCCTCCCCTCCTCTCTCAGTAGTGTAAAGTGTCTGTTCTTCCCATGTTTATGTCCATGCGTGCTCAATGTTTAGCTCCCACACATAAGTGAGAACATGTGATACTTGGTTTCTTGATCCAGCATTAATTTTTGAATCACGGCCTCCAGCTCCATCCATGTTGCTGAGAAGAACTTAATTTCATTCTTTTTCATGACTGTATACAATTCTGTCGTTTGCATATACTATGTTTTCTTTATCCAATCCACCGTTAGCACCTAATTTGATTTCATGTCTTTGCTATTGTGAATAGTGCAGCAATGAACTTATGAGTGCATGCGTCTTTTTGGTGTAATGACCTATTTTCCTTTGAGTATATACTCAGTAATGAGATTGGTGGATCTTATGGTAGCTCTGTTTTAAGTTCTTTGGGAAATCTCCGAACTGCCTTCTGTAGTGACTGAACTAGTTTACATTCCCACCAATACTAAGTAAGTGTTCTCTCTTCTCCACAGCCTTGCCAGCATCTGTTGTTTTTTGGCTTTTTAATAATATTTGTTCTGACTGTGTGAGATAGCATCTCATTGTGGTATTTGATTTCCATTTTTCTTTTTAGTGATGGTGAGCATTATTTTCATATGCAGTTGTCTTCTTGCGTATCTTCTTCTGAAAAGTGTCTGTCCATGTCCCTTGCCCATTTTTTTACTGGGGTTGTTTTGCTTTTTGGTTTGTTAAATTCCTTATAGATTCTGGATGTTAGACTTCTCTGACTAGGACTTCCTCTGTTGTATTTCTTAACTTTAATTGGGCTTTCTCTTTAGGTGTCAATCTTTGACAGCAGCCATCATTTTCTAGCCCAATTCATTTTTGTTTCTCTCTGCTACCCACACCTTACTAAGTCGCCTGCCAAGCAGTCTTGGTGCCATTGTGAAATTATTGTTTTGTATGAAGAAGATTAATTGTAACCCAATGTAAGCTGTATTTAAGTGTAATATAGCTATTTGTGTACTTTTCTTATTCTAAATCTATTTTCATCACTTCTCTCCTTACTAAGAAGGTCTTTTTGTGAAATGCAACTGAACATTTTTTCTTCAAATACTTATCTTACTCCAGAGCTATCTGCATACCATAGAATTTAAATTATGTTTTAAAAATACTTTCATTTATAGATATGAGCAGATGTTTTGTTGTGATTTTAGCATAGACTTTTAAAATAGAACAAATGCACTCTTAAGGAATATTTAGCTACATAATTTCACATGTGGATTATATTAACATTGAGAAAATGTGTCATTTACTAAAACAGACTCCTTTTGTACAAAAATCAGACAATGGGAACCAAATGTTTTCCTTTTAATTTAATCAAACTGTATAATAAAGAGTGTATTAAAACATTTGACAAAATATTATCAAATTTGCAAATAAATTTCATAAATGATATGAATACAAAAATTGGATTGAGATTTTTGAGGTCATTTTAGTATCTCTGGCCCTAAATTTTTGCAACATTTATTTTCTTAAAGGAATCGGTATTATCCTGGTCACTTATATTTTTCAGTAATGCTTATCAAATATATATCTTTAACTTAGAGCTACCATTCATAACATATTTGTTTATTACAGCATTAATATTCTGCTTTCACTCTTATCTCCTTTCACCAATAGAATTGATGCAGAATGATATTTTTCAAGCTCAGATAAATTTTTGTAGTTCTCTTTTAATTCGTCTCTCTTTCCTGTTATTCCTCCATTTTATTTCAGTTATCAGTGAAATGAAATCTTTTGTTTGCCAGAAAAATTGTATGTTAATTCAGCTTTCACATGTTCCCATATCACGTATTTACCAGTTTCATACTCTTCCAGATTGAACAGCGACTCCTTCGAATATATAATTTATTTAAATGAAATATTTTAATATTCTAATAGGAGATAAGCTATTCTCAAAGTAAAGTAGTAGAATAAATAATAAATAGATTTTTTTTACTGCCAAAAAGCCAAAGGCTCCTGATTAATATTTGTTAATGTATGAATTTTTAATTTTAAAATGATATTTTTTTGAACAAATCTATATATAATTTCTCTAAAAATGTAGGATTCTAGTGAATATTACTACACAATTATACTATTTAGTAAATTTTTTTAATGTATTGGTATTATATGACAAATCTAGGTTATATGACAAATCATAGGAACACCAAATTGGACTAATTGTAATTCAATAGTTATGATACTTTCTGATTGTTTAGAACTATTTTTAAAGTAGATAATAGATGTTTATCTTCAATAATGCATGAATGAAAAAATTTAGGAAGACAAACAATAACTGAAAAATCAGGGAGACATTAGGTAACATTTTACTTATGTTAATAGTGCTACAAAATAATGTGGATTTTTTTTTACAATGGAATACAATTGATTTGCCTTATATTTTGAATTATTGTTAAGACTGCATCATTAAAACAGATAAGTGATTCCTCCACTTTGTTTCCATGTAACTCAGATTATATTTCGTAAAATAAATTTAAGAATGAAAATATTCTTATACTTCAGAAAATCACATTGTGTCTTTGGTTATTTCTTCATATATGCCCACCGTCTTTTATTTGAACTTCTAAATTGCCTTGCAGATAGCAAGTACTTAATCAGTGTTTTTCAATGTTGACTCGTAGAGGGGATACATAATGTATCATGTCTGCATTTCTAATAGTAGGCATGCATCACTTTATTGATTGTGAAGCATCTGCTTCTTAATCATTTTCAGGTCCGAATGCTCTGGTAGGATGTATTAGCCTAAAAGATCATCTTTTTAAAATATATATATATATATATATATATATATATATATATATATATATATATATATATTTATTGTACTTTAGGTTCTGGGGTACATGTGCAGATCATGCAGGATTATTGCATAGGTACATACATGGCAATGTAGTTTGCTGCCTCCATCCGCCTGTCACCTATATCTGGCATTTTTCGCTATGCTATCCCTCCCCAACCTTGCTATTCCCTGCTGTGTCTCCCCTAGTACCCCTAAATAGACCCCAGTGTGTAATGCTCCCCTCCCTGCATCCATGTATTCTCATTGTACAACACCCACCTATGAGTGAGAACATGTGGTGTTTGATTTTCTGTTCTTGTGTAAGTTTGCTGAGAATGATGGTTCCCAGGTTCATCCATGTCCCTACAAAGGACACGAACTCATCATTATTTATGGCTGCATAGTATTCCATGGTGTATATGTGCCACATTTACCTTGTCTAGTCTATCACCAGTGAGCATTTGGATTGGTTTCACGTCTTTGCTATTGTAAACAGTGCCACAATGAACATACATGTGTATGTGTGTTTATGATAGAATGATTTATAATTCTTTGGATATATACCCAGTAATGGGATTGCTGGATCAAATGGAATTTCTATTTCTAGATTCTTGAGAAATCACCAAACACTGTCTTCCACAATGGTTGAACTAATTTACACTCCCACCAAACGTGTAAAACTGTTCCTATTTCTCCACATCCTCTCCAGCATCTGTTGTCTCCAGATTTTTTAATGATTGCCATTCTAATTGGCAAGATATGGTATC
>NW_016107331.1:4746266-4797221 GCF_001604975.1 Cebus imitator | reverse complement strand
TTCATGAAGTCCTTGCCTATGCCTATGTCCTGCATGGTTTGGTCTATGTTTTCTTCTAGGGTTTTTATGGTGTTAGGTCTTATGTTTAAGTCTTTAATCCATCTGGAGTTAATTTTAGTGTAAGGCGTTAGGAAGGGGTCTTTTGTAACATCTGAGTTATGAGGGCAGATTCACTTAATGTCTGCTTCTTTAGCTACCAGTAGCTTCTTTTTATTTATCCTACATGAATCTTACATTCAGATATTTAAACATCTTGCTTTATTCAGTATAAAAATACATCAATGAACTGTAGAGAAATTTCTTCAAGCTGAGTTGTATTTTAAGATCTAATTACAAACTAATGAGATTCACATTTTTAAAGCAGATACTGTACCTCAAAATGAGTCACCTTTAGAAGTGATATATTTAATTAGATTATACTGCTATTGCACAAATAATTTTTGGAAACTCTTTTTTGGAAACTTCCTTCTGAGTCTGTTTATGGGATTGCAACATCAATTGTTCTTTTGTAATCTGAACTGTGATACTGTATTTATCCGACTTTGGCCTAATATATATGCCTTTAAAAACAAAGATTTGAAAATATTAAGAATGTGAGGGGGTATGAAATACAGATATGTTTATGACTTTGAAATGAACAACATTCATCTGAACATATGATATGTATTTTTGAAAGGCCAAATCAAATAACACCTTGTAATAAAGTTGTCAGTGATTGCTTTCCTTATGTTGCACAAATCCAGTATTCATTTAGCTTTTATTTAAGTTTCATAATACATATTTCACAAACTGATTATAACAACACTTATTTCTATGTCCTTTGGAAAAAATAAGGCATATAAATTTAAATATTGACGGCTACAAATAAACTAATCTATAGAAAATATGATTTATTTACTATAAAGTAGAGCAAATAGAGTTTATTCTCACAATTTCCTCCTTGCTTTTATTTGGTCTTATTAGCTATAATTTTAGATTTTTAGAAATATCATTGATTCATCACAAGGAAATCATTTACTCATTCCTCAAGGAAATCATTGCAAGATTTAAAACAGGCCTGGGCATCGAAAATTAGTGAATGGGATCAAAATCAGTTAGAAAATGACACAGTGGAGATCTTGTAGCTATACAATAAGTCAGTGGTTAAAATGAATTAAAACCATAGCTTATTGTTTTGTTCATATCAGCTCAAATACAAAACTTGCATTCTATTTTTTAAATTAGTTGGTCATTTTTTAATACTACAAGTGGAACTGAGTTTGGATTTCTATAAAAGTAGCTATTAATATTAGATTAACTCATATAATACTAAAAACATTAAAAAAGGAACTTTCAGATATATGTAAATGATAAAAATATTTTGTTCTTTTTTGTATAAATGTAAGGTACACAATACGATGTGTTAAATACATACATAGTAAAATGATTACTATGGTCAGACAAATTTATGTATCTATCACCTCTTGTTATCTTTGTGTGTGTTGGAAGAGCACTGACAATCTACTCTCTCAGAAAATTTTTATTATGTAGTACAATATTATTGCTATAGTACTTGTACTGTATATTAGATCTCTAGGCTTATTCATCCTACATAATAACTTTGTACTGTTTGACTTCCATTTCCTCCATTCCTTATCCCCACCCCTAGTAACCACCATTCTACTCTATTTTTATGTATTCAAATTTTGTTTTTTCATATTTCATATATAAGTGAGATCATATAGTATTCTTTATTCTGTGTCTGGCTTTTTAAACTTGGCATAGTTCCTCAAGGTTCATCTACATTGTTACAAATGGCAGAATCTCCTTCTTCTATAAGGCTGAATAATATTCCAGTATATAAGTTTCATATACATTTATTAATCAATAGACACCCAGGTTGTTTAAAAGTTGGTTCCTGTGAATAATGCTGCAGTGAACATGGGAGTGCAGATATCTGTATGATATTACTTCATTTGGGCATATACCCAGAAGAGGGATTGCTAGGTCATATAAGTGGTTTTAATTTTTTTAAGAAACTTCCATACTATTTTCCATAATGGCTGTACCAGATTACATTCCCATAAAAAGTGTTCAAAGATTCCCTGGACCCTTGTCCTATATAACATATAAAAATGAACTCAAAATAGATTGAAAACTTAAATATAAGCTCTGAAACTTCAACAAAAAAAAATGAAGAGGAAAATCCCCATGGCTATGATTTTTTTGGATGTGACAGCAAAAGATCAAATAGCAAAAGGAAAAATTAGCAAGTGGGACTACATCAGTCTAAAAAGCTTCTGCACAGCAAAGGAAACAAGAAAATGAAATGATAACTTGAAGATTTGTGAGAAGATATTTGTAAAGTATCTATCTGGTAAGGGTTTAACATCCAAAATATTTGGAGAACTCATATGAGTCAATAGCAAATAGATAAATAAACCAGTTCAAAAGTGGGCAAAAAACCTGAATAGGCATTTCTCCAAAGAAGACATGAAAATGGCCAGTAGATGTATGATAATGTGCTCAACGTCACTGAGTGAAATTCTAATGAAAACCATGATGAGATGGCACCTCACACATGTTAGGATGACCATTATCAAAAAGATAATCCTTTTGACAATCATATTAAAACACCAAAACACCAAAGCCATACTGTTCTTCATATATTTATAATGTTAAAAGCATTGTAATTTACTTAAATGTAAAGCTGTATATATGACCTCTTATCAGTCAATTGCCACTGGTAGTGATGATAGAGGTCACTGGACATAGTCATTTATAAAATATTTATTATTAACTCTGTCCATAACAATGAAGACAGTGGTGATTTGACATACCAGTGCATCCATACTTTCACCAGTTCCTTTTAATTTTTTAATATTTTAATTATTTAAATTACTAACTTTGCCATTGAAGAAGTACACCTTAGAACAGTATGGTTTTCATATACAAAGGTTAGTAACAGAATATGGGCTAGCAGTAGTAAAGAGTTGAAGCCATGGTTTTATATTAACAAGTTAAAAGCCATTTATAAAACATGTATATATATTTTATGTATATACACACACACAGGATGTGTATATATATATATATATATATATACACACACACATATATATGCATATATATATACATACATATATATATATGTATGTATATATATGCGTATATATATATATGTATATATATACGAGATATATATGTATATATATACACACACACGCAGGATACAGAATGATTATTTTCTCTAACTTTTGAAATATTTAGTTTTAGTTCTACAAAAACATCATTTCTGTGTATGGTGAATTTTTTATTTTCTTAACTATGCTACAGATTTGTTATAGATTTCTTTCTCATTTTCTTGTGAAGTTTAATTCTTCATGGCTGATTATGCTCAATTTATTCTATAACTTATGCATTTTGAAAATAAGTGATATTTTATCACATTATTTTCTAATGAACAATAGTTGCTTGCGCATTCTGATTTTAGGATTTTATTTCCTTGGGGTCTGAAATAGAACTTCACATTCTCATTTTTGTTTGCCTTACATTTGCTACAAACTTATCTCCTGTTCTATACACAAATGCATATTTCCCTCTAGTGCCTGGAGCAACTTTACTTATTGTTTTATCGAGTATATTCTTGATCATAAATATTTTAACCCTAAGCAGTCTCAAATATTAAAACCTAATATATAAAAACAAAAAAATTGCTACAATATTTAGAAATCAGATAGAAGTAATTATTTGTCGGTTCTCAAAAGAACAGGGAAAAAAAAAAAAATCATTGCTTCTAAAGACCTGGCTTTGGTCAGTTTACTAAGACATTAGTGGAAAGACCAAATAGTGCTTACTTTTCCTTTTTTAAAAACAAAATTAAACTTCCTTTTTGATAGGTGTGTGATAGTGACGTTCAATTTTGAGAAGAATAATTGTAATTTAAATTCCTGTTATATGGATAGTGTTTTTTTCATATTTTTACTAAAATAAACTTTGTTGTGGAACAAGATCATGGTACCAGTAGGGACTTCGGAAAATTGGGTACTCCTTATCTTTCTCTTTAGACAAGTTTAAGAATTAAACTATCACAGGAGTTAAAAATAATATCTTTATATCTTACCATACATATCTATGAATATAGTTCTGTAATCTATCATCTTTCCCCCAAAATGTAAAATCAGACTTGGCATAAACAAAATTATAAAATCTTATTGTTAAATAAAATTTAAATCTCTCACGGTACAGCTTTAAAAACATTAGTTTTCAGTTGCATATGTTAATTTCTAGCAATGCATACATTCAAAAATAGTTATGTATTGTGACATGATTCTTTAGTTCTAGGTAACAGAAAATTCGATTTAATATAGATTAAACAATAAGGGATTTAATTGTCACACAGAGTTGAGAATGGTTGGTTCAATGATACTACTAAAAGTCTAGCTTTTTATTTTCTTTTCCAATATTTCTGTTCTATCTTCTGTGGCAGAAAATTTATCTTTGTCTTAACACTGGTTTCTCCATGGCTGTAATGTATCTGCCAACAGCTAATGTGGCCGTATGCATCCTTATGCATGACCAGAGAGGGCACAAAAATGTTTTCAAAGCAAGAGTCCTGAGATCACTCTGAAGGGCAGACTTAGATCCCTTCCGTTTATATTGAGAAAGTCAGGCAATCAAGACTGTCCTGTAATATTGGGGTTCAGGGTGCCCTCAGCTCCCCTGAGCGGATGTTTCTCCAGGTTCTTGGTCTCCTGCCCTCTCAAGAATGAGAGAGGGGACCACGGCTCAGTGCACAGTAAATGCTGGACTCAAAAGTGTTTGTAGAAAGTGATTTATTTAAAGAGAGAGAGAAACAAAAGGAGAAACAAACAGCCAACTCTCACACTGAGTGAGAGAATCTGGAAAGATGGAATCAGGAGAGGAAAGCAGCTTCCACGAGAGTGTTAGGGAATAGAGATGGAGTTTAGGAGGAGAAGACAGGCTTCCACGAGAGTGTGTGGAAGGGGACTCCAGAGGGAAAATCCAGGAGAGAGAAAGACAGCTTCCACAAAAGAAGTGTTCCTGGAAGGGGACCCAAACATGGAGTCTGAAGGGGTGAGGAAGAAGGGAACTTTTAACCGGGAAGGAACCCTCACCTTTTCTAAGACCCCTGGCCAATGAAAGGAGTTCCTCAGAACTTCAGCTGGAGTGATTGACTCTTAGTTTCTTCCCGAACCTGCGAAATTCAGACATAAACCATTAAATCTCCCTGATGGAGAGAGATGGGAGGGGGTTGTGGTGCTGGGCAGTTCTTGCACTTAAAACTACGCCCCCTTGTGGACCCGGAAAGAGAACACCTTCCCTCAGTCCCATGGAGCATGAGATTGAGTTTAGCTTTCTTTAGAAATTATGAGCTATATGACTAAGATGTGGGTACATGAACAAAAATGAGGGTACTCCTTAAGAGCAGAATCAGAGAAGTGCACACTAGGTCACCAATCCAGTTGGAAATCATGGTTATAACATCTCTTTGTCATTTTAATTACCTCATGGTTATTTTTCTATACTTTGGTATGTTTTTCATCCTATTTTATAGAAACTTCTATGAGACCCTGAAAATCTGATTATTAAGCACTAAATTTGATGTACATCTTAATACTAACGTTTATATTTATATGTGCATTGTCACACATTGTAACTTTTAAAGTCCTATTCACCATAGCCTTTATATTTTCCTGTTCTGTATAAACTTATTTTCATGCATGCCAAAACTGGATGTGCACTACCTGTACTGAACTGGTCTTTTCTTTCTTTTAATTTTTAATTTTAGTGGGTTCATAATAGATGTATATATTCGTGGGGCATATGAGATATTTTCATACAGGCGTACAATGTGTAATAATCCCATCACAGAAAGTATGGTATCCATCTTCTCAAGCATTTACCCTGTGCATTACAAATGATCCAATGATACTTTTTTAGTTTTTAGTTATTTTTAAATGTACAATAAATTATTGTTGACTGCAGTTACCCTGTTGTGCTATCCAATGCTAGATCTTATTTATTCTATTTACCTATATTTTTTTACTCAGTAACCATCCTGCTCCCCACCCCACTGCCCCCTGCACTACCCTTTTCAGCCTCTGATAACCATCATTCTACTCTCTATTTCTGTAAATAAGTGAGAATATCCAAAGTTTATCTTTCTGTGCCCGGCTTATTTCATTTAACATAATGATCTCCAGTTCCACACATGTTATTGCAAAAGACGGGATTTCATTCTTTTTTTATGACTGAATAGTATTCTGTTGCCCATATATACCACATTTGAAAAACCCATTCATCTGTAGATGGACACTTAGTTTGCTTCCAAATCTTGGCTGTTGTGAATGGTGCTGCTGTAAACATGGGAGTGCAGCTGTCTCTTCCATACGCTGGTTTCCTTTCTATTTGGTATATACCTAGCAGTGGGATTTCTGGATCCTATGGTGGTTCTATTTTAGTTTTTGGAGGAACCGCCAAATTGCTTTCCATAGTGTTTGTACTAATTACATTCTCACCAACAGCGTGTAATGCAAGGGTTCCCTTTCCTCCACACCCTCATGGCATTTATTATTGCCTATATTTTGTAATTATGATTCGCGTTTCTCTGATGATCAATGCTATTGAGCACCTTTCCTTAGACCTCCTTGCCATTATCATTTGTCTCAGAATTTTTTAAAATTTCCTTCTTAATTTCTTCATTGGCCCACTAGTCATTCCGGAACATTTTGTTTATTTCCATGTATTTGTGTGGTTTCCAAAATTCCCCTCATTATTGACTTGTATGATCTTGGAGAATATGAAGAATTCTCAAGATTACGAATGGGACTCTCTTTCTATTCTGAGCTGCCTGGAGCTGGGGGAGGGGTGACACAAGCACCTCTGTGGCCACAACCACTGGGATAGCACTGGTTCAGACCTGAAGCCAGCACAGCACTGTCTGGCTACCTCTATGTTTGTTAAAAGCCTTAGGGCTCTATAATCAGCAGATAACAAAGCCAGCCAGGCTTGTGTCCTTTGCTGCAGGGTGGTGAATTCCCTCCTGGTCGTGAGGTATTGTCTTCTGCTGTGGCTGAGCTGGCACAGAAGGAAGAAGACAAAGTCCTTCCCACTCTTTCCTCCCTTTTCCACACCCAGTGGACTCTCTCCCCGTGGCCACCACTGCCCCAGGCTCATAGTAAGTACTGCCTGGCTATAGCTAATGTTCATTCGAGGCCCCAGGACCCTTCAGTCATGGACTTGTTGTGAGCGCTGCCAGTCCTGGGACTCTCCCTTCAGAGCAGTGGTCTCCCCTTTGGCCGAGTACAGATCCAGAAACACTGCCCAAGAGCCAAGGCCTGAAACCAGACCCTCGAGAGCCTGCTTGGCACTCTGCCCAGCTGATTTTTGGTGCTTATGAAGGTGTTTTGTTGTGTGGATAGTTGTTCGATTTGGTGTTCTTGCAGGGAGGACAATTGATGGAGGCTTCTATTCAGCCACCTCACTCTGCCTCCACCCTTGATCTTTTCTTTTTAAACTTTAATGATTGGTTTCTATAGGAACAACTAAATCTACTCAGCCTTATTTCTGAGGAACTGCTGACTATAATCCTCCTCTCTCATATTTTAAAAAATGACAAAATTGTTGAACTTCATTGCCGAAAACATTCCTAAGAGTATTAAATGCTGTCATTAATTAGGTTACATTGATAATATCTTGTTAGAAATAAAAATGACATACAGACAAAACACAATAATTTTATATTTAAAATAGGTAGAAAATAACCATTCAAATGTAGTCAAATTTTTAAGCTTGGGAAAAAATATGTGACTTACTATTTGTTTATATGTTGCTGCAGCATTAAAAATTCAACTTTTTGAAACCAGTATAATGTTAAAAAGATAGTTCTAAAGGTATAAACCAATTTTTGATTAAATGTCTTTTGAAATTTTATGATTTTCTTTATATTTTGAATTTATTAATACTGAGATTTTGTGGTGTTGACCTTTAGAATGCTAGGAGAAAAGCCAAAAATTAAACCCAAGGTAACATCAAGCACTGAAAAAGCATCAACGTTAAAAAAGTAATAAAGATGCCATTATTAAAGGTAATAAAACTGTATAAATGGAAAATGATATTAAAAAAAAAACATAACAGAGTTTGTTTCTCAGGGTTCTCCAGTTCTGCAGAGAAACAGAACTAAAAGGGTGTGTGTGTGTGTGTGTGTGTGTGTGTGTGTAATAGATAGATGGGTAGGTAGATTTATTTTAAGGAATTGGCTTATGTGACTGTGAGTGCTGGCAAGTCTAAAATGTGTAGGGTGAAGAGTCTGGAAATTCAGGGAGAATTTTTATGTTACCGTCTTGAGGATCCTCTTCTTAGGGAAATCAGTGTTTGCTCTTAAGGCCTTCAACTGACTGGATGAGCCTAACCATATTATCAAAGGTAATCTTTTTTACTTAAAGTCAACTGATTGTAGATGTTAATCACGCCTATAAAATATGTTAATAACAATATCTAGACTAGTATTTGACCAAGCAGTTGGGCACCATCGCCTAGTCAAATTGACATGTAAAATTTAACCATCACAGAGAATCAGAAAAAATATGAACACAAACTATTTACTTAAGAATCTATTTCACAGAAAATAGCTTGAACATTATTTCCAGTGTTTAATCATAATTAATATTGCTTCTATCTGTACAGACTTAGACTTAGAGATTTCTTTCATTACTAGTCCTCCCTGCATTAGCTGGATTAATCATTAAGGCCATCTCCATTTTCCTGAGTCATTTTTTTTTTTTTATTGGCTGTCCTTGGATTTACTCCAATTTTAAATCTTATGAGAGTATGAAGATATATTTACTTACTATTATGGAGATTTCTTGGCTCAGGGAAGACATTAAACTTTCTGGATAGGATGGACAGGACAAAATGCCATGGGCCTTTAGTTCTGAACCTTTAACTGCTTTTGTCTTCTGACAAATGGCTGTCTACTGCCTATAAAGTCTTTTCCTTCTACAAGTTGACATTTCCTCCTCTGTAAAATGGGACAATAATAGCACCCACCTTAGAGGTTTGCTGTAAAGATTGCACTCAGCAATACATGTAAAGGGCTCACCACAGTGTTGTTCCTCCTATAATGGGGACTGCACAGGAAATCTAAGCTGTTATTTTTCTTTCATTATTCTCCTTGCTGTCTGCCATATTAGTATTGTGATTTTGATTATGATTTTTTATTCAGTTAATATGCATAGGCCTCTATGTATTTTATTTAATTTTCACAATGAAGAAATGCTACCAAATACTGCATATATATAAATTAAAGAGGAGAATACTGAATTTTAAAATTTGTGAAGAAATATATACAATGTTACATAATAAGCAAGTAACAATCAGGATGCAAGTTTAAGCTTCTCTGGAAAAACTTGTGCTTACCTTACAGCAGCAAACTCAGCTTTTTAATTTACTTATGAAGAGTTTTAAATGTCGTATCTTCTTGTAATTGTAAAAGTTATATAGAGTTATTCAACTTTTTGTTATGCATATATTATAAATTTGTACATCATAGTGTGTGCAAAACTTTATAAATTATTTTAAATGCCTATCTGATGACTACAGCAGTTTATGAATCACATAAACATTGTGGAAAAAAATAAAATAAGAAATGAAAATCTCCTTGACTTCCTTCATCCATTTTATACACTTGCATTAAAAAAATATATATTCTGCCTTAATCTAGCTCCTCTTTCAGGCTTCATATCAATGGCTCAAGACAACATCATTAAGGTCTACCTTGATGACACCCACTCTCTAAATCTAGTCCACTGGGTCTTTTTAGCTTCATTTCAAAATATATCCACAATGTAATCAGACAGTCCAAGGCAGCATATTCTCACTTATGGATTTGCTAGTAGTCTAGGCCCCTCTTCAGTCTCTTCTCAAAAGAGCCAGCAGCCTGATTCTTTTACAAGGCTGTGAGCTCCCATCCCTCTTCTGCCCAAGCCCTCTAGTATTTTTCATCTGGCCCTACATTAAAGTTAGGATAGAAACTGGATATATTTTGCAACCTCCTCCATTATCTTTCTGGTTTTTCTTTTTACTACTGTCACCCTGTCCTTCCTTTTCTATAAGCAACCCCAAACACAAGCCCTGGACACATTCTTGTCATAAGGAGGGCTTTGCATTCACAGACGGGTGGCCTGATGGGCTTCTCTTGCATGCATCTGCATGACTACTCAGTCACATCCTTCATGTCTTCACAGGAAGGCGCATTCTCAGACAGGCCTTCCTTTGTCTCTAAAAAGTTCACACATTCTCCACTTTGTCAGTCTTTTGCCTGCATATTTTTAATATATATATATATTTAATATCTGCCCATCCTACTTATGTAGCTTATTTATTTCTGCCCATGATAAATATAAGCTCCTAAGGACTGGCATATTCTTTGTCTATTTTGTTCACGACTGAATCCTCAGCTTCTAGAACAAGTTTTTGATAGATGGTAGATGCTTTATAAATATTTGCTGTATGATCAAATTAATGAATAAGTTAAGCCATACAGATTTTATTCTGACTTTATTGCATTATTAACTCAAGAACACACATAGCGCCAGGTGCAGTGGCTCTCGGCTGTAATTCTAGCACTTTGGGAGGCTGAGCTGGGCAGATTGCCTGAGCTCAGGAGTTTGAGACCAGCCTGGGCAACACAGTGAAAGTCCATCTCTACTAAAATACAAAAAATTAACTGGGCATGGGGTGGCATGCCCAGGAGGGTCCTAGCTACTCAGGAGGCTGAGGCAGGAGAATTCCTTGAACCCAGGAGTGGAGGTTGCAGTAAGCCAAGATCACATGACTGCACATCAGCCTGGGCAACAGAGTGAGACCCTGTCTCTGGGAAAAAAAAAAAAAGATACAAAGAGAGGGGTGATAATCGAAGAAATAAATAAATAAATGAAAGGAAAATCTCTAATTTGATAATAATATTAATTAAGCTGTAAGTTACAATCAATTCTCCTTGTCCATGGGTTTCACATCTATAAATTCAAGCAACCTGACATTGAAAATATTTGGACGAAAAAAGACAGTAAAAAAAAATAGCAATAAAAAATACAAATAAAAAACAATAGAGTATATCAACTATTTACATTGTATTGGGTGTTAGAAATAACCTAGAGATGATGTAAAGTGTGGGGGGATATACATGGACTACATGTGAATGTTATGCTATTTTATATAAGGTACTTGAACAACCGAGGATTTTGATCTCTCTGAGGGTTCATGGAATCCATCCCCCAAAATACTGAGGGTTTAATATATAATTTAAATTTCTTAGCAGAAAAAAATCCATTGTATGATCTTTGTTTTTCTGCTTTTGTTGCAGTAGAAGAAAATTACTTTTGCTTAGTAATTTCTTCAGTGTGGTGTTGTAATAATGCCAGTGATTTAGCCATTGTTAGTAATTACTGGCAGGAAACCACAGCAGTGATTTTAAGACATCTCAAATATGATAATCACCATCATCTAGTGCTGGGTATGGGTAAAAGAGTGGGAGGGGTTAAGGGAGGCAGTGCCTCAGAGGACAGCACTGGTCACACAGCGGGCAGGGACAGGTCTGCAAATCCACTTGGCTTCCTAAGTTTGAAGTCCACAGGAAATCAGGAAAGGACCTGCAATTTCTTTTCACAGTAACTTCCCCATTATTGCATTGTTATTCGGTCTCATTAAGATGACAGACATCTTCAAGTAATTTTCAAGATTACGTGGTCAGTAAATTTTTTAAGTCTTTAAGTAACATATTTAAAAATAAAATAAAACATACCTAGGTATAGTATTCTTGTGAGATACCTTTTTTATTAAAGAAAGATATTTATTTGAAGCAGTTCTTCAACTGCTAGACTTCGGTACGATTTAGATATGTTTCTTACCTATGCAGCTATTTTTTCTTTCTCTAGACATAAATGTAAGAAAATATCTAGGGTTTTAATCCAGTTTTTAGAATGTTACAACATTATTGGTTGCTTTTAAAGCTTACTAGAAGCTCTTGAAATAGAATGAACTATATAGTTCTCAATAATAAAATCAAAGAATTAAAACCACTGTACAGATTAGCTAATAGTTTTTGCCAAATCTTGAGATGTTCTTTAAATAACATTATGATACCTGTCTAAGACTGAGGACCTTTGAAGGTATTTCATTCCATAATTTAGTGTGTAAATGTGTTGGGAGGAATTGTGCACGTACTCAGCTACTAAGAAAAACAAAACTAAAATAAGACAGATTAGAAACAGAATGGTTAGGGAATTTTTTTCCAGAAATATTCAGCATTGTGCATCTTTGCCTATGTTAAGACAATAAGTTAGTTATACTAAGTCTTATTTATAAGATTGTCAAAAATGCACTGAAATACTGATCAATCTTAAGTTCTTACAGTGTGATAATCACCAGCCTGATATTCTTTAGCCAGAATGCTCAAGCAAGTTGTTACACTTTTAAAATTTCTGAGAATTTATAGAGCTGTTAGAAGAGGAAGATTAGCATATTTTTAAGTAACTTGAATTTTCAGACTGTGATTAAAAGCTGTGCCTGGTTTTAATGCTCCATCACATCCATGCTTCTTCTCTCTAGGAGGCAGGGCAGTCTCCTCTATTCCAGGTCACATATGTTGTGCTCATTCTCACCTCAAAGCTTTAATCCAGGCTTGTCTGTCTAAAGCGTGCTTCCTTTTCCCTTTCAGATCTCCAAAATGTATCCAGCCTTTTACACACCTCTCAGGTCTTAGATCTTCTGTTTCCTGTAACCCACATTGATTTCTCACTTTCCAAATATCACTTGTGTATCTGTTAGGAATTTTTTCTGTGGTAGGTAACTAAAAAATGACTGGGAAAAGTTTCATTCTCTGTGAGATCCCAGAATCTTCACTAATTTCTTCCAAGTAAATCGTATTTCTGTGGGGGTATGAAAGAAGGAATAGAACAGAGGTTTGAGAAGCAATGATTTTTATCCCTAAAGGGATTTGAATTCCTTTATTATGTACCAGATGCTCTTGGAATTGTTTCTTCACCTGTAATAGGAACTCATTCTCAACTGGACTCATCCTTCCATTGCATTTCCAGCAATGCTGAAGACAGAATCAGATCAATGCCTGTGTAGTATCAATAGGTAAATACCCATACAAATACCATCATGCTCTTTGGGATCACACAGCAATAGAGAGTGAGAGAGCAAAGGGGAGGGGAGGTGAAAAGAGAGAGGGGAAGAAAAGAGCACAATCAAAAGAGCACGGTGGTTTCAATTACAAAAAATATGGAAACTTTGTTGTAGGATCTTTATGTAGCAACCATACCTTCTTGAATAGGTGCTAATTACAGTCATGTCAGTCACATTTCCTGATTTATATCATCCCCTAATCACTTTGACTGTCTACAGCTGTATTCGTTTCCTGAGGCTGCTCTAACAAATTACCACAACCTCTGTAGCTTAAAACAACACTCATTTAATTCACACAATTCTGCAGGCTAGAAGTCTGAAATCAAGGTGTAAGACAAAACTTGCTCTCTCTGAGGGCTCTAGAGGAGAATTTTTCCTTGTCTCTTTCAGACTGTGTTGGCTGTGGACATTCCTTGACTTCATTGACTTGTGGCCACTTCACTGCAATTTCTGCCTCACCTTCTCCACTTTCGTCTGTGTCTTTTCTCCCGTTTCTCAGAAGGACACTTGTTATTGGATTTAGGGCCCACCTGGGTAATCTAGGATGATCCCATCTCAAGGTCCTTACTTTAGTTTGTTTTGCCGTAAAGGAATACCTGAGGCTGGGTAATTTATAAAGAGGTTTATTTGACTCACAGTTCTGCAGGATGTACAGGAAGCATAATGCTGACATCTGCATCTAGTAAGAGCCTCAGACTGCTTCCATTCATGGTGACAGACAGAGAGGAGCAGGCATTACATGGTGAGAAAGGAGGAGAGAGAGAGGAGGAGGTGCTAGTCTCATTAAACAACCAGTTATCCCAAGTATTAACAGTGAGAGCTCACTTCTGCACACCAATCCGTTCATGAGGGCTCTGCTTCCACATCCCAGACATCTTCCATCAGGCCTCACCTCAACTCTAGAAATCAATTTTAACATGAGACTTGGCATGGCCAAACCAACCATATCTAAACCACCGATGTCCTTAAATTAAGTGCATCTGTAATGAGATTGTTTTCAAGTAATGTAATATTCACAGGTTCCAGGGATTTGGACATGAATATATTTTGGTGAGGTGAGGGGCACCATCCAACCTACTATAATAGTGACAGTTGATGTATTAAATAAATGTACGATGAATTAGGTTGGCCATGCCAAAAAAGTTTTAAGTAAATAAACATTATGAAATGAAATATTCATAAGGATAGTGGAATATTTATTTTTGCAGCTCTCATATTTGGCATTTCTGGTCGGAAAAGTGGGTGGTTATACAATATAATGATGAAATCATAGCCTATTCAATGAAAAAGGATAGATACCCATACATAAAGCCTATAGATATTTTCAAAGCCTCAGCCAATACAGTTCAGTAAGGATGGGGCTAACTTATGATCTCAGTGGAACCTCTGTTTTCTAAGAAGTTTGTTATGGGTAAAAATTTCGGTAGCAACTATAATTTACATTACTTTAAACATATATGCTTATAAGTATTTTGTTTTTATTATGGAGAGAGGAAAAACAGATAAGCAATATTTTAAGCACATTATAAGATCATTCCTTTTAATTTTAAAGAAACAAAAGTGATATTTACAAATTTATTCTTAAACATTTTAGCATAGTCTTATAATTACTTGATGTTACACAGTTTGTCCAACTTTAATTCTAGATTTATTTCTTTATAAAAGCAATAAAATATACAAAGAGTGAGATTACAAAAAACTAAAACACATTTATTTTATACAGCCAATTTAGTTAGGATAACACAGCATCGCAAAACATAAAATTAAACCTTACTTTATTTTCATTTCAGTATTATCAGTTATTAGCAGGTAAAATCAACTCATTATGGATTATCCATTTTGAATGCAAAACAAATATTTACTATAGTAGATTAAAAACAATGCTTTGTCCAAATGCATTTTGGGAGCCAAAGTTTAATTTTGCTATCATGAATACATGAACTTTTAAAAAATTTCTATTTAAATTTTTGTTTTAATGCTAATTTTAACCTCTAAAACTTGTTAAGCGAATATATTTTTTATACTCTGAAAATTTTCTTTAAAGAGGAGAGTGATAAAGCATGAATTAGAATGTGCTTAGACACAAGTCTAAGCTCTTTTCAGATTCAGGTTACAAGAGCCAAATGTCTCAGTGTGATACAGAAATGACCCCTGGGAAATCATCATGTTTAGTAACTTAATGGATAGAACAGAAAATACCAGTAGATTGCTGTGAAAAATGTGTCAAGAAAACATTTTTACAGATTTTTTTTCATTTTATTTACCAGTAAACTGGATACTCAATAAATTCATGTATTTCTATTGCTCAGTGTTACAGCACTGCCAACTTTTCTACCCCATTATTGATGTAAGTTGAGAATAGCCTTACTGTTCACCATCTGTCATGAACAAGTCAAGTTTTTCAAGTGAACACAGCTTACATGACTTTAAATATTTTGGCTATTGCACATTTTGTATTACTTCTGTGATAGAGATACACAGTCTTTCACAATGACACATCAGATGTCATTGTTTTTCTGGCTTCTTATCACATTACTGTACCTCATTATTATTGCTGTTGTTGTTACTTGAATGTTTCTAGTTTATTTAATGTATTTTGAGGGTGCCTAAAATCCTTCATGAGAAAAGGTGTTACAAACCTTTGCAATGATGTATATATATTTATATAGGTACAAACATATATATATATATATATATACACA
The DNA here is from genome assembly GCF_001604975.1 of Cebus imitator. Classification (NCBI taxonomy): domain Eukaryota; kingdom Metazoa; phylum Chordata; class Mammalia; order Primates; family Cebidae; genus Cebus; species Cebus imitator. The sequence goes on along the minus strand of NW_016107331.1, from coordinate 4,781,328 downwards.
CACACACACACACATATACATATATACACATATATACACATATATATATATATGTGTGTATATATGTCTATATGTGGCTAATTACAAAGTTACCATTTATTTTAGCCTGATACAGTTGCTACCACCTGTAATCCCAGCACTTTTGGAGTCCTAGGTGGGAGGATCACTTGGGCCCTGGGTTTTGCAACTAGCTTGGGCAACAGGGTGAGACCCTGTCTCTACAAAAAAAGTACAGAAATCAGCTGGGGCATAGTGGCGTGTGCCTGTAGTCCCAGCTACTTGAGAGGCTGAATCTGGAGGATGGTTTGAGCCTGGGAGGTCAAAGCTGTAGTGAGCTGTGACTGCATCACTGCACTCCAGCCTGGGTGACAGAGTAAGACTGTATCTCAAAAAGAAAAAAAAAAGTTACTATTTTAGTTATCAAGGCTGCTTACTGGAAACATTATATTTAAAAATTATACAAAAACAACATTTCATTTTTAGATCATGCAGCCTTCTTTTTTAAATATTGGTCTTGGACCAATTAACTTATGCTTGTAAATGGGCATAATAGAAAATTATAAGAACTATTTCGAGATTACTAATATGTTACTTCAAAGTGGAGCAGAAGGCTCTTTGAAGGATACTGACATTGCAGTCATAAGTAGTCATATCTGAATTAATTGGAACTCAAGCAAAGATGGAGGGACAGGTTGTATGTATACCTAGATATGGAAAATAATTGGATAATGACTAAGAATGGGAGTTTGATAGACATGAAAACTTTAAAATATAATTTTTATAAAATGAAATAGTTTTTTAATTAAAGAATAGGCTGAATATCAATGACATGGAACTATATTATAAAAATATGTTAATGATCTTGATGGCAGAAATTCAGTTTTATTTTTATTCTACATTTGATGACAATAAAGGAAAAGTAAATAATATCCATATTAATTATAATCAGAGTAGACAATGTTCAGAATATTTTAATTTTAAAATTGGCTGTGTCCTATATTGTTAGTTTTGAGGGATATACAGTGGACATTATTTTCTGAAGAATATAAAAGTAAATTTGACTAACATATAAATGCATAGTTTTTGCTTGGAAACCAATAACAACTTTCTAATCAAGAATTTGAAATAATTTTTATTATATTAGTTAAGTTTATCCACTAAATGACCGATAAATGCTGTAAACATTCTTCACTTAGGTGAAGCTGTGTTTGAAGTTTTGCTTTCACTAGCTTTTTAAGAATAAAAGTAATACAAGAACAAAACAACAAAAGTGGAGATCCCTGAGGGACAAACAGTTAACTCAAATGCTCTTTTCTAATAATAGAATCAATAACTGCAAAAATCATTGATCACTTCTAAGGATTGGCAACAGCATATGGTATTCCAAATATATTTAAAAAGAATGTTTCTACAGATGTGATATGCCCCTTCCTTACTTACAATGTTGCCTCTCTTGACAGTTAATAGGAAAAGTGTAAATATTTTCTCCTAAGTAAGGTAAAAGGAGTAGTAATTTTTTCTTATAGAAATGTTGACATTTTCTAAAAGTAAAGAGTATTGTCTTATTACGAGTCTAGAAACGAGTTGAGCCCTTGACCCAAAGTTCTTAACTGCCACTTGTGCGAGTACAATGCTTCCATTATATTATAGATTTTATAATAGTCGCTCACCTATGTGACCTTTCAATTAAATTATTGGAGTGCATTCTAATTCAAGATTTCCTTGAAGATCACTTGAATAATCATCTTATTCAGAGGTTCCCACGCATCTTATTAAACATTATGACCCACCAGGAGCATGTGCTGCTGGCACACCAGCATCAGCCCTGAGATTCAGATTCCTTTTGAGAGCAATTTGTGGAATTAATTTACCTGTACAACTTAGTCCTGTTAAGGAGTTCACTCAACATCTGTTGGGTCATCTTTGCTAGAGATTTTTTTTTTTTATCTAAAGAAATTTAAAAAGTATTCCTAATGATACTTAATTCTTTGGATTTTAATTTAGGCAAACATGAGGTGTACTGCCCATAAAATGCCTCATCTTTGAGATGAGTTCAGTTTAACAGCCTGAAAAATTTAAATATATTAAAAACAAAGTAATTTTCAGCTTTCACCTCTCAGAATTTATCCATTTAGAAGCAAAGTTCAGTAGTTAGATGTGAGGAATCTAGTTGGTTTCCTCTGGAGCATTCAACATGTTCAACAATCCGTTACTTCTTGATATTTTCCCCATTGGTCTCAGTGGCACCTGTTCTCTGTCACTTGGCTATAAAAATGTCTGTTCCTATTTAGTGTCCTGTTTCTTTTACCTGCCCCCTGAATATAGTCTTTTCTGTCTCCTTGTCTATTTCCTCTATAATATTTCTCAGGCTTTATTTTTCCTTTATGGATAGTACCCCCAAATCTGGGTAGCTTAACCTCTTAGAGTGCCTCATTTCTTCCAGTGAAATGGTAAAATTATCATAATTACAAGAGATATTACACGTAAAAGACTTAGAAGAATTACCAGTTCATAGTACAGGTGAGACTGCTTTCTCTTCTCTCTGTATATATATCCCTGACCTCTCTCTTGAATTTGAAACTTTCATTTTCAGCCATCAGCTAGATACATCTAACGGCCTCAGGGCAAAAATAAATATTCTTAACTCATCTCCTCTGCTCTCAAGTATTCCCTCTGTAAATAGATGGCATTACAATGTATCTGTCAGGTGTAAAACATCCAAGTAACCTTTATTTCCACTCTTTTCTTGAGCATTACCTTCTATACCCATTTGGTTCTTGTCTGCAATATTATCAGGTCCACTCCCTGCTATGTACTCCTGACTGATATCCTATAGTACTAAAATTCTGTGTTTGCACAAACTTTGCTTAGTTCTTTATAGTTTAAAAAGATGTTATCAACTGAATACATCATACTCCTATTAACCTTTTCTTGACGAGTCAGTCAAGATGAACTTGTTTATGGCTCATGAGCAAGCTACATTCAGAAGTTCTCAGAGCGTATATCCAGTGTGAATCAGTAGGGGCTCTCTGCTCATTGTAGATACCCAGGGACTCAGGCTGACAAGGTTACATCTTAGAAGTTGCTCCCACAGTCACCAAAGCAGTGAGAAGAAAACATGGTACATTATGAATTGGCTCTTAAAATGTATGTAAGAAAGGACACACATTACTTCTTGCACTACTGGCCAAAGAAAATCACATAGACACTTATAACTTGAAAAGTGTTGGAGAAGTGCAGTCCTACCATGTGTATTTAAGAACTGGAATATTTATGAGATCTTAATAATTATAATCTGTTGATTACAAAGACTAGCGCAATGTTTTTTTTCCTATGTTGACCTTCCCTTTCCTAAAACTCTTCACAATTATTTATCTTAATCCTATTTTTAAAATCTATGCACTTCTTCTGATGCCTATTATTGTCTACATACCATGTTACTTAATCATAGCATGAATTGTACTCTCTCTTTTCACACTGAATGGAATTTCATGTACATTTTAGCATATAAATAATTATTTCATTTTTAAAAATGTAATTGGCAATATACTATTCTATTTCAGTTATGTTGTAGATGGCTTAACCATTCTGTAACTTCTGGGAATTTGGATAATTGCAAGTTTTTTACTCTTAGTGTATACAGCATTTATAGAAAGGACTATGAAGAGTTGCACTAATTCAGGAGATTAGACTAGCAAATCAGTCTTTCAAAAATAAGACATCTCACCCGATATCAAAGTTTACTAATAATTTCTAGAAGCACAAACAAGGAAACTTAGGGAGTTTAGGGACATTCAGGACAACTGCCCAGTCCTTCTTTGCATTAGACACATGGTTTCTGACTCAGAAAAACATATGAAGTCTCTAAGTATGGTACATGAGTTACCAACCATACAAGGGAGTGTTGACGTAATAAACTGTTTTCATATAGCTGTGTAGCTTCTATAACATTTCCCATGGAGCTTATATAATATAACAAATCCATAGATTGTAAATAGATTTATTTACCAGAAACAGTCCTAAACTATAGACGTCCTACTGAAAACATTCACAGGTGAGGATTCTCCTCCCAGCATCTGTTTGGCAGCAGGCTTAGTTGTCAGCATGTTTACAAGGATTTGACACCCCTACCTTTCTTTCTCTCCCTGGGTTCATACCCCTGGTAAGAGAAAAGAAATGAATTATAAGCCAGTTGTTTAACTACTTTTTCCAAAGACTCAAGTGGTATCTATTTGTGAATTAGTATTTATGTTCACAAATATTTATTTGAGATTTAAGATACCAGAAATTAAATTGTATCATTATTTTTTAAAAGTGCTGTTAAAATATTGTAAAACATCTGACTTGACCCTGCTCTATGCCTGAGTGACCTTAGCTGACTTACATGACTATGAAAATAAGTATGCTTATCCGTATGGAATTGCTCGATAAATAATTTTATTAGGATTTCCTGTGAGGATGAACTTCAGTGTAAATTATATGGAATTGAAGATTTGTCACTCTTTCTCCAGAAAGACATTTCTTCCAGTTTCTTTCCCATTATGCCAGTGCTTTCCAAAGAAACTCTTTACTTACTGTCGATGTCCACATAGTAGTCATGTCTGTCTTTTACTAACATTGGCCAAGTTTGGACTTAATATAAATTTTGTCTGTTTAAAAATGAGCTTCAGTTGTATTAGAATAATTATATGACTAATTAGTTGTGTTAAGACAAATGTAATATATCACAAAACTATGTAACAAGTTTAATAATTTGGATGTGTTATATAAAATAGTGCTCCTCTGGCTAAATTTGAAATCTCATCAAATATCACTTAAGATAAGTAATAATTTAAGAAGACATGGTAATTATTTTTTTGGTATGTTATGATTCTTGTTTCAAAACTTATGGTGTTACTTAGGTCTGGGGATGAAGCATGCTGTATTTTCTTCAGTTAATAATTAATTATTTTTATGTTGTTTGGTTTATTGAAACAAATATGCTTTATTGCTTAAACTCTTTACATATAGTCATGATTGATCCCTAAGAAAAGTTAAACTCATTAGATAGATTAATAAACTAATACTCTGCTTTTTAAGATTTTACAGAGGTCTCTTTAAATTCATGTGTAAATTGTACAATATCTATAACTCATATCCTAAATAAATACACTTATGAAAATAAATCCCAGAACGTAGTTCTGACTGCAATCACCTGGGTTTCACTAATCCTTCTTCTGGGGAACTTGTACCAATACATTAGAACTTAAAAAAAACTCATAGATATGGAAAGGGCTTCTTTTCCTCAGTGATTAGATATTATTTGCTTTAGTTTCTCTCAGTTTGGCTATAAACCATTGCTAACTTTGTAGTTGGTTACAAAACATATTTCCAAGGCTTCCGCTTTCCTCCGTATGCTGCTGCTAATGGAGCTTTAAACTCAACTGAGTTGTGATACACAGAAGCCTGTTTTTTCCTTTTACTGCCCACCACTAAAGTCCCTTCAATCCCATGACATGAAAGTTTTGTGTTGCAAAAATGTTTACGGGGGATTTGAGACTACCTAGAAGAAATAAAAGTGACACAACAAATAAAAAACAAGCTTGATCCTTAATATGACTGTTTTTTTAAAAATCCAGGATAAAGGAAGCAGAAAGTTAAATGTTTCACATTATTTTCTCTTTGTTGGAGTGCTCCATCCAAGCCTTGTGCCTCTATCCCAGTCTCCATGTTTCTCTTGCTTGCTTGGCAATCTGCGCCTTAAGCCAATCTCCCATTACGGATTTCCTGCTTTTAGGTAATAGTGAAATCTACCTCAGTATAAGAGATGAAGTTCATTACAAAGTATTGTCAGGCAGAACCATTACCCAGAAGGTGTTTACTTTGGGTTAGGTCACTTTGCTGATGTTTAAACCTCCAAGGTATGCAAAAATGGTACAAATATTTTCCATCCTGCTTCCATAAGTAGTTAGTAAAGGAGAAGACAGTTATATGTCACTATAAAGGAAAATGGGAACAAAAGCAAAAACAAATGACAGTCAACAAACTAAGATGAAATTAGGGTGAAGTCTTGGTATAAAATGTTTGCACAGTCCTAGCATAGGCCCTTCTAATAAAGATGAACCAGCATTTGACTGTACATTTCTTTCTTAAGGGCTATTACTGTTTTCAAAATGTAAAAGATCCTAGGAAACTAGAAAATTTCATTACCTACCCACTAGAACAAAGACACCTTCAGAAGCAAAATTAATTAAAGCTGCAATTTGTTCTTTACACAGAGGTCTTAATCTCCTATCAAGCCAGCTAGGAATTGATTATTCTGGAAATCTTATAACCCAGGCAATCTCATTCCATCTTAGAAACCTTAATATCTTTGGTGACCAATAAAACTGGAAGAGTTTTGGCTATGGGTCTTCTTCACTAGTTCACATTCTCATACAGCTTTATTGTTCTGGTCAGATCCAGACGTCTGCTGCTTACATTTTTTATGACATGTAAGACCCCATTTTATAGTATACAAATTCCATGACACGCGGCACATATTCTTATGAATCTTCCTTTTCTTAACACAGTGTTTTCAAAACTACGGTGCTAATTGTTGGTTGTCATTGGACAGCTTTAGATGGTAGACAAACTAGGCATTGATAACCTTGGATGACATAGTGAGAATTTGACTTCATTGCTAATTCTTCTTTACTCATGCTGATCATGTCAAGAATAATAGCTCAGTATGTTAATCCTTAAGATTTTTAAAACTTGTTATAAATATATACACAAATATTTAATGTATATAGGCATATATGTGACTTCATTACAGTACTACTTTTTTTTTTTCAGATCCAGATTTAATTAAGTTTCTTAAAATACATCTGTTCTTTATATCAGACTTCCAAATCCTTCTCTTTCAGTTACTTAGAAGGTGAACTCTCTTCCATTACTAGCCAAGACCAAGAAGTCTATCGTAAAAAGCACTCTCTTGCACAAATTTGCATTCTTTTGCCTTGAGCCACATACAACTAGAAAACATCTAACCCCACCTTAATGGTGTCATCCTCTTTCTCTGCTAATCACAGCAGAAGAAATGAGACACTATGCAGAGACTGATACCATTAGAGTTCCCTAGTCTTCAATGCTATCTAAATATTAACATTACCTAAAAATCCTCTGATTGCCTACTCAGATGTCGTGCCCCATAGTTGTATTAAAAATGTTTCTACTTCTTTCCTACTATACTACCTCCTACTATCCTTTCCACTGTTGAGGTGGGCATATACTATTTAGAGGAAATAAAATCTATCCCCACTAATTTCATCAAGTGGCTAATCCTACACTTCTAGTTTATATATATTTGATCAACCATTTCTTGCTTATATGACCTTTCCTTACCCTCATGATAAAGTATAACTCCTTAATCTGGCTAGCGAGGCTTATCATAATCAGGCTTTGCAAATCTTACTGGCTTTTTCTCCTGCCACTTCCCCTGTTTCACTTGCATGGTGCAGTTATATTGTATTTCTTTCAGTTCTACAAATTTAGCTACACTTTACTTAACTTTGAGTCTTCATACCTGTTATTTCCCTCCTCTGTCTGAAAAGCTCTAACTCACCTTCCTTAACAGCCAACTTCTATTTGTCCTGTAGAACTCAACTTTGGATGCCACTTACTCTAGGATGTCATACCCAAGTTTCCAGTATTGGATTAGGCATTCCTCTGATGTCCTCCCAGAACTCTCTGTATTCATTATACATTGACACTGATTTTAGAATACTGAAGTTGCCTATGGATTTGTCTGTAGTCTCCTTTGGCACATAGAATTCTTCAGGTCATTGACTATATGTTCATATTGCTTATTACACTCAGTCCCTGGCACACAGCATGTGCTTAATGGTGTGCTAATGTTCAAATGATGTTATAAGACCCAGCTGTCTAACAGAACTGGGACCTATTGCTCATGAGAAACAAAACAATTCTTGGTCTCAAAGTTAGAGATACTGAACCTTGGGTCCCAGTTAGCATAATTCCCTACTTCCTTGTGTAGGAACCAAACTAATCTTCTCTGTATCATTCCAATCTTAGTATAAGTGCATCCAGAGCAAGCACTTAATTCCTCAGTAAAAAAAAAACACAGTATTTTTTCTAGTCTTTTTTGTAGGTCAAGGGGATAAGACCTAAATCCTGTGCTATAAAAGCATTTTTTTATGTGTCGAAATGATCCTGTGTACATGGCTAACTGCTGATCTGGAATAATGGAGGACTAATTCCAAATTTTGATCAATATTGAATAAGTTTAAAGTTTTATTCCTAGCAGTGATATATTTAATTAACAAAGATGTATTGAACGCATCATTACCAGGCACTTGGGATATATCAATGACCAAAACAAAATTCTATGTCCTCACATTGATTACATTGTAACAAGGGATAGAGACAATAAACAACACAACACGGGAGAAACACAACAAACAACAACACACTACACAAAACATGACAAACCACATGTATGTTAGAAGGCAGTAAAGCCATTGAGAAAACAAGATCACAATAAGAGAGAAATAGAAATATTAGGATTGGACTATGGTTTCTAATTCCAAGTAGGACATTTCTATGTAACGATTGGAGAAAATGATTTTGAGCAAAGGTTTAGTAGAGGTGAGAGTGAGAGGAAGCGCATCTCAGGTAGAGGGAACAGCCAGTTTCCAATAATCAGAGTTTCTAATGCAGAAGCCTGATTGCCATGTTCATCATAGCAACATAATTTGGGCTGTAGAGATCCAAATTATTCCTAACATTTTGTGCAAAGTATTATCAATAAGTCAGTGTACTGTGTTTCCTGAGTTTATGGCCAACAGCATTTTGAAGGTAGAGGCCACAACATTTCTTAATGAGTTAGATGGAAGGTGAATACATATAGACTCTCATGCTCCAAGGGGCAGCATAGGCACAGGTGGGAATGCCATGCTCATATAAAAATGGAAAGGTCTGACAAGCACAGGTATCTGAATCAAAGATTGCACTTTTTAGCCCAGAGGTGGTCTTAGGTAGCTCCTGTGAGAAGAGCTAAGTTTCTCCTTGAAATTTCTCAGGTTCCCCTCAAGCATATACATCAAAGAGCATTTGGAACCTTCACATTTTATGACATAAAGGTTATTCAAAATTATCTTACCTAGAAAAATATTACATCAAGTATAATAGAATTCCTACTATGGTCATGGGGGCAAGCCTCAGTATTCATCCAGAATATATTTAATCTTGAACAACATGGTTATCCTTCTAAGCCCAAATTACAGTCATTCTTCTCTGCTTGCCAATCTCCTATTAGAATTCAGCACATCTGTAGAATGTCTTATACAACCAGGCAAGGATATTGTTTAGCTGGTTCTTCGGAAATTACCAAGTGTATACATTTATAACTGACTTTTTAAAAGATGAAATAGGCTATCCTAAATCCCTTTACTTCGTTGTTTGTGACCTACTTCAATTAGGTCACTAAAAAAATCACATTAAAAACTTTACTATACTGTTCAGGTAGAAGACAAACATTCAAAGACTTCTAGTAAATTATTTGTTAATCCGAAAAATCTTTAATACCTGATAACACTGATCTTAAAGAGCAACAATTTAGACCTACTATATTTAAGTAGCATAATAACTTCTCTAATTAATATTTATAGTAAATTCGCTAATTAATTATTTAAGATATTTATTGATAAAAGGCTTCTCTACTGCATATTATTTCACTGTACTTTGATGGCCTTTCATATAATAGAAATTGTTTTGGTAATACGAAAAGATAGTGGAAATAACTGAAGGCATTTTGTACTGAGGATGTGAACCTCAGCTTTTTTGTCCATCCAGATGGTGACATTGTGATCATTTTAATCAGCATATTTTACTTGTATCATGAAAACACTATAAATATCAAATCACAGTGTAGTTAAACCTGGATCACTGCCACTTCTTTTAATGACTCTGTGACCCTATTGTGTGTAGTATTAAATACAGTGTCAGTGTCCAAAGACAGTGATATTAAAGTATAATTTTTATCATTTCAATCAAATTGAGGAAATCCAAAATATCTAATAACTTTCATGAAGGAAGCTTTACCATTTTATGAGCTACAGTCAATCTTTAACAAAATTTTCCACAAAATTGTCAGTAGGCGTGATTCCTTTTATAGGAAATACAGTAAAATTGCCCATCTATATTCATGTGATTAATATAACATGGAATTTACAAATTTAAATGCATAATGCTAGAAAAGTAGAAATAAAGATTTTTATAGTAATACAAATCTGTGCTATATACATTTAATGTATTCATGGTTTAGAAAATGAATTGTGTTCAATAACTTGACATTTTTAATTGGGTTTGCAATGATAATAAATTGTTATACACATTTTTTAAGTGGATTTCCAGACTTCTCAAAAATACTTGACTCTACATTTTCATGTCTACTAGGAAGCATACAGAGAAGATTTTTACACAAAGAGTAATGTTATTTCTAAATGGATGTTTGGTTTTTTCTTCCACGCATAGCTTATCCCTGTGGGCAAACCTTTGCAGAGATTTTTTCATCCTAAGAGTAAAGCAGTTTAAACTGGCTTCCTCTAGTCAAATTGCTCTTACAGGAATCAGTTTTAGATGTATAGTCAAGCAGAAGGACTTCTAAGGACAGCAAAAATGAGAGCATTAACATTGATAGCACCACCAGCAAGATAGATCATGAAAATCAAAACAAGATGACCAAAAAGACTCAAGGTAAATCTGAAAGCACGTATAATTCCTCAGTGTATTCTTTTACTGTCTTTATTTCATTTTGGCCAAATATCACTCATTTCATTCTCCGTGTTTTTACCTTTACTTCTCTAGGCAAACAGAGAATAAAATTCTTTTGGAAGAAATAAGTATTGGCAGTTTCTCCAACTTGACTTCTTACTTAAAAAAAAAAAAAATGTGAAACTTGTTCCCTATATAAGCAAAAGGATCAACCAGAATGTTCTTTTGGTATAAAATAATGCCACTTAAAGGAGAATATTTTCTCCTAAAATGTTTTTTTCCTAAAACACTTTGCCAGTATATTCAGTTCATGAAGTTCTAAACATTTGCATTCAGCAAGTATTTGTTGGGTTCTGCAAGAAGACAGAGCGGGGTTATATAAGAAATACAAAAAGGAATTCCCACATTTCTGGAGCTATAACATGTATTCCAAATGATGAAATGTGTACATGTTAAGTTGTTCCTTAATACCACAAAGCAGCAAAGTGCCAGAAGGATACCACATTCCTGCGAATGTTTTTCCTGCCTCTCCAGATGTTGCATTTCCTAGACCATATCTACCTATTAAATTGACTCTTCGTCCTGGATTCTTTGTTCTTTTCCTTATATTGCCTCTAAACTTTTAGTAGCAACTACACCCTTACCCGCTAATCGCCACCTATATCCAGGAACACTAAGATTTATATCTCCAGGCCACACTCTCCTTTGCCTACTTCTTACGTCTTCTTGAATAATATATCCGTAAAGCTTACTTACAATCTTTTCTTTCAATCTAGACCCTCTTCCAGTATTGCTGTTTCAGTGAATGGCACCAACATTCATCTACTGACACATGAAATCTAGAAAAAGAATAGTCTTCTTCGACCTTTCTCTATCTAATCAACCATACCTACCAGCCCATCACTCTGATCCAGGCCTCATATCACACTTTGCCTGGACAAGTACGATGACCCTTCACTACTCTATTTTCATCTACAATTATCCTTTGGATGTATTCTCCATATAGCACACAAACTATCTTTAAAATTGAAATTGAGTCTAAATATGTTAATGTATCCATAAAGCCATTTATTTTCTTAAATACATGGCCTTTGAAGGCTGCCCAGTTTGGTCCCTGTTTCTTCATCTTTGCTGTATCTGTTCCAGCTACTCTAGTCTTACCACAGTCCATTTTTCTTGCCCTGCTTCTCTTTCCACATACCTACAAATGAAATCCTCATCTCTTTCTTTCCTTAGTTCCTACTTGGTTTTCAGCTTCTAGCCTATGCTTCACTTCTTCAGGAAACCTCTTATTAATAGGTTACGGGAGCACAGAAGACTTTTCCTTCATGACATTTTCATTTCCTTATGTGATTTTTGATTATTACATTTCTTTACAATTTCATTTCTTTATGTGATTATTTGATTGGAATCAGTCCTCTCATTTACTGAAGTTTCACAAGATTAGAAAGAGCACCTGTTTTGTCCACTGTTGTAACTCTAGTACTTAGCACTGTGAAACACAATAGAAGCTCTGAATACAAACTGAATAACTATATCAACAGGTGAACAAATGAATGGATGAAAATAGTATGTAACAGAGTAATAGAAAAATTTGTGAAGGGAATAAAAATAAACAATAGAGGAGAGTTGATATGAAATGTTGGGCAGTCTAGGAAGGAAAACGAGATTAGGAAAAGAGGAGATGAAGAAAGGCATTTGGCATTTCCAGCTGCAGAGTCACTTGAGCAAAATTCTAGGAATACAAATGATCTTTAGGTGGTAGATTGGTAAATTAACAAAGGGAAGCATGTTGGTTCATTATTGTGAACAGTGGAGGAAACATTGAGGACATAAGATTAGTCCAAATTTATGGACTTTGGAATACAGGCTGTGGGAACTAACAGAAGCTTTTAGATTGGGTTTGCATGGTGTATAGCATGGAGGATGTATAAGACAGGGAGATCAGTTAGGACACTGTCTCAGTAATATCATTTATTGGATGCATCATTAAACAGCCATTCAAGGAGTAAAACATCTTATGATTTTGCAATTATTAAGTGATTATGAAGGAAAAGCTGCCTTCTCAGAATAAAATACTTCAATTTATCTTTTTTAAAACAACAGCACAAAAAGTATTTTGACTAATGAGTAACTACTTGCTGTTGTTCTGGGAAACTATTTGGAAAAACTTGATGTTAATGGCTATAATTCGAAGTGCCTTTAATTTAGGTTAGTGTGATAAAGCCCCTCACATATTTTCTTAATTTTGAAAATCTTACTTTGTCTATATAAACTGTTATATGAGTAATGGGATAGTAGAAACTTCAGTGTATTTACTTAGCTCCTTTATAGCACATTCATCTTCTGTGATTTGACATGGATTCAATATGATCAAAAGTAAAAATAAAAACAAAATTAACTGTTGCTGTTTTGCATCAATTTCGCCGTTCCTTTCTTTTTTTTTTTTTTTTTTTTTTTTTTTTTTTGTTTGGTGTCTTTTTTTTTGTTTGGGCAAGCATCCCTTAAGCTTTCATCCTGTGATTAAGAAGCAGGCATTATGTGCCCTGTTTGACATGGTCATTACTTAATGCTCACTTAATAGAATTCTACAAGACCAAATTATCACAGTGGGTGAAGGAACAGATGGCCAGCTGGCCAGAATCCATGCCTGCTTTGATCTATGCCTCCTCCAATCTGCCACAAGGAAGCCACATGTGAGACCTGAGAAGGCAATCTAAACAGTAACTCGTCTGTCCAGCTGTGCTTCCAACGTTCTCAGCTGTGAAGCCTAGGTAGGTGCCATTCCATATGCGTGCAGCAGGAATATCTCCTGCAGGAATCTCTCTGCTTTATGATTAAGATGGCAGTCATGGAGGACAGATTCCAAAAGTAAAAATAGAAATCCTTTCTTCCACCTTCTGCCACTGCCTACAAGATCAAAATCACTGTGCTATATTTTAAGAGAAAGAACTGTAGCTTTGTGGAAATAGTGTACTCATTTTTAACACACTTTGTTTATAATTATAAGATTATCTACAATCTGAAATGTTTCAGATTGCTACAACATTCAACAAAGAAAATTAGGCTTGGCCACAGGCTTAAGATTGAGTTGTTGAAACTTGCTAGTGTAAATGAAAAAGGGCTACAGATATTTAATCTCTAAATTTCCTGGTTTTTGTTATAGATTATGATTTACAGTTTGGGTTATATGCCAACATTCCTAAAATTAGTAATAATTTTAAGTCAATCATCACACATTTATGAAGCAATGTCAAAGGATTTAGCTCTTCATTAGGGATTATGAAGGTACAAAATTATAAGGAGTGGGGGTTGTGCAAAACTAATTTAAAATTATGTGAGGGGAACAGAGGAGATCCATGGAATAATTAGAAGATGAAGCAATGATAAGTGAGATGCTAATCATGCAGTATAGGCAGCAAGTTGAGTAGGAACCTGATAAAGGTGAAGTGCTGTCAGAGAAAGATTGATGAAGAACATGCAATTTTTGTAGTTGCTTAGAGACACTATGGGAAATAGTAAGATTGCTTTATGCTCCTGAAACTTGGGCTCAGGTACTTGTTATATATGTATACATTTTTATCTGCTTTGCCTTTAACTTACGCCCTGCTTCATTGATCTGTAGAAAATGAAACAAACTATGGTAGCTAATGGCAAACCTGAGTGATATCTTAGCACCTTGCACTGCAAGCTGATATGTATTCTCAAACTTTAATTGTATTGTACGATGAATGACTTGTGAATTCTGATAGATACACTTCTTAAAAAAAGTGACTTGCAGGATTTAGTTTGGAAATATAGCTCCCTGATCTAAAAAGACAGACTTGTTTTTTTTGTTTCTTTTTTTGTTTTTTAACCATATTTGGGCTCTGGAGTACATGTGCACGTCCTGTATCCTGCAGGATTGTTGCATAGGTACATACATGCCGTGGTGATTTGCTGTCTACATTCCCACCCTCCACCAACCCCCCAGTCACCTACATCAGGCATTTCTCCCAGTGTTATCCCTCCCTATCCTCCCCGCCCTCCACAGCTGTCCCCCTTTCCCTACCCCCCGCCCCAACCTAGCCCTGTGAGTGTTGTTCCCTTCCAGTGCCCAGGTCTTCTCATTGTTCATCGCTGGCCTATGAGTGAAAACATGTGGTGTTTGGTTTTCTGTTCTTGTGTCAGCTTGCTGAGAATGATGGTTTCTAGGTTCATCCATGTCTCTACAAAGGACATGAACTCATCGTTTTTTATGGCTGCATAGTATTCCATGCTGTAAATGTGCCACATTTTTTTGTCCAGTCTATCATTGATTGGCATTTGGGTTGGTTCCAGGTCTTTGCTATCATAAACAGCACCACAATGAACATACGTTTTCATGTGTCTTTATGACAGAACAATTTATAATCCTTTGGGTAAATACCCAGTAATGGGATTGCTGGGTCAAATGGTATTTCTATTTCTAGATCCTTGAGGAATAGCCACACTCTTCCATAATGGTTGAACTAATTTACACTCCCACCAACAGTGCAAAACTATTCCTTTTTTCCACATCCTCTCCAGCATCTGTTGTTTCCAGATATTTTAATGATTGCCATTCTAACTGGCGTGAGATGGTATCTCAATGTGGTTTTGATATGCATTTTCTCCAATGATGATGAGCATTTTTTCATGTTTTTTGGTCTCATATTTGTCTTCCTTTGAAAAGTGTCTGTTCATATCATTTGCCCACTTTACGATGGGTTTGTTTTTTTTCTTGTAAATCTGCTTTAGTTCTTTGTAGATTCTGGATATTAGCCCTTAGTCTGATGAGTAGGTTGCAAAAATTTTTTCCCATTCTGTTGGTTGCCGGTTCACTCTAATGATTGTTTCTTTTGCGTGCAGAAGCTCTTAACTTTAATTAGGTAATATTTGTCTATTTTGGCTTTTGTTGCCATTGCTTTTGGTGTTTTAGTCATGAAATCCTTGCCTGTGCCTATGTCATGAATAGTTTTGCCTAGGTTTTCTTCTGGGGTTTTTATGGTGTTAGTTCTTATTTTTAAATCTTTAATCCATCTGGAGTTAATTTTTGTATAAGGTATAAGGAAGGGGTCCAGTTTCAGCTTCCTGCATATGGCTAGTTTTCCTAACACCACTTATTAAATAGGGAATCCTTTCCCCGTTGCTTATTTTTGGCTGGTTTGTCAAAGATCAGATGGTTGTAGATGTGTGGTGTTGCTCCAGAGGCCTCTGTTCTGTTCCTTTGGTCTATATCTCTGTTTTGGTACCAGTACCAGGCTGTTTTGATTACTGCTGCCCTGTAGTATAGTTTGAAGTCAGGTAGTGTAATGCCTCCAGCTTTGTTCCTTTTGCTTAGGATTGTCTTGGCTATGTTGGCTCTCTTTTGATTCCATATGAAGTTTAAAGTGGTCTTTTTCCAGTTCTGTGAAAAAGGTCAGAGGTAGCTTCATGGGAATAGCATTGAATCTATAAATTACTCTGGGCAGTATGGCCATTTTCACAATATTGATTCTTTCTAACCACGAGCATGGAATGTTTTTCCATCTGTTTGTGTCCTCTCTTATTTCCTTGAGTAGTGGTTTGTAGTTCTCCTTGAAAAGATCTTTTACCTCCTTTGTTAGTTGTATTCCTAGGTATTTTATTCTCTTTGTAGCAATTGTGAATGGGAGTTTGCTCATGATTTGGCTCTCTTTAAGTCTGTCATTGGTGTAGAGGAATGCTAGTGATTTCTGCACATTGATTTTATATCTAGAGACTTTGCCAAAGTTGCTTATCAGCTTAAGGAGGTTTTGGGCTGAGACTATGGGGTCTTCTAAATATATGATCATGTCATCTGCAAATAGGGATAATTTGACTTCTTCTTTTCCTGATTGAATTCCCTTTATTTCTTTTTCTTGCCTAATTGCTCTGGCTAGAACTTCCAATACTCTATTGAATAGGAGTGGTGAGAGAGGGCATCCTAGTCTAGTGCTAGTTTTTAAAGGGAATGCTTCTAATTTTTGCCCATTCAGTATGATACTGGCTGTGGGTTTATCGTAAATAGCTTTTATTGTTTTGAAATAAGTTCCATGGATACCTAGTTTATTGAGAGTTTTTAGCATAAAGGGCTGTAGAATTTTGTCAAAGGCCTTCTCTGCATCTACTGAGATAATCATGTGGTTTTTCCTTTGATTCTGTTTATGTGGTGAATTATGTTTATAGATTTGCATATGTTGAGCCAGCCTTTTATCCCCAGAATGAAGCCTACTTGAGCGTGGTGGATAAGCTTTTTGATGTGCTGTTGGATTCGGTTTAACAGTATTTTATTGAAGAATTTTGCATCAATGTTCATCATGGATATTGGACTGTGGTTTTCTTTTTTAGTTGTGTCTTTGGCAGATTTTGCTATTGGTATGATTTTGGTCTCATAGAAAGAGTTAGGGAGGATTCCCTCTTTTTGTATTGTTTGGAATAGTTTTGGAATGATTAGAACCAGCTCCTCTTTGTATGTCTGGTAGATTCCAGCTCTGAATCCATATAGACCTGGACTTTTTTTTGGTTGGTAGGCTATTAATTGCTGCCTCAACTTCAGACCTTATTATTTGTCTATTCAGGGTTCCAACTTCTTGGCTTAGTCTTAGGAGTATGCAAGTGTCCAGCAATTTATCCATTTCTTCTAGATTTACTGGTTTATGTGCATAGAGTAGTTTGTTGTAATCTCTGATGGTAGCTTGTGTTTCTGAGGAATTAGTGGTGATCTCCCCTTTGTCATTTTTTATTACATCTATTTGATTCTTCTCTCTTTTCTATTAGTCTAGCTAGCGGTCTATTTTGTTTATCTTCTCAAAAAACCAGCTCCTGGATTTATTGATTTTTTTGAAGTGTTTTTTGTGTCTCTATCTCCTTTGGTTCTGCTCTGATCTTAGTTATTTCTTGAAAAGACAGACTTTTTAAGGAAGTTTCTTAGGTTAAGAAAAATTATTTGATGTGTGTTTTATAAATTATGTTGGATTACATGTTTGCTTTCTAAAGTTTTACAAGAAATGTTGCATGGAAATCATTGTTATTCTAGAGGTCATCAGGAAAAATAAAAATATGTTGATTATCAACATGGCCCACAGTTTTGCCATCCATGATTCTCTTAGATTATAGGTGTTTATATTTATTCCATTGGGCAACGAATTCAAAGGGCATCTGGGCCTTATGTTACTAAATTCAAAAATGATAACAACACAATTTCATGTAGTATTCACTAATTCACAAAAGGTGTCTGTATACTAGCTTTATTATTATTAAGCATATTATGTCAGCTTTAGTTTTCTTAGTCTTTGAAAGAAAACTGAGGGGAAACACTGTTTTTGTCTTATGTTCACTTAATAATTTTATGTAAGCCATAGCATCACACATTGAGGAAGTATTATTGGCCAACTAGAAGATATCCAAAAGTAGACAGCATGTTTTGAAGATTAAAAAATGCATATGCAGAATGACTACAGAGTATTGATATAGAGTTTTGTTTGAGTAATAAAACATTCTGAGCTGAGAATTATTCTGGGAAAGCTCACATGATTGACATTTGCAAACTAGTTTTTAAACACTAGGTGTTGCTTCTCCTCCTGCTCCTTTTTCTTCTTCTTTGTACTCTTCCTCCTTTGTGAATGTAAATGTGCAAAATTCAGATGTTTGAGGGTAAAAAGCATCGTTGAGTATTCTGAATATGAAGAAAGAGGTGAACTATTCTATGATATAATCTTAAACTTCCACTGTAGTGGGGAATCAGCAAATTTAATACACTTTTCATTAAACAAAAAAGCAAGTAGTGGTTTAGGGAGGTTGTTTTTGCAGCAGTGTGCAAAATGAGTGGACAGGGGAATGAATGGGAGACTGCCTCTTAACAAAGTATAGCTCTAGCAATAGTTATCACTTCGTAAAATGATAGATCTTTTTGGTATGATCTGTTACTAATTTTCTTCAAAGTCATACTAATATGACTTTAATAAGATATTTATTCATTGGAGAAAAGGAGATATCAACTACTGTGCTACAATGACTGCATATGTTTGTGGAATTAATATATATAAAGACTTTCTCAGAAAGTTTCTGAGCGCCTGAAAAAATACTGCCATCAGCAAGCCCATCGCTAAACAATAGTTTAAGTGGATGAAGATCACCCCAGGAAATCTTTCACCTTTTTTTAATGCTTCTTCCTATCATGCAGTGTGAGGCTCTCCTTTTTGCCCCCTGAGTACCCGGTTCTGGATTCTACCTATTTATTTCCCCAAATTTAGACTGCTCTCCAGATCTTCAACACCATCAAAGCCTACTCACCACTACTCTGTGATGAGAACCAAGTAAAATTAATTTAGCTAAGATTTTAATTATTGATAATATGAGTGCTTTGCCAGCCGATTCTAATACATAAAACTCTGGTTTACTTAATCAACTCCAATGCTGTAATGAAACAACTACACAGGAACCATAAGGTGGGTTAAATAGTGCTCCCTACCCCCAATTCATGTATATCAGGAATCCTGAATACAACTTTATTTGTAAACAGAGTATTAGTTTGCTAGGGTTTCCATTATAAAATATGGCTGGGTGGCTCAAACAGAAATTTCTTTTTTCACAGTTCTGGAGGCTCTGGAGATTTGGTTTCTTCTGAGGCCTTTCTCCATGGCTTGCAAATAGCTGCCTTCCTGGTGTGTCTTCACTTGGCTTTTTCTCTGTGTGGCAGAATCAGTGGTGTCTCTTTTGTGTGTTCAAATGCCCTATTCCTATAAGGACACCAGTCAGATTGGATTAAGGCCCATCCGTATGACCTCATTTAACCTTAATTATCTCTTCAAAAAAGTTCTATATCCAAATATAATCACATTCCATTGTTTTAGATATTAGGGCTTCAACATAAAAATTTTGGGGTGGGGACCACAGCTTAGCCCATCATAGGGCCTTTGTGGATAAAAATTGTTCAGGATCTAGAGAGGAAGTTGTATTGGATTTATGGTGGGTTCTTATAAGAAGAGGAGAGAAACAATTAGAAGAAGGCCTGTGAAGATAGGCAGGGATTCATACTATGCTGCTATAAGCCAAAATGCCAAGAGCCACCAGAATCTGGAAGAGGCAAGAAAGGAATTTTTTCTAGAGCCTTCAGAGGGAGTGTGGCTCTGTTGATACCTTGATTTCAGACTTCTAGCCTCTAGAACTCTGAAAGAATAAAATTCTGTTGTTTTAAGCTACCAAGTTTGTGATACTTTTTTACATAAGCCTAGGACTGTAAACAAGAAAAAGGACCTCTACGGCATCTCACTGATCATCTCTGTGCCTTCTTACAGACAGATGTGTATAAAGATAGTCCAGTATTAATTCTAGAGGAGAAAGTTTATCAACAGGATTTGAGGAGGAAAAAAATCTATTTATCTTCAGATTTCAATTTTTATAATCTATCCAAATGCTTTTTTGTTTAATGAAAAGTGTATTAAATTTGCTGATTCCCCACTACAATGGAAGTTTGAGATTATATCATAGAATAGTTCACCTCTTTCTTCATATTCGGAATACTCAACGATGCTTTTTACCCTCAAACAGCTGAATTTTGCACATTTACATTCAGAAAGGAGGAAGAGTACAAAGAAGAAGAAAAAGGATCAGGAGGAGAAGCAACACCTAGTGTTTAAAAACTAGTTTGCAAATGTCAATCATGTGAGCTTTCCCAGAATAATTTCTTTCTTTTCAACTAGTTTTAAAATAGAGTTACAGTGGCTCTAAATGGCAACTGCCAAAATGTTAAAAAAAAAAAAAATTAAATGTAAAGCCAAGACCATAAGATAACTTCGATGTATTTTTAAGATCAGAATTCAGGGTGAAATTTGGGGTCAGAACTATTCCTATTTTTTTCTACTAGTAAACAACTAGTAAAAACTATACTATTACAATGCCTTCCTGGCATTTCCTTACTACATAAAATGTACATTTATTTTGATATGTAACTGGCAATGTTTTGGGGCCGTATTTTTTTTAAATTGACCAAAGCTTAATACATATTATCACAGGAGAATGTGACTCTATTTACTTTCTAATAATCTGCTTATGTACTATAAGTTATTCATGATTTGGGGCATAGTCTCTAAATGGATGAGAAGCTAATAATATTACACATATGGAACAAACTTCAACTCTACTGTTGGAATTGTGAGGAGATAGATGCAGAAAAGTAGCAAACCATATAGATCTGCCTTTGTGAGCAATTAATCTTGTTGACATACTCATATGAGCTTGCATAAAAAATGCCTGCAAAGCATGCTGTTGGATTCAGTTGTTCATTAATATTGATCATATGTTGCCCCCATTGTGTTAGGAGCTACCTAAAGATTATCTGCAAAAGTATTACAGCATCATTGATTTTAAAACTCCCTAAGGCCTCTTGTATCTTGAAAGTCCATTTATGCTTTCATTGTTAAGGGTGATATTACTCTTATCTAATCAGATAATTTGGAATTTTATGAATACTAATCAGGACTCAAGCTTATATTTACTACTCTGTATACTTCTGTATATTCTAATGCATAGAAAGACAAACTTCTTCACAAGACTTTTGAAGTGAAAAGATGTTGAGATTGCCCTTGTCTTCTTTTTGTTTTACCAGCTCTGAGTTGTTGAGTAATACTAATTTGTTCTCAAAGTTTTATATGCTATTGTGTCAAAGCTTTGTGAAAGTGGTATATACATAGGTGTGCCTGTATGTGTGTGTGTGTGTGTGCTCATATGTTAGGGAAAAGATATGAGATGCCTCAAACATACTAAAGTTTTGGCTGCTCAAATTAAGAATAGGCCATATTATTTTTTCCTATTGCTAAAATTAAGAATATGGCCTATTCTTAATTTTTGATGCCACTAGGAAACCTAGAATTAAATTTCAAGGAACCATTATGTGAACAAAGAAATGTATTAATACCAAGCATAGTATATTCACAGTAAAGTATAGCCATTGAAATTGTCTTTAAAAATGAGTTACTTAAGCTAGATAACTAAGTATATTTTTCTGATGCGAGATTTGTCTTTCAGCTTCTGACAATTTAATACCATACAAAGTGTTTATCCCAAATTACTAGCAGAAAACCCAGCACACAAGAGATACCTAATGAATAAATGTTATTTAACTTCAAATTAGGCAGGGGGAATCACCTTCTTGAAATTGGGGTGGGGTGGGGGGTGGAAGAGTCCATTTCTTTCTTGTCCTCCCAGTACAAGCAACACTCTATGCTATAGGTGATTATTACTACTTATAGTGTTATAAGACCTTAAATTAGTATTTTTTTCAGTATCAAAATAGAGGAGATTATGGAATAGGGGTAACGCCAAAGAGAAAAGTTTTCCAGGATCTCTAATTCTGATATGAATAGCCTGCTTATTATGACTTGGGGCAATAAAACTGGAAACTGTTGCTATTGAACATCAAACATAACTTTTGGCTAGGAAGCGAATTGTGTAAGTTGAGACCTTGGACTATATTTATTATGTTATCTTTACATCCTAACTCATATTCTCATCATTTTATCTTGCTCAGACATAAAGTGAACAATTTACTTATAAGTAAATTGTTTAATGGAAATTGTTTAATTAGGTGACTAAAACACTGTTAATGAGATTATACAAGTTACATTTTTCTTGATTATGTATTTGCCAAAGCATTAAGATACATGTAATCATTATGCAAAAGTAAACATTCTAATGGTTGTTATTTACAATTCAGTGTAATACATTTAAACCACTTTAGAAGCTTAAAGCATATTAGAGACAAAAACATTGGAATCTAATTATAAATTTAAAGGACTTGAAGCTTGGAAAGTATAGAAAGGTTACAGAAAATATCTAAATTGTTGAGTAAAAATCCAAAAGATAGTGATATCATAAACCTAAAATAAGAATACAGTGTTGGCAGCAAATATAATTTTTATCACTTATTATTACCGTATACTTTTTATTCAAATTGTATCAAACACCTACTGTGTGCCAACATAAGTCTTCCCACACAGAATTTATAGTTTGGTAGGGAAAAACAATAAAAAACCATTCATTTCAACACCTTGTCATGAGTACTTGAAAAAAGTATGTACAAGGTACATAACATCAGTCTCATATTATAATTACTGAGTCTATCTCTATTCATAATATCTAATACACCATGTCCTTTTTCCTGAAAATACTCTGAAATGTTTCCATCTGCTAAGGCTTTGGAGTCCTGTATTATTTATAAGAATGTGCTTATTGAATTCATGCTGATTCTGTTTACATCTGTGAAGATTAACATATGAATATACAGATTTTCAACATGGTAGGAAATGTGGCTTAATGGAAAGGGTATAGACTTTGTAGTTCGGCAGAGTGTGTTAAAATCTATGCTTTTTCAGATAGATATCTTACTTACCCTCTCGGAGCCCATTTTATTGCTTCTAAAACAAGGATACATTCTTACAAAGCGTTATAAAAATAATATGTATACTCATATTGCCTCGCATGCATGCAAGGGACTCTAGAAAGGTTTAAACTTTCACCCTTTTGCTTTACTCCATCCTCATCCTTTAAATGAAAATCACAGAATTTCTTGGAGTAGGAAAAATAACAGCAGCCACAACCTCTGAAACGTGTAATCTTTCTCTAAAATCCAGATGTCAGCTAAGATCATCATGTCTTTTGGTGTGTAAATAAAATGAGCTCCAATGTACCAATTCACATCATCTGGAAATCCTAGAGGTTGCCTCAAGATTGCTGGACAGGCTTCACCTGTGCCCACAGGAAGTGTCCAGAATGCTAGGGACTTAAGAAACCACTGTTCATTCTATCTTCACTTCTTAAACCTACTGGATTCTTTAATCTCTTGGGTGTCACATGCAGCAATACTTTTCCCCGTCTGCCAGGATAAGCCCCATCAATAGACAGCCCTTTCCCCAAAATTCCCCAAGTACCACTCACAGGCTTGTGTGTTTAGCAGATGCTATTGGAGAGCTAGATGCGCCAGCAGAAGCAATTCACATAACATCTGTGCAAACAACTGAAACCTGAATTTTGGACATCACAATTTCTTACTCGCTACTTTTCATCACATGTTACAGCCTCCCAGCACATTGTTTGACTTCTGTTTCTCCCTAAAGACTTTACTTCTGGCCTTGCTTTAGGAATTTCTGCTCTCAGTCTTCTGCATCCATTCCCCAGTTCTTCCCTTTATTTTGCAGATTCAGTTAAGTCATCTTGCTCTTCTCACCTAGTGAAGTTTCACTTTTACAAAGACACAGTTGGATTGAGTAAATAGCGTCATGGATTCCAGGTTCCTATTTTTGCCCCATTTTTGTCAGACTTCCATTGACCTCCTTCCTTAGAATCACTGGGTTTTCTTGTTGTTGTTTTGAGATGAAGTTTTGCTCTTGTAGCCTAGGCCAGAGTGCAATGGCAAGATCTTGGCTCACTGCAACCTCGCCTTCCCAGATTCAAGTAATTCTCCTCCTCCCAGGTAGTTGGGATAACATCCATGCGCCACCACATCCAGCTAATTTTGTATTTTTAGTAGAGATGGAGCTTTGCAATGTTGGTCAGGCTTTCTTGAACTCCTGACCTCACGTGTCCCACCCACCTCTGCCTCCCAAAATGCAGGGATTACAGGCATGAGCCACTGCACCTGGCCTGAAATCACTGTTTTAACTGCTCTCAACTCAAAGAGGCCTTAATATATTTTTTTTAATTTATTTATTTATTGTACTTTATATTCTGGGGTACATGTGCAGATCATGCAAGATTGTTGCATAGGTACATTCATGGCAAGGTGGTTTGTTGCCACCATCCCCCAATCACCTATACCTGACATTTCTCTCCACGTTTTCCCTCCCCCACCCTCCCTCCCACTGTCCTTCCTGTAGTACCCCCCACAACGGACCCCAGTGGTGATGCTCCCCTCTTTGTGTCCAAGTGTTCTCATTGTTTATCATCCACCTATGAGTGAGAACATGTGGTGTTTGATTTTCTGTTCTTGTGTCAGTTTGCTGAGAATGATGGTTTCTAGGTTCATCCATGTCTCTACATAGGACACAAACTCATTGATTTTTTATTGCTGCATAGTATTCCATTGTGTATATGTGCCACATTTTCTTTGCCCAGTCTATCACTGATGGACATTTGGTTTGGTTCCAGGTCTTTGCTATTGTAAACAGTGCCATGATGAACATGTGTGTGCATGTATCTTTATAATAGAATAATTTATAGTCTTTTGGGTATATATCCAGTAATGGGATTGCTGAGTCAGATGGTATTTCTGGTTCTAGATTCTTGAGGAACCGTCACACTGTCTTCCATAATGGTTGAACTAATTTACACTCCCACAAATAGTGTAAATATTATCCCACTTCTTCACATCCTCTCCAGCATCTGTTGTCTCCAGATTTTTTAATGATCACCATTCTAACTAGCATGAGATGGTATCTCAGTGTGGTTTTGATTTGCATTTCTCTAATGAACAATGATGATGAGCATTTTTTCATATGTTTGTTGGCCGCATATTTATCTTCTTTTGAAAAGTGTCTGTTTATATCCTTTGCCCACTTTTGAATGGGTTTGTTTGTTTGTTTTTCTTGTAAATCTGTTTCTGTTCTTTGTAGATTCTGGATATTAGCCCTTTGTCTGATGGGTAGATTGCAAAAATTTTTTCCCATTCTGTTGGTTGCAGGATTATTCTAATGATTGTTTCTTTTGCTGCTCAGAAGCTCTGGAGTTTAATTAGATCCCATTTGTCTATTTTGGCTTTTGTTGCCATTGCTTTTGGTATTTTATTCATGAAGTCCTTTGCCTATGCCTATGTCCTGAATGGTTTTGCCTAGGTTTTCTTCTAGGGTTTTTATGGTGTTAGGTTTTATGTTTAAGTCCTTAATCCATCTGGAGTTAATTTTAGTGTAAGGTGTCAGGAAGGGGTCCAGTTTTTGCTTTCTGCACATGGCTAGCCAGTTTTCCCAACACCATTTATTAAACAGGGAATCCTTTCCTCATTGCTTGTTTTTGTCAGGTTTGTCAAAGATCAGATGGTTGTAGATGTGTGGTGTTGTTCCCGAGAACTCTGTTCTGTTCTGTTGGTCTATGTCTCTGTTTTGGTAGCACTATCATGCTGTTTTTGATTACTGTTGCCTTGCAGTATAGCTTGAAGTCCGACAGTGTGATGCCACCAGCTTTGTTCTTTTTGCTTAGGATTCTCTTGGCTATGTGAGCTCTCTTTTGATTCCATATGAAGTTTAAAATGGTTTTTTTCCAGTTCCGTGAAAAAGGTTAATGTTAGCTTGATGGGAATAATATTGAATCTAAAAATTACGTTGGAATGTATGGCCATTTTTGCAATATTGATTCTTCCTAACCATGAGCATGGAATGTTTTTCCATCTGTTTGTGTCCTCTCTTATTGCCTTGAGCAGTGGTTTGTAGTTCCCCTTGAAGAGGTCCTTTACCTCTTTTGTTAGTTGTATTTCTAGGTATTTTAATTTCCTTGTAGCAATTGTGAATGGGAATTTGCTCATGATTTGGCTCTCTGTTTGTCTGTTATTGGTGTATAGCAATGCTTGTGATTTCTGCACATTGATTTTGGATCCTGAGACTTTGCTGAAGTTACTTTTCCACTTAAAGAGAGTTTGGGCTGAGACTATGGGGTCTTCTAAATATACAATCGTGTCATCTGCAAATAAAGGCAATTTTACTTCCTCCTTTCCTAATTTAATGCCCTTTATTTCTTTTTCTTGCCTAATTTCTTTGGCTAAAACTTCCAAAACTATGTTGACTAAGAGTGGAGAGAGGGCATCCTTTTCTAGTACCAGATTTCAAAGGGAATGCTTCCAGTTTGTGCCCATTCAGTATGATATTGGTAGTGCGTTCGTCATAAATCGCTTTTATTATTTTGTGATAAGTTCCATGGATACCTAATTTATTGAGAGTTTTTAGCATAAAGGGCAGTTGAATTTTGTCGAAGGCCTTCTCTGCATCTTTTGAGATAATTATGTGGTTTTCATCTTTGGTTCTGTTTATGTGGTGGATTATGTTTATAGACTTGTGTATGTTGAACCAGCCTTGCATCCCCGGGATGAAGCCTACTTGATCATGGTGAGTAAGCTTTTTGATGTGCTGTTGCAATCGGTTTGCCAGTATTTTATTGAAGATTTTTGCATCTATGTCCATCATGGAGATTGTTTTCTTTTTTTGTTGATTTTCTGCCAGGTTTTGGTATCAGGATGATGTTGGTCTCGTAAAATGAATTTGGGAGGATTCCCTCTTTTTATATTGTTTGGAATAGTTTCATAATGGTTGGTACCAGCTCCTCTTTGTATGTCTGGTAGAATTTGGCTGTGAACCTGTCTGGATGTGGGCTTTTTTGGTTGGGAGGCTGTTAATTACTGCCTCAATTTCAGCCCTTGTTATTGGTCTATTCAGGGTTTTAACGTCTTCCTGGTTTAGTTTTGGTAAGGTGCAAGTGTCCATTTCTGTTCCTTCCTCGTCCAATCCTGTTAGTATAAAGAAGCACAGGAAAGACTTATTTTCTCTCTGATGTAAATTACTTCACTCTCTTCAGGATTTTCTTACCAGTTTTGGTTTAAATAACTATTTTTCTTCCTAGGGACAAGTTCTTAAACCTAATTTTTCTCGTATTAAGTGATTTCTGGGGAATATTTCTGAATTCTTATTTAGTTATTTTTTCTCATCTGGAAAATTGAAAAGTTGGATAACGTGATCTCCAAGGAATCTTATTTGCTTAAAATTATACAATTTCTAACTATAATTATTTTTTTTTTCTTTAGCAGTTATATGCTTGGCTATCCATTATCAGTTAATTTTATAATCTGTCACTTTTACTCTCATTTGAAGTGAATCGATGAGCCAATACTCTTAACATCACTATCATCTCACTCTCCTGTCCCCAGTTAGTTGATGCTCTGTGGAGTATAGGTTTTAGAATCCCAGATTCCTACTCTGGGCCCTCAATCTGTCCACTGGTTGATATTGATTGAGAAATACTATATAACTTTTCTGAGCTTCAGTTAAAAAAACAGTGTAAAAGACAATGACAATGAAAAACACCTACGTTATACTGAGTAATAAATGAGATGATTTGTGTGAAAACAGTTTATAAATTGTAAGGTAGTATCAAATGTTCATTAACTTGTGAGGAGGCAAGAAATGGAAAATGAGAAAGAGGAGGAGAGATAGGTTCTGTAGCATGATTTACATTTTGTAGCAGTGAAAGAAAATGGTTCAGATTGTTCTATAACTCGTCATTGGTCGTTCACCTTCTTCCCTGTCTCATACATTGGCAATGTACCACCCCAAAGATGGGTGCTAGATAACTTAATTGGTATGTACTTCACAGCACAAAACTTCCTACTTAAAGAAATATATTGTTTTTATTTGATGTGGTGCTATCTGGCAAAAAAAAAAAAAAAAAAAATCACTGATCCCCTGAATCTTTTTTATTTTTGAAAATCCGCCCTATCGGGAAGTCAAGGTCCAGGACTATACAATTGCCTCATTGTTTCCTGTTCCATGTGTATATTTATTAGACTCTACAACCTTGAATTTCATAACATTTTAAACTGAAAGAAATGGAGGGTCAAACATAGCTCTCAGAAGAAGAAATAGAGTCGTAAACTATTGCCCTAGTGCAGGACAATTTGCCCACCTTCTACGTGCTTCCCACCCGTGGTTGAGGTCTATTGCAGTGCTTGAAGTGATGACAGCAATTTTTTTTTTCCTTTCCCTAAGTGTTTAATTTTAGTTTTAATTTTTAGTTTTTTGAGACAGGGCCTAATTCTGTCTCCCAGGCTGGAGTGCAGTGGTGTGATCTTAGCTCACTCTAGCCTTGCCCTCCCAGCCTCAAGCAATTCTCTGACCTGAGCCTCCCAAATAGCTGGGGCTACAGGTGCAGCACCACCACACCTGGCTAATTTTTTTTGTATTTTTCATAGAAACGAGGTTTCGCCATGTTGACCAGGCTTGTTTCAAAGTTTTGGGCTCAAGGACTCTGCCCGCCTCAGCATCACAAAGTGCTAAGATTACAGGTGTGCACCACCTCGTCCCGCCCTTGTTTTTTTAATGGCTTTGAGCCATGCAGGAGGAGTCATTCTCTATAGCACTCTCTATTCAGTACCCTTCCCCCCACCCAGTTGCCTCAAGTTATTATTATTAATTAGTCCAATTCTTCTGCCTTCTTGTTTCAGCTGACCACACTCACTCCTTTTCTGAACTAATCCTCCTTCGAGGCTCTCAAAACTCACCTCTTCATACATAGTCAGACACTTATTTTAATTACCCTTGCTTTCCTTTCCTAATATGTTCATCTTAACTTCCTCTTCAGTGGATTTTCTTTTCCTTATAAATACGTTCTACTCTCTCCAGTTAAAATAAGTACAGACTTAATTAGAGAAAACTATAGTTTTTTGTATTGGTCTCTTTTCACCTCCCAGGGAGAGCGTTTCCTTCCTTCAACTCCTCCCTTCTTCACAATCTCAAGTCTGGATTTTGTCCTGAGTCAATTAACATCCTGCAGGAAGCAGACTGTAAGACAGAATTAAAAATGTAAAAGATTTTTTAAGGGAATGCCTGTGATGGACTGAGGGGAAAGAGAGCAAGAGTAGATAGGATAAGCCTGCAGACTGTGACACAGCCTGTCACCTTGAAGGGAGGAGGAGGAGAGAACATTGCATAGAAAAAGCCTCAAATTGCCTTGGCTTTAAGAAAAATCTCGGCCTCACCAACAGGGCACCTCTGAGTACAGAATGCTCATTAGAGAAGTCCCAGGTTAGGCAGGACTGGCCCAGTTAGCTCTACGCCGCTTTGGTGCTTAGCTGTTGGCTGGGGAGCCTGGCCTTGAAATAAATGCTGCCACAGCAGACCCTGTTGTACAGTAGCTGGATGCTGTCAGCTAACCACACTGCTGGCAGCTGGTTTTCTCCAAGAAGGCTCTGAGGAGCACCACAATTTCGTTAGCTGCCACAAGTACTAAATAATCTGCTGTTACTTTCTCAAAGTTTAAAAATGACCATCAGCCCCTCTTCTGTATGCATGTAACTTTTGACGAACTGCTCCTTTTAGATTGGCAGAAAATGTGCTTCTCCAGAGGTATGCTTCACCATAAACTCATAGTCTATAAAAGCTTTGCAACCAGATATCCAATTCATTTGGTTTATGTGGTTACAGCCATATGCTACTTGCACCAGTGGGGGACAAAAAATTTCTTGAGCTGTGACTACAACTTCAGAAACTACTGTTCAGTATTATTTTTAAAACACACAGAAGGTATTCTACAATTCAGAAATTTTAATAATATCCACTTTACTGCTAATAATTTTTTGAGTGCTTTACAAGTGACAGACACTTTTCTGGGTATTTTATACATATGAAATCTTTTCATCTGTATTATAACCTCTTAAGGCAAATTTTCTAGTATTGATATTTAACAGAAAAGGAAACAGGCACAGAGAAGGTGAGTAAGTCTCTCATGATGGCATGGATGTGAAGTGGTGAAAACAAGATTCAAACCCAGGCCACTAGTCTCCAGAGTTCATACAACCAGTACGTTTCCTATACCACTAATATCCAGAACATTTTTTCCTGTAAAATGATTAATTGAAAAGTGTTGACCTAATGTATACTTTTAAGCATATGCATCAAGCAGCAATATTTTTTTCTGTCTTTCAGGTCCCTGCATTCCTAATCCATGCCATAATGGAGGAACCTGCGAAATAAGTGAAGCATACCGAGGGGACACATTCATAGGCTACGTTTGTAAATGCCCCCGAGGATTCAATGGGATTCACTGCCAGCACAGTAAGTTATTCATAGTCATTGTGCTTTTATTATTATTGATTGCAAAGTATATAAGCCATCATCATTCTTGTTTGTAGTAGAGTCATCGAATCTTAGAACAGAAACCCTGGCGTTTAGCTAATGCTGCTTCTCTCCCATGGAATACACCATGTCCACAGCTGAGGACTCCTAGACTGTGTTTTGATCTTCCCAGTGGGATGGGAGGCTTGTACTCTTCTGGTCAATCTTTTTTATTATTGCCCCACTGTCCTCGCCAAAACTTGCACTTTCCATTAAACTGATACCGGTTTCTTTTATATTTGTCCTAAAGCCATATCCTTTAAGTTTCCCAGAAATTATTCTGGTGATTAGGTTCAGAGATGATACCCAGAAAAAAAGAGACAAAGAAAAACTTCCCACCCTGCCCTTAAGCCAGTTTTCTCCTTCTTACATGTTGGCATATTTAGTGTGAAAATCTTTGAAAGTTCAACAAGTATGCTACCTGCACTTTTTATAATCCTCATTCTTATTTATCTTGGAAGGTTAAACAAAACGGATCCCGCTAGTGATAATTTCTTCTTAGAAGGAGGGATGAACATAAATGCTAAATGAATGGTGTGGTGCCTTAGCGCTATAGGTGTTTAGCAAGCAGGGAGGCCACAGCGAACTCTGAGCTGTCAGGGAGATTCTCACAGAGATTGCCACATTAGAGCTAAGTCTTGAAGGAGGGATAGGATGTTGATATGAGATAGGAGAATGACACACAGTAGGAAGTGTGGGGAAAGAATAGGCAAAGCCATGATTACTGTATTGATGGAAAAGACAATGGTGTTAAGAATGATAAGGCAGGCTGGGTGCGGTGGCTCACACCTGTAATCCCAGCACTTTGGGAGGCCGAGGCAGGTGGATCATGAGGTCAGGAGATCGAGACCATCCTGGCCAACATGGTGAAATCCTGTCTCTACTAAATACAAAAATTAGCTGGGCATGGTGGTACACACCTGTAGTCCCAGCCACGTGGGAGGCTGGGGCAGTGGAATCACTTGAACCTGTGAGGCAGAGATTGCAGTGAGCTGAGATCATGCCACTGCATGCCAGCCTGGGCAACAGAGCGAGACTCCATCTCAAAAGAAAAAAAAGAAAGAAAAAAGAATGATAAGGCAAAGCTGGATTTGTCGGCTGGAGCCAGATGTCCAAGCAGTGGCAACAAACAGTGATTTTAGGAGTATCTTGTACTTTTCTGGAGATATGCCATGGCCAAAAGTTTATAATTTCTACGGGAACCTATTGTAGTGAGTGGGCATGTGTGCTCTGTACAACTGGCATCTAAGCTGCTTGAAATTGTCTCTAAGAGCTGGGATCACCAACAAATAAATGAGAGGCTATTGATTTTTTCAGGATGGGTCCAGAGGTGCCAAGACTATGTCTCCGTGGGAGACATCACTGCTCAGCCTTCACCCATGGCCACTTCAGAACAGCCCTGGAAAGATAGAGATAGCAGCCCAGAATCTCAGCAGCCTTGATGTTTACTTAATTCCATGAAGACAATATTACTTACCCTTACTTCCCTTGCAATCTGTTATCAGACACAGTGCCCAGAGGGAAACAGACTGGCCACCCCACTGGAGCCCCTTAATTCTAAGCTGCTTACATACAGCACACACACTTACAGAGGATGCCTCTGGAAAAAGAACAGGATTTTCATGATGGGCTGCTGTCCAGTGTTCAGAAGCAAGTCTTATACCCAAAGTTATGTTATCCTAACTTCCTTTTTTTGTATGGGCTCCAGGAGGCAGTAGGTGAGAGTATGTAAAGCCTTTATGTTTAAAGTATAAGTATAAAGTATACTTCCAGGATTACTAAAGTATAAGTATAAAGTTACTTACAGAATACATCCTTAAAGGATTAGGAAGGACAGTATGTGGAAGACATGTATAGGCCCCTGATGTCACTTAAATAGTTCATATTTATTAACCCTCCCACCATGACTTACTGTTGAAGTCAGAGTAAAGCTGAGGCCTGCCCTTAACCAGAAGTTGGGAAACTTTAAATGTTAGTTCTAACAAAAAATATCTATGCTGTGGTACAAAATTGTTTTCACATCTCTAGACCTTGTTTCTTTATATTGTGAAGGTCAGGTTAGTTGTAGTTATCTTTAATGGCCTGGAAGTCCTATTGAAGACATCAAGTTATCATTTTTCATTTGTTTTTTGATATGTAAGTGAGGCTGCATCTGACTCCTATACATAGTTGGCCATGAATTCTTTCAAGAGGACCACCAGGTTTGGCAAAATAGAATAAATTATTTTTGTGCCCATACTCTGTGGTGGAAAATCCAAGTCTTTTTTCTCATAGCCTCATACTGTATTCAAACTAGTTTATACATTCATATAATTTTGTTGAATTTCACAACTGATTTCAAAGCACAAAGAAATATTTTGCCTTACTACATCTGACCACCCCACAACAAGATTTTAAAACAATGCTAGGAATTGCAGTGGGAGGCCCAAACCTGAGAGATTCAATTCAGAACTTGGATTTTGTTGTCTAAACCACCTGGTCCCTATTTTCTGCATTGCATCATTATAAGAAGCAACAGAAAACAACAAAAAAAGGACTGGATTTTGAAGCAGAAACCTAGATTTGAGACCTGACCTTTACAGTTATTGAATAAGTGACTTTGGGCCATTCACTTGATCTTTCTTTGATTGAAGACATAGAAATTGGAGAATTGAAATTGAAATGATGATCTTTGGATTATATAAGCCATGAGTATTATGAGTAAATGGGTAGCTTACTCACTGTACAAAGGTTAGGAAGCCTTCCTCTTTATAGATGAAACAGAAAAGGATATATTGAGAAATCAGCTGTAGAAGTGCTGGCAGCCCTGGAAGCTTCTTCAGCTAGGAAAAACGGAAAAACAGCTCTTTAAATTCTTGTAAGGATTGCTAGGTATCTGGATTTGTTTTTCATGTTGGTAGTAGTTTTATGACCTAGATATTTAGAACGTTGTTACTCAAATTGTGTTCACATATCAGGATCTCCAGGAAGCTTATTAGAAATGCAGATTAACAGGCATCACCTGAAATCAATTGAATCAGAATCTGTATTTCAAAATAATTCCCAGTTGACTCTCATACACACTGAAATTTGAGAAATACTGCATAAGGCTTTGAATAGCCAAATGTGTTAATTTTATAACTTAGCAACTTCTGCATTCATTTAAATAACAATAAATATAGGCAAAATATTTAAGGTTTGTGAAAATCAAAACTATACTGAAAATCAATAAAAATAAGGGTTGTACAAATGCAGTGTGAACATTTCCTTTGAAAAAAAATTTAAACAATTTTTTAGACAGCTATGTTGGAGGCAATTTTAAGTTTTGTCCTATGTGACAGAATGTTAATTCAATGTCTTTTGGAACATAGCTAGATATTTAAAGAACATTAAATTTCATGGTACAAGAGTGACAAATATATAGTTAATAGGTCTATTTGAACAACTGTTTTATCACTATGTGACAAATTGGAAAAATTACTTCCAGCATTAGCATTATTAATGACATATGCTTTTTTAAATGTTTTGGAGGTTTTATGATTAATACGCTTAATTTTTAGAGCAGTTCTAGGTTTTTCAAAAAATCAAGCAGGAAGTACAGAGTCCCATATATCCCTCCTCCTACATAATTTCCCTTATTAACATCTCTCATTGCTGTGGTACATTTGTTATAATTGATGGACCAGTACTGGTATCTTACTACTGAAGTCCATAGGTTAGGGCTCACTCTTTGTCTTGTATAGTTCTATGGGATTTGAAAAATGTATATCATGTATCACAGTATCATGTAGAACAGATTCACGAAACTAAAAATCCCCTGTACAACTCTTTATCCTTTCCTACTTCCCTCAACCTTTGCAACCACTGATCTTTTTACTGTGTCTAGTTTTTCCTTTGCTGGAATGTCATGTAATTGAAATCACATAGTATACAGCATTGTAAGACTGACTTTTTTTTTTCGTGTATTATGTATTTAAGGTTCCTCTTAGGACTTGATAGTTCATGTACTTTTACCTCAGATTAATAATGTACTTTATGGGTGTTCCACAGTTTGTTTATACATTCGGCATTTGAAGAATATCTTGATGGCCTCTAGGTTTTGGGAAATTATAAATAAAACTGCTATAAACATTCATGTGCAGATTTTTGTGTAGACTTAAGTTTTCAACTCATTTCGGTAAATACGTAGTACAGTAGCGCAGTTTCTAGATCGTATGGTAAAAGTACATTCAGTTTTGTAAAAGAACCTTCAAATGGTCTTCCACGTGACCATTTTGTATCCTCACCAGCAATGCATGAGAGTCCCTTTGTTCTACATCCTTTCCAGCACTCATTGTGTTTTGGATTTCAGCTGTTATATATTGTTTTCATGGTAATGAAAGTAGCATGAGTTTATAACTTTATAAGAATAATGATTAGTATTGGATTTTGTATACAATTACATATATATATATATATATATATAT
>NW_016107331.1:4743834-4746190 GCF_001604975.1 Cebus imitator | reverse complement strand
GTTTCGTTCTGTTGCCAGGCTGGAGTGCAGTGGCACAATCTTGGCTCACTGCAATCTCTGCCTCCCATATTCAAGCAATTCTCCTGCCTCAGTCTCCCGAGAAGCTGGGATTACAGGCACGTGTCACCACACCCAGCTAATTTTTGTATTTTTAGTAGAGATGGGTTTCACCATGTTGGCCGGGATAGTCTCGATCTGCTGACCTTGTGATCTGCCTGCCTTAGCCTCACCAAAGTGCTGGGATTACAGGAGTGAGCCACTGCACCCAGCCGTGTGTGTGTGTGTGTGTGTGTGTGTGTGTGTGTGTGTATGTATTTAAATGCCAAAGAAGAATGAAAAACACACACACCTGCATGCTCACACACCTCTGTGTGTGAAAATTCTAGGATGAATTGAGCACCAAAATCATCTACAGGTCAAACTTTTGAAAAGCATTTTTAAGCACACAGTTTTGTGCTGGCAGCTGCATTTGGGACTGGCTAGAAGTAATTATATTTTACCTGTTGCCTGGTAACAACTGTAATGCCACAGGGAAGGAGTATTTCTTCATTCCCAGAACTCCTTGTTCATTTTCCCACAGAACGCATTCTGTATGGTCTTCTCTACTTGTGCACTGCTCCACGGCCTTTGATTCCTTTTAAGAACACATTTTCTTCATTTCTACTTTTCAAGAAAGGAGGGCTGATCTGGGAGCCTACTGAGCCCAGAAAGAAACAGGACAGTTTAAAAGAAGTAGCCCATGTTATCACATTAGCTCAAGATAGAATGCTCCCTAGTCCTTTTTTCACTGCTGAGAAAGTTGGCCAGAAAAAGCAATCAAAAGCTTCTCTCTTTGTATATTCTAACTACTTTAAGTCATATATTCTAACTACTTTAAGTCAGTTTGATCTCAATTTTACATTAGTGATTAATTCAGTCACACATTTAGCCAATATTTATTGGAGTGGAGTCACTTTGTGACCTCCATATTTCAGTTTTCTCAGAGTTAGTCAATGGTATTTGCTGTTTCATGATCATTCTTAATTGAACTAATCACATATTCAGCAATTACTTGCTTTGTCTTCTATGTTACACTTGTTAAAACATGTAGATTACTGGCCCCACTTCAGCCCTATTGAATTAGTATTTTTGGTTGGTACCCTGAATTTTGTTAAAGGCATTCATATGATCCTTCAGTACACCAAACTTGAGGATTACTGACTTAAAGAATGATCTCTCCTTTCAATCTTCAAATTATACTGAAGGAACCATGCTATGAGGGGAGGAATTCTGGTTGGACCTGAGTTTCTGACGCAGTTCTATCTTGGTGAGCTGATGATGCATCCGTCAGCACTTGATGGATCTGTGCCTAAGGTTTCTCACACTGTGATTCAGCTCACTTCAACAAGCACTAAGAACTTCGCACTGTTAAGTGTGGAAATAGCACTTATAAAAAACTGCGACTAATAATCCTTTGCCCTGCTTCCCTAAACAGATATTTGTTAAGATCAGATGAGGCATTTCAGAACTTACTTTACAAGCTTTAGAAAGTTAGGTATGCCTAGTGAACTAACACTTTAAAATCGAGTGGAGATTTATACTGTTCTTTCCTTTTTCTGTTTCTTTAAAAACAATTACAGTTTTTAGGAAACATTTTGTGTCGTAAGGCAGGGGATGCTCAGGCTCACTATGTAGCTGCATGCTTTTCTAGAATTCCTCTTACTATTAATTCTTGCTTTAAGTTACTCTTAATAATTTTAAGTTGACGGTTTCTTTTAGCTTTTTGTTGTGTTGGGTTGCTATTAATGTCAGTGGGGATGGCACAAGGTTTGAGAGGCCAGAAAGAGACCCAGAACCAGGAAATGTGACACGGCGTTTATTGAGGTGGAGTTTACATAGTGTGGGCCAGCAGCAGCAGGCTTGGCAGAGCTGCCACTGCCTAAGGAAAGCATGCAGTTTAAATAGCATTTTCGCTTAATACCCTCCACCTGGCAATCTTTACCTAGCTTTAGACGTTATTGCTATCAATGCATCTACCATATACCTGAGCTCGGCATGTCCTTGAATGGCCCTCACTTTTTTTTTCCATTTATTTTATTGCATTTTAGGTTTTGAGGTACATATGAAGAACATGCAAAATTGTTGCATAGGTACACACGTGGCAGTGTGATTTGCTGCCTTCCTCTCCATCACCTGCATCTGGCATCTCTCCCCTTGCTATCTCTCCCCAACTCCCCACTCCCTACCGTCCCTCCCCTATTTCCCCCCAACTGACCCCAGTGTGTAGTGCTCCCCTCCCTGTGTCCATGTGTTCTCATTGTTCAACACCCGCCTATGAGTGAGAACATGCGATGTTTGATCTTCTGCTCTTCTGTCA
>NW_016107331.1:4720324-4742625 GCF_001604975.1 Cebus imitator | reverse complement strand
CCCATCAAGCTACCAATGACCTTCTTCACAGAACTGGAAAAAACCACCTTAAACTTCATATGGAACCAAAAGAGAGCCCTCATAGGCAAGTCAATTCTAAGCAAAAAGAACAAAGCGGGAGGCATCACACTACCGGACTTCAAACTATACTACAAGGCCCTCACGTTTTTATCATATCATTCTTCTGTGATTTCCCTGGGGGCCAGGTATTCAGAGGAGCATTGCTGCCAGATGTGGCAGTAGCAATATAAACTACAACAAAAACAAGTAACAGTCATACTGCATAGAGAGTCCTCCAAAGCACTTGGGAGTTTACCCTCCACTTGCCATGGCAGGCCTGTGGTAGAGAACAGCAGCTCTCCATAGGCCCAACAGTTCATCTTGTTCTAGAGAGAGGCCTCAGTCTGTTCCCAGTCAGTGAACAGGTTCACTGCATACCATCTAACCAGATGACACCCAACCACCTGACCAAAAAGCCTGGACCTTGGACCCTCTCTGCATCAACCAGTGGGACAACAAGGCAGGGGCTACAGCCTGCAGGCTGGAAGAAGACTTAGAAACCAGCATATCATCAATGCAATGGCATGTAGTTACCCCCTCCATTCCATAACCATCTATTGCTGTTATAGGCCCTTGGAACTGATGAATGTTACTGTATATGAGAGTGTATTCCACTCTAGTATCTACTAAGGAAGCATAGTCTATTTTTAGGTTTCCAATGTACAGTTAGTTCTACATATACCCTCTGGTTCTCAGACACCCTGGCCATCCATTGCTCCTATCAGAATTCTGAAGCCTTGGCCTTTATCCAAGTCTAAAGGTGCCTCCCCCTGCCATCCCTCTGCAGGAGAGGTGGTGGACTGAGCCTGAGGCTCTTTAGTGAAACTCTGTTCTGGCTTGAGCTTCTCCCATAGCCCGACCAAAACAGCATCATGCTGTCTCCCCCCTCACAGTAGCCATTCCTGCTACCAGGCCATGCCATATCTTTAGCAGGCCACCCTGATGGGTCCCTCACCTGTCTCCTTTCCTTTGGCTCCTTTGTCTTTCATCCCAGCAGTGCACCCGCCCCACCCCATAACAGACTAGAGCACCAAATCATTAGTTTGGCAAAGACTCCTAGATGGCGTCTTTCATGCCAGCAAGAAAAGTTCATTATTAGGACTTTGTCAATGCTCAGCATAAATAGCATGCTTCATTCCTAATTCCTGGAGGAGCACCCTGCAGTTCCTCAACAGTTTGTCATCACAAAAGCCACATGGATGTCTCCCTTACTTGTCCTGGCTACCTTGCAGCAATTCCCACCCAACTGAGGAGGGGATGGCCCCATCTTCATTACTGCCACCACAGAGGTGCTGCTTCAAGGATGGGTGGTTTGTGATGGATGCCATTTTGCCAGTTTACTTATCTTGAGTCTGGAGAATATAATGGCCTCTATCTCCATGTTCCACAGATGGAGGAGCCACCCCATGATTGACTCTCTACCCTTCTGCCTGAACCTATTTTCACCTCCACCAACTCTACAGTGGGGTAGTCCCACATTGTGGTGTGCTGCTATCTTCCAGGCAGGGGCAAGTCACACAGGTCTGCTCCCTGTGGGTGCAGGGGAGTTGGTGACTCTTCATACAGGCCCTCTTTTGTCTGGCACCTCTTTGTAGTCACAGCTCATCCTGCAACTGACAGGCCCTCACCTGCACCATAAGCTCAGCCTCTACGGCTGCTTAGAGCAGGGTCAGAAGCCACCAGACAACTGTGGCTCCCACAGCTCAGGCATCTGACCCTCACTCAGTCAGATCCACCTCCTACAACAACTCTTCCAGATCCTTCAGCGTTTTCAAGGCACCTCTATACTCATGCGCTGGGACCCATCCGTCGAGGATAGTAGCTACCAGGCAAAGCCATTGGCAAGCAGGAAACACATAGACATGCATGGCCAGCCTTGGATTTACCCAGATTTCTCCTTCTCAGATCCTATCTTCTGGACACTCATAGAGTTTTCTCTGACCTCCTGTTGTCATGCCAGACCTCTGTTTACTTCAGAAGGGATGGCACTGGGTTTGAGAGGCTTAAGGGCAGACCTAGAGTGGCAGGGGCAGCAGGCTGGACAGGAGAGCCAACACTGCCTTCAGAAAGCATGCAGTTAAGATAGAGCTTTTCACTTAATGCTCTCCACCTGGCAACCTCTGCCCAGCTTGTCATTGCTGTTGGGTACATATGGCATGCAGGGTCATTCTCAGGGTATGCTTAAGTTATTGGTATCAGATGTATCTACCATACACTCGTGGTTGTACAGTGTACTTTTCCACTAGAAAACCAATATTCCTTAATAAAGAATTCACCTTATTCATTTCTCTCTCTCTTCCTTCTTTCTTTTCCTTCCCTCCCTCCCTTCCTCCCTTCTTTCCTTCCTTCATTCCTTTCTTCCCTCCCTCCCCTTTCTTCCCTCCCCTCCCCTTCCCTTCCCTCTTTCCTTTCTTTCTTGTTTTGGAGGCAACGTCTCACTCTGTAGCCTAGGCTGGAGTGCAGTGGTGTGCAATTCTGGCTTACTGCAACCTCCACCTCCTGGGCCCAAATATCTTCCCACCTCAGCCTGCCGTGTAGCTGGGACCATAGGCTACATGCCACCGTGCTCAGTTAATGTTTGTGTTTTTGTACAGTCAGGGTTTCATCATGTTGCCCAGGCTGGTCTTGAGTTCCAGGGCTCAAGCAATCCCTCCACCTCAGCCTCCCAGTGTGTTGGGATTACAGGAATGAGCGACCATGCCAGGCCAAGAATTCACTTCAAAAACTGAATAAATTTTTACCCAAAGTTATCACTGACACATGCAAACTATAGAACAATATTAGCAAAATAAAGACCTCCAAAGAGACTTCCAAAATAGACTTATCTCCAACCCTGGAAGATTTTCAGACTGGATTTGAGAAATTTTCCTGCTTGCCAATGGCTTTGCCGGTCAGTGTGAGACACGTTTACTCTGTAAACCAAAGGCTGTCAAACTTGCTGTGAATATGAATCATGTGGGGGTCCAGATAACTATACATCCATAGAAATTCCACTTTAATTGTTTTGGAGCCAGGTCTGACTATTTAATAAAGACCCCAATGAAAGTGATGCAAATGGAGCTAGAACTCCGGTTTTCAACCTTGGCTGCACATTAGAATCACCTGAGGCCTTATAAAAAATACCAATGCCTGGCTCTCACCCCAGAGATGCTGACTTAATTTATCTGGAGTATGGGTATAGGCATTAGGAGTTTAAACACCTCCCTAAATAATTCTAATGTACAGCTAAGACTGAAAATCAGTGTTCTAGAACCATATGTGAAGAGTTACAATGCCTTAAAGAATCCAAGCTCAAAAAGAGAAGCCAAGCTTGGGATAGGTCGTTATAATCCCACACTGAATGTGTAATCTCACAAGCTTATTGAATTAAACCTTTGTTTAAGATAATGGGATTGTCTTATAGCAAGAACCCAACTGATTGAAAGAATCAGGTCAGAAAAATATATTAGCTCACTGCTCTTAGAATCTGACTCTCGCTTGATCGAATCCACGCTCTGCAACAACTTTTATCCCATAGCCTATCTATAGTAGCCAGAGTTCAAAGGCATTTTTATTTTCTTGTTTTTCTTCTTTGCCTGGAAACCAACAAAGAGTCACGGCAGACATATATGATGGCTATTTGCGCAAAGGCAGTATTCCAATATCGACACAAAGTTTGTGATTTTTGCAATACTCAGATACATATAAAATCCAAAATATTTGAAAATTGAAACTTTAGCAGTAAAATATTTTTTCTTTTCTGTTATTTTTAATATGATTTAATATTATTCAGAAAAACAATAATCTCTTAACAAAAATATGTTAGACAAATTTTGCCAGAAGATTATCCTCATGAAGGTGGTGTATTTAAAATACTAATAGGCCCAAATTTCTAGAAGTGATTCAGCTGGATGCAGTGGCTCAGGCCTGTAATCCCAGCACTTTGGGAGGCTGAGGCAGGCAGATCACCTGAAATCAGGAGCTCGAGACCAGACTGGCCAACATGGTGAAACTCTGTCTCTACTCAAAATACAAAAATCAGCCAGGTGTCGTGGCAGGCGCCTGTAATCCCAACTACTCCCGAGGCTGAGGCAGGAAAATAGCTTGAACCCGGGAGGTGGAGGTTGCAGTGGGCCAAGATTGTACCACTGTACTCCAGCCTGGGAAAAAAAAAACCTGAGTCTGTTTCTAAATAAATAAATTTAAACAACCAATTTACAATTTTATAAAGACTGTTCCCAGAAATAGGAATAGTGTTATAAGTGCCATTTTTAAAAAAAATGCATGTAATTCAAATTTACTAGGGCTTCTAGCCAATGGTGATATTGATTTGCAAATTACTGTTGCTCTTAGCTGTCATCTTCCAAGTAAGTTGCTTAGGGAGGACCTCATTCACCCCTAAAGTCTTCCCCAGCCATGTCAGGAAATAACTTATTTATCCATTTGATAAATATTACTGAGAGCTTACTTACTATTTTGTCAGGTTGCCACTGCTGTTGTTCTGACCTTGAACATAGTGATAAGGGAAGACTCCTCTGGTTTCTGCTGCTGGCCGCCTGGAACTGCACATGGTTTGAAGTCAAATCAAGCCTAGCTGTATTAGTGGCATTGGGCCCAACTGTGTTCTTGGGAGCTGGAAAGCCATGTGTCTTTCCCCAGAACCTCACAAATCTTTGTGTGAACACAGTTTCTCAGGCTTTCTTTCTTAATTGCTCTTTCATTTGGGGTTCAGATATCGCAGGCCAATTTGGGGGACAGATGGCATGGCCACACCTCTCTCATTCTCATCTCTACTGTCTTTCCCAGGAAACCATTTTCAATCTCATTTCTCCTGTAAGGGCACCTATAAAAAAGATAATAAATCTCCATGAGGATCTGAAGCTCCCTTTTACAACAAATATATTATTAACTCCCTACTCAGTGCCAAGCACTTCTCTGGATAGTGGAATATAGCACCTAACCAAAATAACCAAGTCTCTGCTGTAATAGAACTTCATTCTGATGGAGAAAAGGATAGTGAAAATGTGACACAGGCATTACCATAGAGCCCAGCAATTAAACTCTTGGCATTTATCCCTGATAAGTAAAAAGTTAAGTTCACACAAATACCTGTACCTGGATATTCATAGCAGCTTTATTTGTAATAACAAAAATCTAGAATTGCACAGATGTCATTTAACAAGTGAATGGTTAAACAAACTGTGGTACATACATACCATGGAATTGCTATATTCAGCAATGCAAAGAAAAGGACTGTTGATATATACAACAACTTAGATAAATCTCCAAGAAATTAAGCTGAGTTAAAAAAAAAAAGCGCCAATCCCAAGAGAATACATACTAGATGATCCATTTATATTACATTTATGAAATGACAAAGTTTTAGAAATGGAGGGTGGATTAGTGGTTTCCAAATGTTAAGGGACAGAGGGAGGCAGGTATGGTTATAAAAAGCAACATGAGGTGTCCTTGTGTTGGAACCATTTAATATATTGACTGTGATGACAGATACAAAAACCTACACATATGATAACATCCTATAGTGCTAATTACATACATGTATCAATATAAGTAAAACTGCAGAAATCTGAGTAAGATTGGAATATTGTAATAACATC
Organism: Cebus imitator; assembly: GCF_001604975.1. Taxonomy (NCBI): domain Eukaryota; kingdom Metazoa; phylum Chordata; class Mammalia; order Primates; family Cebidae; genus Cebus; species Cebus imitator. Next base: position 4,736,968 of record NW_016107331.1, on the reverse strand, counting down.
AATATTTTGGTTCTATTTTATACTGCAGTTTGTAAAATGTTAACCACTGAGAATAACTGATTAAAGTATACATGGCATTTCTTCAAATTACAGTTTTTCAAATGGATATAAACCTATAATTATCTCAATTAAAATTTTAATTAAAAATAATAGCACCACAATGTATAATAACAAGTTTTTTTTTATGTTTTATAAGGATGGAGGTTATGGAACAGAGGGGTGTGAGTGCTGTTTTAGAGCATGACCAAAGGAGCTTACTCCTACCAAGTAACAAGCAGAGATGTGAATGAAGTCAGGGGGCCAAGCCTGTGAATCACAAGGATTAGCAAGTATTGAATCCTAAGATAAGTCTGGAGCATAATGAATGATTAAGAGAGCAGGCAGAAAGAGGGCCTGGGCAGTAGTCAAGGTCTTATAAGCCATAGAGAGGACTTTTACTTTTATTGTAATTGTGAAAACACACTTATGCAAGATGAACAGCAAGGGAGTAAATGAACCAATTTCTATTTGGAGAATGACTGTGACCTCTGACTGATGGTTAAGAATAGGTTCAGGTGTAGGGAGTAGAACCTTTCCACCACTTGGGAGGTGATGGTGGCTTGGATCAAGGTAGTAACGAACACTCGGCAAAAGCTGAACAATGTTCATATCTGGAAAATAGTTTGAAGTCAATTATGACCAGCATCATAAATAGTTATAAGATATTTTTAATGAATTTTAGTAGCATTATAATTATTTCTCTTTTTACCTAGCTTTTTACTGTAGATGTGGGCAGTGTAATATACTGTTCTCATAACTTCCAGTATGCATTGTAAATTGCCACTTTTTTCTGTCTTTCAACAGCATCATTAAGATGGAGTCTAGAAATTTAAAGATAAATAATATATATGTTCATACATACATAGGTATGCACAGATATAAGGAATGTCTTAAATCTATGTATTTCTATTTAAGATGTTGAATTTTTAATTTTTGATATTTTTAAAAGACCCATAAAATTGGTTGTCTTTAGATACATTGTGTGTTACTTTATCTTTCACATTGGCTAACTCTTGATAGTGTAATGCAGTGTATTTTAAAGAAAACGTTATAACAGAAGTATGTAAATCAAGGCCAACATAATTACATGCTAAAATATAACAATGATTTTGAAAAATAGAACATCATTTACATTTGAATAAGAAATCTGGAAATCGCAATTGCATGGAGTAGATATTTACTAATGTCAGCCTTGAGAATGTAATATTTACTAATGTCAGCCTTGAGAATGATTGATTTTGCTCTCGCCATTCTAATTTATTTGGCAACTACACCATAGCCTAAAAGTTTAGAGAAATTTAAGGCAATGCATCATTTGGAAATAAGCAGGCTTAGATATTCAGGAGATTTTAATCATTTTATAAAATATATCTCAAATTGAAATATTTCTAAATGAGAATTATTCTCCTATTGACCATCTGAAAATGCTTTTTTGGTTGACAAGTAAAGGAATTTTTTCTGACTTTTTATAAATAAAATGAGTACAGTTTATTTGGATAATGATGGCATGGTCGTTGAAAGAGCTGAGAATTTAAATGTAGAAAAGACTTAAACTTCCATTCCTTCTATGCTCTTAACAAGTCATATCAACTTTAAGTAATGATAATAACAGGTCTTGGTTTCGATTTTAGAATAGAAATAACTGGGCCACTTGACTACTCTCAGGTTCCACTTGATGATGCCCTGGCAATTTCATACATGTGATAATGTTTTGTAAAGTGAAATGTTCTGTATGCTGATAAACTATCATTCTTTGTATTATTGGTTTTCAAAATACTTATTCTTTCATCATAGTAAAAGAAATTGGTACTAAAATAAAACAGAAATAGACACTGATTTTATCTGAGCTAAATTACACAGCAGAGAGGATGGAAACACCAGGTGCCTCAATTTAAAAAGTAACATATTATAATTGAGAGCATACACCTTCTCAGTAACTGGGGTGAGAGGCAGGGAGGGACGGGGGTGAAAAAGAGAGAGAGAGAAGGGGCGTGGGAGTCTGAGGGAAGGAAGGGGCAAACCCCTGGACACTTTTGTTCTAGTTCTACACTTTCCAATCAAACTCCTTAGAAGAGTTATCTACACTCAATGTCTCCTGTATGCCCTGTGATTAGTTTAACACACCCAGATTTTAGTCACCTCTTACCACCTTCACTTCTTCCCTAAGGCAGCATTATGCACTATGACATGTTCCTAATGATTTGGCTGACTCTACGCTTGCTCATTTATTCTCAAAACAGCATCCAGACTGATCCCCTCAAATATATGTAGTATTAAGTCATTTCTGTGTTTAAAACCTTCCACGGTTTAGCAGTGCACTTCGAGGAGAATCTGAAGTCTTTATAGTGACCAAAAATAACTGGCATGCCCCGTTCCTGTTCAGGTCTCTTGATCTTATAGCCAACTCTACTCCATCTTGCTGATTCTACTTTGGTCACACTATTCTCTGCTGTCTTCAAATGTGTCAATCCAGCTTCCACTCTGGGGCCTTTGCATTGTGATTATTTTCCCAGCCTCTTTTTTGTTATATAACCATGATTCTTGCTCTCGTTCCTTTTCTTCTTAGGTCTTACCTCAAGTTAAGAATTTTCCAGAGTGGCCTCCTCCAACTAACTGGAAGACAGTGGCATTCTGTAACAACTTCCTCCACTGTCTCTTTACTGTCCCTCATCTTTATTTCCTTAGAACTCATTACCATCTGCCACATTTTATATTTATTTTTTTAAAGTTTTTCTTCTCTTTAGAAAGCAAGCATCTTTCCTAGAGCAAGGATTTGATTTGTTTACATTTTGCTATAATTTCCTGTGCCTAAAAAGGGCCTAGCTCATCATAAGTGCTTGATAAATATTTGTTAAGTAAATGAATGAATGAATGAGCCTTAGTCTGTTAACCAATAAATTGCTTAAGGTATTATCTAATAGCAGTCTATCTCCATGATATTGAGATTTGAAAAACCCCTCCCTCCAAAAAAAAAAAAAAAAAAAACCTCTTAAATAGTATGTGTCTTTAAGAGCTTATAAAATTAATGTAAAGAAAAATACTTCCTCTAACAAGAGTCCTGTGGCCAAATAAGTTGAGGAAAACTGTACATTATCTCCTCCTTTTGGAGATTGTGGGATTGTCAGTGTTTAATTATTAGTTTTTTGTTGAATATGAAAAGCCATGTAGTTTATAAAGAGTTTATAAAAATTATTTAAACAAATAATTGTTAGATAATTTTAAAAACTTTTTAAGATTGTTTAAATCATTTACTTGGAAGAGATTGGAGTGACAGTGGCATGGAAATTTCAAAATGGAGAGTTTAATTATTATGCAAAGGACAGAGGGCTGATGGAAACAAAGTGAGGCAGAGGCAAGAAAAGGAAGGATTCCTACTCCTTTCTGAAGGGGGAAAGTCCCTGTGCTTTCAACCTTGTAAGACACTTACTTCTTTATTCTTTATTGTTAAATGATTGATAAATATGTAGGAAGCAATGTTGGGTGGAAATGAAGGTTAATGCAGGGTTTCGTTGCATTTGCACATATACATGTTTTAATACAAATACACAGTAGGAGGAACAGCCACCCGTGCATAGCTGTCTCCAAGCACTTATTCAGCACTTAGAATTGTCCCCAGAAATAGTGATTATGTTAATGTTACCTTGCATGTGGTGCCTTTCTTTGTCTAAAAGATGAAGGAGCCATGAGCAGTGCTTTCCATCAGGATTATCGAGAGAGTCATTTGCCACTTTTGCTGCTGGAGGTTATGCCATTATTTGCTGTTTACAGTGAGCACACTGTTTTTCTTGGAGTCAGTTTGCTTCTCATACCTTTAGTCCATTGTCAGCTACTATTTCCCAGTTGTGTATGCCTTAATGCTACATTCTCACAGCCTAGGCAGTGAATCCTTCAAGAGCAGCATTAGAAGGCAGGAGCTAGTAGCACTTAGAAGAGAAATGCAGCACAAGAGTTGCCCTGGTGGGAAATGATGTCTTGGGAACAGGCAGTCACAAGTAAAAAGTAAAACACAGGTAGAAGATGGTTTTATCATAGATGAGATGGCTCTAAATATGTGACCTTTACTGAACTGTGTCAGGTATGCAGTTGCTTATAGAACTCTAAACATCATCTGGTAGAAGAAAAGAGTATGGGAACAATTCATTGCAAGGATCTTACTTTTGTCTGATGATGTACATATTAAATTATAAAGTTCCAGAGGGCCAGAGTCTAGCTACATGCTTTATTTACATTTTAATAGCAAGAGTCACAGTTAGGGACACCAGCTTTACAATCTGAACCTACTCTCTTGCCAAAAATCTGGCCCTGACCTAACTTGCCTAATTTATTTTCATATCCCCCTTTATATAGGAATAGCTCTCTGAAGTTAGCCACTTGCCATCTGTCCTCCAAGCTCCTTATGTTCCCATTGTCCTGCCCTTGCTGAGTTGCCTGGAAAGCCTTTGCCCTTATTGCTCATCTACAGTGCCAGACCCAGATCCTTCAAAAACACTCCTAGGGTTCCTACTCCTTCCTCCAGCGGGCAATTCCCTCTGCTTTCAACCTTGTAAGACACTTCTTCATTCTTTCTTCCTTGTTTTTTATTTATTTATATATTTTTCATCACTCCAGGCAGCTTAAAGACAATTTCTGCCTGAATCATCTGTGATTCCTGATCAAGACCTAGAATTTGATTTGCACGTAGTACGTGCTTAAAATATGTTGGGTAAATGAATTTATAAATGAATGAGTAATAAGAGCACAGTAAGCACTTGTTTATGGCTTGACTACCAAAGCAGAAACTTAGAGAACACCATGGTGAATTGCAATGGAGATCATTGCAACTGTCTTGTCTTTTGAACTAGATCAGTTGGGGTTATTTGTCACTACTTAGCAGGGTTATGTGACTATTTTCCATACAGATTTTTTTCCTTATATCTTTCAAGGGTGCCTGTCACATGGGTGTACTATAAATATTTGTTGAATGAATCAGTGCTAGGATATTTTACCAGTATATTTTAAAATATATTTTTTTTAAATTCAAGGAAGCACATACTATAATTTCTGAAGTATAAAGATACCCCATGTCATCAAGTAATGAGAACTATAAAAACTATTTTATCTACATAGACAAGCTTAATGTTGAAATCCAGTAAGTATCCTAGTCTGGGTTCCTTTTGCTCCCAATCACTTAGGATATCTGTATTTATTTTTCCATCTACTATCTTAATATGTAAGGATTTTACTGAAATATGTTTTAATTGATTTGTGGAAAAAGCAGGGCATATATTAAAAATAAATAATTTCTCAGATTCCTCCCAGTTGGATCCACATATATGAAGAGAAAATCAAAGCACAGCATGTGCAGCAGTAGTCCCTTATGGCCAGCTTCAGAGGTCCAAGTTGGCCTTCTTAAAGGCAGTCAGTTATTACAAGTTTCTAAAGAGCTATGTATTAATATAAATGATTCACCATATATAAATACAGTAAAGCAATGGAATCCATGCAGGGGTTTATAAGGCAGTATTTTGATATCATACTTTTGATGATAAGGTAGTATTTTGTTGAAAATGGATAACATTTTCTAGTGTAGATAATCATTCTCAGTGTCTTCATTTAAGATGAAGTTAATTAAACTGCATGTTTATACATGTGTTTTTTCATTTTTTGCTAGAACTTTAGTTGTGCATATCCACGTTCATACCTTACTACTAACCTTATTCTAAGTTATATAGACAGATTGACCTAAGACAGCTGATTCTCGTCTCCAGTTATACTGATTAATCTTTTAATTTTGCTTAGATAAATTTCTGGATGATCAATGACTTTTTTATAAAGATACCTACGATATTTATTACATTTTTGCACTGATGGTCTTATATGTTAAAATGTAAACAAATATTAGATTACCTTATTTCCTTGAAATAACAACTCTTAGTGAATTTTATTTTTGATTGATATTTTAAACTTATAGGAATATAACTTACTTCAATTTCTCTTTAAGGTATAGTCTTATATGAATGCAAATGACATTTTTATCTGAGAACATAGTCTTTCTCTTTCTTCTTCAGAGCAACTGAATTGAAGAAAAATATTTATTGCCAACTATCTTTCTGCCATAATTTGTGGCCTGCAATTCTCACATGATTTAGAGAGTATATTTAAAATGAACCTCCTGGTCATTTTCTGTTTTTCAGGGATTTTAAACATGATTTGGATTTGTCACCTAAAAAGCAGAGTCACTCTTTGAGGTTCAAATTTGTTGCCCAACTTTTATTTTTAAAGCTTTCTCAAGTACAAATCTCAAGAGTCTTGGTGGATTTAAAAGTAAACTGTCTTTTTTCCCCAAATATTTACTTTTAAAAATGTGATTGATATTAAGTATGTTATTACTGATAAAGGAAGAAAAGGACTGTGGGAAAGTGAGAAAGAAAACAATATGCTTTTCATCTTATTATGATGATGTCATATATTCAGTTATACATAGACTGCTGATTCAATGCCTTTTTTGGGAAGTTCAAAGACTAGAGGCTGTGGCTGAAGCTGTCCTCACTGGATACAGATCCATGTCAGTGAAAGGCATAGGGAATGGTGTATAGTTCTAGAATATGGCAGAGAAAGAATGTGTGTGGATTTCCTGTGGGCCAGATGTGGACTTCTCAACGCCAAGGAGCTGTGCTATCTTGGGAGGGATGGAGCCCAAGAGGAAAGTCCAGAGAAGGTCTCCAGCCAATCAACGTGGTGGTCTGGGGAAATCCAGAGCACAGAGCTTGGGAGCCCATAGGAGAAGGCAGCCAGAGGTAAGGAGTTCTCAGCGATGAAATGTCCTCACAGAACCTTCCATTGTCCCAGGAGAAAAAGAGCCCACAAAGCACGTCTGCCAAATCCGGATCACCAATGCCATGTTTCAACCTGACCATCAAGGATTTCATCTCATCCACTTTGGTACTGGAGATTTCAAAACAAACTAGATAATGGAGGATGGGCTGGATACGAGAGGAGAATATCACTTTAACTCATTTCCCAGTTCCTTCCCTCGACACTGTCAAGAGGCACCCCCTGCCTTGGATCTCACATTGGAGATCTTGCTCTGGCTTTCTTCTAGAATCACTCCTCTATGGGGCAAGAAATCCATGGGCACAAGAGAACATGCCCACCTGGAGACATACTGCGCTTTCTAGACTGTGCTCAAGGAAATCTGGACCCCCAGAATAGTCTGTCCAAATGGTACCCAACATGCTTCCAGACTTTGTGTGGGCCCCTTCTCCATATCTGTCCTCCCATGGATGGACTGTGTCACTAGTGGGTGCACACCTGAGCCCAGTGACATGCCATGGGATACCTGATTACTGCATGGGAAAGACAGGGCTTAGGTGCTTGTGCTTCAGTATCTGTAGAGAAGAGTGGTTTGAAAGCTATTTCTCTTGTGATCCTCAATTTATATCAACTCTGAGGCATCTCAGAGTTCTAAATTCCAACCTAGTCTTCCACATTGTTAGAAAGAGAGGAGATAAATGTTTTTAAAAATTTATTAACTTGATGATAACTTTTAACTATTTAGACCAATAAGAGAGGTGCCATTGTGATCCAGACTGTAAATTTTAGGAGAGGGCCCATTCTCCACTACAATTTTCCCAGCATATAGCAGGCCTAAGCTGGGAATGAAAATTCCAACTGGAATATCATTATGGATTTCTAGATGCTAGAAAACTTGACTTATTTTAGTATGGAAGGTTCAGCTGATTGCCAAATGGCTAAAAGTAAGCTAAGGGCATTTCTATTACCTAGAAATAATTAGAAAAACAGTGGCAGCTGCCTCAAGATTTGATTCAGGGTCAGGTAGAAACAAATATCTGGTGTTAGGTAAAGGATGATTTTGTTTTGCTTGAAATCTTATAGGCTGTGAAGTTCTTTAGTTAATGAGAAACCCCAGTGCTCATTCTTTGGTTTGGGAGAATCCTTATCTACAGTTGTCCTATAATCTTACTATTCATCCAAGATAATGGTCCCAAGTTAAGCGTTAGTCATAACAAACCAAGATTTTGAAAAGGCATTTTTCTTGAAGCCAGCCAAAGGAATATTTTTTTCCATCTTTATATTGGGAATAGTTTATCTATTTAATGCCTATCAACCAACAAGTAGATAAAGAAAATGTAACATATATACACCATGGAATACTACTCAGCCATAAAAAGGAACAAAATCATGGCATTCACAACAGCCTGTATGGAGTTAGAGACCATTATTCTAAGTGTAGAAACTCAGGAATGGAAAACCAACTATCATTATGTTCCCATTTATAAGTGGGAGGTAAGCTGTGAGGACACAAACCCTTAATAACAATATAATGGACTCTGGGGGATTATGGGGAAGGGTGGGGAGTGAGGGATAAAAGACCACCCAATGGGTACTGTACATGGTACAGTGATGGGTGCACCAAGTCTCAGAAATCAAAGAACTTATCCATGTATCAAAAAGCACATGTTCCTACAGGTCTATTGAAATAAAAGAAAAGAAAGGAAAAGAAAAAAGGAAAATGACATATCTCAGGGTTGTGGAGAGGATGGTGGAAAGTTCTGTGTAAACTGGGAATAAAGGAGTAATGGAAAGATGCATTACCTGCAGTTGAATAAGCTTGAATTCATTTTAAAACTATTCCATGTGTAACTGCTGTGTGTCAGGCACTGTGCTGGAAAAGGAAATGTAGCAACAAATAAAACAGAGAATTAATGTTTTCAGGTAGTTAATATTTCAGCAATAAAATAAAAGTATTAAAATAAGAAAAATCAAATTCTATCAGCCATTCATTATTCTCTAGGAGTAATAAATAGTTGAGCATGATTTTCTGCTTAAAAATAAATAGGATGTATTTTAAATCCCCAGATTCATCTTCCTAGACACTTTACTTATAGAGTAGTTGTTTCCATGTTGGAGTATGTACACCCCAGAGGAGCGCAAGAGATAATCCTCTGAGAGGTGGGAAGGAGACAAGATGACTTGCTTGTATGTTTATTTGTTGTTAACAAGTACATGTATTAAGTATATTACGTTTACCTCGTGCATTAACAAGCACCTCATTGAAGTTGTCTGTTAAAAAGACACCAGTACAAAGGTTCTCAAGAAAGAGTAGGAGTTCTACATAGCAGAACCCTTTTATCACAATGAGATTATTATGTTTATCTATTAAATTAATTCTAACCAAATCCACAATTGGCTTAGAAAGAAATTGGCAGGGAAATGGCAGAATGAAGAAAATATCAACGACAGAAGCAGCGAGAAAATAGCTAACATTTATTCTCCTGTTAGGAACTAAATACAAAATACTATGAGATAAAGCAGTGCCAAAGTAATAATATCTAATAGTATATTGGATCCCAAAGTTGAAATTATCAACATGATCTATAATTTGTGTTTACATCCACCATTATTACTGATAAACTCACCCAGAGGGAATGCTTTGTTTTATGCTTTGAGATATTAGTTAATAACATGAAGCCATTGCAATTGGGAGCATGCTCAGCCAATATCATACTGAATGAGCAAAAACTGAAAGCATTCCCTTTGAAATCTGGCACCAGACAAGGGTGCCCTCTCTCACCACTCCTATTCAATATAGTATTGGAAGATCTAGCCAGAGCAATCAGGCAAGAAAAAGATAGAGTATTCAGTTAGGAAAAGAGGAAGTCAAATGGTCTCTATTTGCAGACAACATGATTGTGTATTTACAAAACCCCATCATCTCAGCCCAAAATTTCCTGGATCTGTTAAACAACTTCAGCAAAGTCTCAGGATACAAAATCAATGTGCAAAAATCACATGCATTCCTATACACCAATAACAGGCTTAAAGAGAGCCAAATCAAGAACGAACTGCCATTCACACTTGCTACAAAGAGAATAAAATAACTAGGAATACAACTAACGAAGAATGTAAGGGACCTCTTCAAGAAGAACTATAAACCACTGCTCAACGAAATAAGAGAGCACACAAATGGACAGAGAAACATTCCATGCTCATGGTTAAGAAGAATCAATATCGTGAAAATGGCCATACTGCCCAAAGTAATCTATAGATTCAATGCTATCCCCATCAAGCTACCAATGACCTTCTTCACAGCCCTGGAAAAAACCAGCTTAAACTTCATCTGGAACCAAAAGAGAGCCCACATAGCCAAGACAATCCTAAGCAAAAAGAACAAAGCTGGAGGCAACACACTACCTGACTTCAAACTATACTACAAGGCTACAGTAATCAAAACAGCATGCTACTGGTCCCAAAACAGAGATATAGACCAGTGGAACAGAACAGAGCCCTCGGAGGCAATGCCACACATCTACAACAACCTGATCTTTGTCAAACCTGACAAAAACAAGCAATGGGGAAAGAATTCCCTGTTTCATAAATGGTGTTGGGAAAACTGGCTAGCCATGTGCAGAAAGCAGAAACTGGACCCCTTCCTGACACCTTACACTAAAATTAATGCCGGATGGATTAAAGACTTAAACATAAGACATAACACCATAAAAACCTTAGAAGAAAACCTAGGCAAAACCATTCAGGACATAGGCATAGGCAAGGACTTCATGAATAAAACACAAAAAGCATTGGCAAAAAAAAGCGAAAATAGACAAATGGGATCTAATTAAACTCCAGAGCTTCTGCACAGCAAAAGAAAAAATCATTAGAGTGAATTGGCAACCAACAGAATATGGGGAAAAATTTTTGCCATCTACCCATCTGACAAAGGGCTAATATCCAGAATCTACAAAGAATTAAAACAGATTTACAAGAAAAATACAAACAAGCCCATTCAAAAGTGGGCGAAGGATATGAACAGACACTTTACAAAAGAAGACATATATGAGGCCAACAAACATGAAAAACTGCTCATCATCACTGGTCATCAGAGAAATGCAAATCAAAACTTCATTGAGATACCATCTCATGCCAGTTCGAATGGCAATCATTAAAAAATCTGGAGACAACAGATTCTGGAGAGGACATGGAGAAATAGGAACACTATTACACTGTTGGTGGGAGTGTAAATTAGTTCAACCATTGTGGAAGATAGTGTGGCACTTCCTCAAAGACCTAGAAATAGAAATTCCATTTCACCCAGCAGTCACACTACTGGGTATATATCCAAAGGATTATAAATTGTTCTAAGGACACATGCACACAAATGTTCATTGTGGCACTGTTTACAATAGCAAAGACATGGAACCAACCCAAATGCCCATTGATGATAGACTGGACAGGGAAAATGTGGCACATGTACACCATGGAATAATATGAAGCCATAAAAAATGTTGAGTTCGTGTCCTTTGTAGGGACATGGATGAACCTGGGAACCATCATTCTCAGCAAACTGACACAAGAACAGAAAGTCAAACACTGCATGTTCTCACTCATAGGTGGGTGTTGAACAATGAGAACACATGGACGCGGGAGGGAAGCATCACAAACTGGGGTCTGTTGGGGAGGACTAGGGGAGGGAGTAGGGACAGTGGGGGTAGGGTGTTTGGGAGGGAAAACATGGGGAGAAATGTCAGATATAGGTGATGGGGAGGAAGGCAGCAAACCACATTGCCATGTATGTACCTATGCAACAATCTTGCATGTTCTTCACATGTACCCCAAAACCTAAAATGCAATAAAATATATATTTTTTAAAAAATGCTTATTGTAACCATATCTCATTATTTTAAAAATTTTGTAATCAACATAATTCGTGTATTAATACTTGTATATAATTTATAAACTCTTAAGTATATATTTATTGAAAGTGTGTGCCACAGTTAAAATTTTACTGTAATGATATATGATCAAGTGTTTTCAGACTATGGCTAGAAAAGACTAGGAAGTCTATTTGTTTATGAAAAAATATACTTAACAATATATGAGGTCAGGTAAGCTTGATCTTGTAAGAGTAACCAATAAATGAGTCTTATTACATTTATATTTATATTAATCATGTTTTTGGATCCTAGCTAATTTAAAGACATCATTTTCTACCTACACACTTTGTCTACTTATGATTTTTGAAACACTATAAAATTTCAATCAGAGACTTTTAAGCAGCATAAAGAGAAATACCTGTAACAATGACTGTGCCCTGGCTTTCATGTAGTAACCTAAGATGGATTAACTCATCGTTGTACTGTTTATTTATAGTAGATCGCTATTGCCTTTCAACTTTTCTGTTAATGGAAGTTTTTACCCATTAATTTGTATTGCAGAGTGGCAGAAAGTGGATCCCTGGAAATGCCAGTGGCTAAAATGTTTCCACTTGGTTATGCTTGTACTGACAATGGGGCCATCATTAAAACATAATAAAAATGTACATTGTTCCTTTTTATTGTTCAGTTTGTTCCTTTGTTATAGGCACCACGGGGAATAATTTTATGGGTTTTATAATAAATGAGTTTGTGGGAACATAAAATGACTAGATATTTGGAGTAGAAGAGTATGATTATTAGATCAATATCCTTTACACTGAGAATGGAATTCTAACAGCAAAACATGAATGACAGAATTTAATTTCTTTACCTGATGTTTCAAAAATTAAACACCCCATTACCAAAATTGAGAGATCTTGTAACAAATACAGTTTTGTTTTTTTTTTAAGTAAGAGTATTTCTAAACATCTTAGGATAAAGGGTTTTCAGACATAAAACCAAGGATTTCCATATTTATGTGTTCTTCTATTTTTAACTATCCAATTTTATCATGTAATTGAGAGATAAATAGTAAATAGATGCAAAGCTTACTTTATAATAAGGTAGTACTAGACACTACACAAATGTGGAATATAAATGTATCTTGTATATGCTGGAAGCACTTTAAAATTATGTTTTAATAATCAATGTATTTCTGTGTTGATGTTTTGAATGCTCTTTCATCTCTGAGGTATTCTATTTTGTAGGATAATTCAGGGCATGTCTCTGAGAAAAACCTGACATATTTAGATAGGTATGAATGCAGCTGAATTTGTGTGTGTATTGCTAGTGGGAATTGGATAAAGTATTTTCTCAGTATTCACTTTAATTTCCTTCAGTGCAGATACCATTCTTCAAAATATCCAAGCAGTATTCACTTTCAGAGTTAAGAGGTAAATTTATAAGGCCCTTAAGGTTACCCACTTTTGTGAATTGCTGAATAAAGTTAACAAAATGAAAATGCCAAAATATTACTTGACTCTATCCAATATAATTGATGGATTTATAAACCAGTCAGATTTCCAAGTTATTTTTACTTTCAGTCATTTGACACATCTGGTTTTATGATTTTTAAAGAATCTTTCCTCATATGTAACAAAACTTGTTGTGCCTAACAGGTTTGTCTGTATGCTAGTTTAATGCTTTAATCATATGCAGCATGCTGCTTTGTTATAGCAGCGCTTCTTTGTTCTGTAATAGATTCTGGTTATCATTGTCTAGAAAGTTTCAGAAAAATCTTCTTCTATTGGCACCAAAATAGGCAATATTCTAATGCTGAAGTTATGTTTTATTTTCTTTCTTCCAAATATTTGTGCATTTTTAAAATTATATTTAGCTTATTATTTTTTAATTCATATGACACCTCTACTAGAAATAATTAAAAGGGAAAAGCAAATTTACCAACAAGAATTCAGAAGGATTAAAAATACTCTTCTTCTTTTGTAATATTCTCTCCACAGGCTTCTTACATACAAAGATGATACAGAGTGGTAGGTTTAACATGGTTAGGAACAGAGTTATTTAATGTGGGCAAATGGAAATCGTCCAAGTAATTGATTTTGAGAAAACAAAGAACCAGTCTTTATTATTTTAAAAGTGATGTTAACTATGTGGAATGAGACAGTAATGTCAGAAACTATGTATACTTGACATACATAGGTAAACACATGCATACATACAAACATACATACATACATAAATACTTTTAATTGAAAAACAGCGTTTTGTCCACCATGGCCACCAACCTCTTTTATATTGATTCTTTATACTAGTTTAAATATTATTTGCTGAATTCCTTACTTCACATCTGGAATATGTACAAAACTGTTTCAGAGTCAATGATGTGAGCAAATCCCTCATTTATTTTTTTTTTTTAATTTTAAGTTCAGGGGTACATGTGCAGGTTTGTTACATGGGTAAATATGTGTCATGGGGGTTAGTTGTACAGATTATTTCATCACGCAGGTATTGAGCCTAGTACCTGTTAGTTACTTTTCCTGATCTTACTTATTCTCGAATAGAAAACCAAAAGGTTATTTAGAGATTATTATCAATTAACTCTTTATCTTTTTAATAGAAAAAAATGTAAAAGAAATATTCTTAGAGCTTTATTAAGAATCTGCTATTCATTTTTTTCTAAGACTTTTAGAAAGAAATTATGGATCATGGTTAATTTCTGGCATAAAAATGGATAAAAATGTTACAAGAGAAGGAAGAAACCCAACTGTGTTTAACTTTTTCTGTGTCTATGATGTACTGATTAGTACTCTGGTCTAGTGCATCAAATGAATATATGTTGAAGAAAGTTTTTTTCTGGTGGTTGTTAAATTTTAAAGGAGAATTACTTCTCCTGATGCTTTCCTGAGCAAACTCTGGGACTGAGATTATTGCTCTCGCAGGGAATATACTCTTCTATAATTTTACTGAGCAGTCAGAAGAAATGATTTTATTTTGGGGGCTGCCACCCTCTCCAGAGAGCTGTCTCTAAAGTCAAGAGATTGTGATAGGAGGTTGTTTTCCAAGTGCTAAAAAAGCCTCTTCATTAGCTATATATATGCATTTAAACTTAGCCTTTTAAAATAGCAAACTGAGCACACATATTTACCATCCCCTTATTCTCAAGCCACATTGAAGTGGAGATTAATTGAACTTTTAAAATGTAAGAATAAGTTTGTAATAGTCTAAAAGCAGTGAAAGGGGCTACCAGCACCCCAGTGATTTTTGACATTTCTAGATGTCAGAATACAGGAGGCAACTGTGTTGATAAAGGTGTCCTTGCACATACGTCCCTGACCTGGAAAAGTCTGAAATGGAAGTAGAAGCTGTTCTCTGCCTAGCGGAAAGGGTCCAGACTAGGGGTGAGCTGGTACAGAAAAGAGTAGACAGAAAGCAGGTAAATTAATTAAGAACTCTGGAACAGTTGCCCTCCTCTTTCATTCCCTATTTTTCCTGCATATAAGGCATGATTTCCAAGGCTACACCTGGAAGACTATTGTCTCCAAAATTTCAGAGTTTACCAGGGGAAAACGGGTTCCTGAGGCAGAATTTGACAACACTGAATAAAACCTTCTTACTTGGCAA
This sequence comes from Cebus imitator, assembly GCF_001604975.1. Classification (NCBI taxonomy): domain Eukaryota; kingdom Metazoa; phylum Chordata; class Mammalia; order Primates; family Cebidae; genus Cebus; species Cebus imitator. The sequence goes on along the minus strand of NW_016107331.1, from coordinate 4,721,654 downwards.
TATGGGGATAGCCTTGCTACATTTTCCCAGCCTATACTCCTGCTCTTAGAGGTTGCAGCCAGTCTTCCGTGCAGGACAGAAGCTTGTTGAAAAATAAAACTACTAAAGTACTGAATAAACTACACCAGTTAAGTATATGAATCAATCTAGTCTTTCATTCATGTAAGTCGGCAATCAAGGTTCACCAGACATTTTAAGTAAAGTGCACAAAACAGAAGATCACATAAATAACTGATGCAAGAGGAAGAAAGTATGATTCATGGAACAGAGAGATCTTTTTAAATACCTTAATTAGGATTATAAAGAAAATATGATATTCATAAAACAAGAATACTATATGTCACTTTGAATAAGAGTTCATTGTTATAAAAGATGTGATTGGAGAATTTATTTTAAAAAATGTGGAAGAGGTTAAAGTCATAGAAATCTTCCGAATCTTAGATAAAATAAAAAAAATATAAGATATGTGCTTAACAAACATAGAAAATGGATTTAAGCTATTTAACACAGGACTAATTCCAGAAAAAACACAGGATTGGAGGCAATAATGAATGAGTCTTCATGTTGAAAAAATTAATGCATACCAACACAATGAATGAAAAACATTTCTAGACAGAGTCTAATATAATCTGGATATAGAAACACTCCCAAATCCCCTAAGAGATTAAACACATTAACTCAAAAGTAGCAAAAACTATATTGGCTTCAAATGTCTCCAGCTGCAACCATGTATTAAAAGACAATGAAAAAATTAATGTACCTTTAACTTTCTGGGGATACATGAATTTGAACTTAGACTTCTATGACTAGCCAAATCGTATTAAAGTGTTGGGGCAATTTTTAAGGCTCAAAGTAATGTTTTTCTTAATTCTTTCATGAAAATTACCTAAAGATCTTTTATCGCAAATGAAAAGAGGACATAAAAAAGTAGAAATCTAGGATCCGAGAAAGGGTTGAATAAGCCCGGGTAAGCAAGGAGAAGGTATACCAGAGTGTAGCTTGCAGCGGACCTTTAGAAAGGACTCAGCTAAACTTAGAATAAGAAACAAAAGCCAGGTGCAGCGGCTCATGCCTGTCATCTCAGCACTTTGGGAGGCCAAGGCGGGCAGATTGCCTAAAGTCAGGAGTTCAAGACCAGCCTGGCCAATATGGCAAAACCCTGTCTCTATTAACAATACAAGAATTAGCCAGGTGTGGTGGAGGGAACCTATAATCCCAGCTACTCAGGAGGCAGAGGCAGGAGAATGGTTTGAACCCGGGAGGCAGAGGTTGTGGTGAGATTGTGCCACAGCACTCCAGCCTGGGCAGAAGAACAAGACATCGTCTCAAA
>NW_016107331.1:4625498-4720298 GCF_001604975.1 Cebus imitator | reverse complement strand
AGGAGACCTCTTCAAGTAGCACGGAATTACATTCCAATAAAAATATGGACATGGTAAATAAGTTTATACTTTTCCTAACAAGCAAAATTAATTAAATATTCCAGGGGAAAGAAAAGCTCTGTAAATACGAAGCATTAAATATGTCATGATTTTAAACAGTTGGTGGAATACATCAGAAGGAAGTCCATTTGACTGTATTGCTCAAACAGCCTCCAGAAAGTGCCACATTTTTAGTGCAGTCACATTTAGTGCAGTCACATTTTTTTGCTTGATTCTGCAGTAAATAACATTTAATTATTGTATGGTAAGCACTCTCATTCTTCCAAGTTTTACAACCAATTATAGAAAAGATTTTGAAGAATTGATGTAAAACTGGCATTATTGCTCCAATTCTTCATCCCTCCCTATACTCTTACCCTTTGTTTTATGACTTTTTAATCCTCCCATAAAGAGAAATATATTTTTCTCACCCCTTAACTTTAGGTTTGGCGATATGACTTGGTTTGGCCATTGAAGTGAAATGACAGTAAGTTATTTATGAGCCTAGGCCTTGCAGGTTTCATTTTCTCTTTGGAACTTCTGCCATCATCACAGCAAAGGAGTAAAAGATAGCTGGTGTACCCTCAGCTTGGATCCCTGAATGATCACACAGGGAGCTGACTTCAGCCCAAACTTCACCAAGGAACCAAGCCCAGCAGATCTTTGTCTCAGAGAAGAGCTTGGTGTAGCCCACTCTAGATCTCTTGACACAACTCACCAGCGACACTCAGATGTCTGAGAAATAAATACATGAGTATTGTATGCCATGGAGGTTTTGTGACTGTTATGTCAATTAACTGTAGCTTTAGTTGACTGGAACATGACTATAGAACAGAATATGTTGTAAAATGTAAATAAAGTTCTGATGTTAAAAAATAGTAACAATAGGATTAAGAGCCAAGAAAGGTATATGAAGAGTATTACAGCAGTCTTAATGACTAAAGCTGATGAGCAAACAGTAGGTTTAAATACATTATTTAAGAAAATTCTATAGGGAACATAAAGAAAGAGGTAGTTCTGAGGGGTTATTTTCCCATTTGTATAATGAGAAATGTTAGCTATTGGTGATTAACAGAATAAAATAAAAGCCATGAACTAAATAATTGTAGAGTCACAGAAATATGTTTGATAGATAACAAGAAGGTTCCAGTTGTGCTTATCTGTACAAAATTATAATAACCTTTGTATTTTCATAAAATATGAATTTAATATAGTATACTAGTAGTATCTACAGAGTGTTCTAAAGATTTCAAAAATACATATTTTTATATGCAGTAAAATAAATTCATCAATATGTCTTGCATCTTTTTTCTACCTGTGCATGTCTTAACAAAAATATTTTAAGTATTGCAGTACCTCAAGGTTGGATTATAGTTTGGGAAGACATTAATATCACCTCTAAATATAACTCTGTATCTTATTTAATCAAAACTAAATTAGCCCTCCTTTATTCTCTGAGATGTAGCAGAAGGAGATTTAATGAGTGTAGGAAAGTAAGATGCTGCATAAACTCAAATCTTTATACTAAGGGCCAAATTAACCAAATTAAGTGGATGAGGTTACACTTGTACTTACTATTTACTGATATTTAGTCCAATTCACAAGTCATTGAATTTTATTAAAATGAACTAAACATTTTTTCTGCATTAATTTTCTAATAGCATAACAGAGCAATGCAGTTTCTAATAAGACCCATTCCTCTCTGACAGAATAGGACCATTTATCTAAGTACTTGTTATGGAAATAGCCAATTATTTTAATCAGGTTCACTGGATACAATGGAAATTGTTGTCCGGAAGGCTTCCTTTTTCAGTGTGAAATTATGTAGTAAGTAGTTAATGGAATTGATATTTCCATCTTAGTGTATATTAAAGGAAATTAATAATGAAGATCTCCTTTAAACATATATTTTTAATAAGTTTTTAAAGTTGTATCCTTCACAGAAGCAAAGAGAACTAGAAAATCATTTCATGGTTCCTTTAGGAAAATTACAATCTCTCGAATAGATCACAGGAGTACAGAAACTATACACATCAATGTGCTTGACGAACTTCTGTCAGAAAATTTTTCTGGAAAAGAACAATTAGGGAAGGTATGGGTAACCCCAGTTATAGTTTTATATGCTTCAGATTTCTGATAATCAGTGATAACAAAAATAAATTCAACCTGAAACCAAAATTATAAGAGCAATAGGAAATCTTGCAATTATGTTAATTTTTTCCAGTTACATTAATTTTTCCCCATTTATCTTTATTTAATGCTTCTTGCAAACACTTCCTTGAGTGGTGGAAATAACCTGCAAAGTAGGAAGTAAGCTACCTTTAAAACAGTATTTTTGTCATTTTTATGAATACAGCTTCTCCTATTACTACCTTTTATTATACCACTCAGTCTCTCCAATAAGAACTGCCTCTTTTCATTTGGGCTGCGTGGTTCTCACATCAAAATAAAAGCATATTGTACAAAAACCTTTCTTTTGTGAATTTGAGGAGGCTAATGTTCCTCATTAATTTTGTGGGCCTTTTATTGTCATGGAGTGTCTGTGAGTATGTGCATGTATGTGGGTATACAGTTCTCAGTTTACAGCCAATAAAGATGTGGGTTATTAAAAATAACTTCAACATGATTCCTTTTTTAATGTTTTGTTGAAGTTTGGTTAACACAGAATAAAATACAAATATTTAAAATGTACAATGTGATATGTTTTGACATATGCGTGAACCTTTGAAACCATCATCTTACTCAAGATACTAAACATTTGCATCTCATCACCCTCAGAAGTTTCTGCCCCACTGTAATCCCTCCTTCCTGCCCCTTCAGCTTCACCCCAATCACTGATTTACTTTCTGTAATGGTAGATTAGTTGCATTTCTAGAAATTTGTATAAATAAAATCAGACACTGTGTATTCTTTTTGTCTGATTTATTTCACTCAGCATAATTATTTTGAGATCAGGTTGTCTTAAGTTTTGGGTTATTAGTATAGTAATAAAGCTGCTATAGATATCCACACAAGTCTTCGTGTGGACATCTGCCCTCATTTGTCTTGGATAAATATGTAGGGATAGAATGGCTGAATCATATAGTAGACATTTGTTTAAGTAATTGAGAAACCGTCGCATCATTTTCCAATGGATTGCATTATTTTATATCAGACCAGCAGTGTATGAGGGTTCACTTCCTCTGCATCCTCACCAACTCCATCTTTTTAATTGTAACTGTTGTAATGGTTGGGTGGTGACATCTTATTTTGATTTTAATTCGTATTACCCTAATGACAAATGATGTTGAACATCTTTGTATATGTTTATTTACCACTCTTATGTATATTTTTTCATGAACTATCAGTTCAAATATTTTGTCCACTTTTTATTGTTATTTGGTTTCTTATTATTGATTTATGAGAATTCTTTTTTTTTTTACAAAGATAATGGCAAATTTTACTTATATTAAACTTAAGAGGTTATTCTCATCAAAGATACCTAGATGACCAATAAATAGACAGTAAAAATGAGACACACACACACATAATTAAAAGAAAAAAATCATGCAGCCAGCATATATAAACAACTGCTATTAATTGATAAGGAAATAATGGAAAACACAATAGAAGCAAATGAGTAAAATCAACAGAAGAGAATTCTTTATATGTTGTACATGCAAGTCCTTCCTCTATTGTGTATTTGATTTCCAAATATGTTCTCCCAATATGTGGTTTGTCTTTTAATTCTCTTAAAATGGATTTTGGGGAGCAGAAGTTTATGGTTTTCATATAGAAAAATAGTTTTAAGTTTTACCTTGTAGTCTACAATCTATTTTGAGTGATTTTTGGTATGTAGTTCTAAGTGTGTTTTGCGCGTATTCAATTATTTCAGCATCGTTTTTTGAAAAGACTATCTACAGAATAATTTTGACATCTCTTGCAATAATGATGTGCCTTTTGTAGCTTTCTTCATGTTTCTCATTCTTGGGATTTGTTGAACTACTTAGATTTGTGTGTATAGTTTTCATCATATTTGAAAAATCTGGGCTATAATCTATTCAAATATTTTCTGCTTTCCAGGACTCCAGTCACATCTATATTAGGATAACTGTATGTGTTCCACTAATCACTGAGGCCTAGATTTTTTTCTCTATATATTTTATTCTGTATATTTTCAACTGGCATGTCTTAAAATGTCTTAAAAATTCTTTTTTGTTTTTTTGCAATGTCTAATTTGCTACTATTCCTTTCTAGCACATTTTTCACCTCACACATTGTAATTTTCATTTCTGGAAGTTCAATTTAGCTCTCTTTTTTCCCGTCTCTACTTAATATTTCCAACAGGCCGGGCATGGTGGCTCATGCCTATAATCCCAGCACTTTGGGAGGATATATATATCTCAATATATGGAATAGAGTTTTAATAACTGTTTTAATTACTTGTCTGCTAATTTTAATATATACTGTCTTTTCAACTATATCTTTTTTGTTGCATGACTGTTAATCTTGATTGGATCCCAGACAGGAATTTCATATTGCTGAGTGCTCAGTATTTTGTAGTCCTATATCTTCTCTTGAGCTTGGTTTTCTTATATAGTTAAGTTACTTGGAAATAGTTTGATTCTTCTAGGACTTGCTTATAAGATTCATTAGGTGAGACCAATCAGATATATTTAATCCAGGTTTAATTATTCCCCACAACTAAGGCAAAACCATTCTGAGGCCTCCCTGCAATGCCCCATGAAACAGTTTGCTTTCATGTCTCAGTGGTGGGAATTGGCAGTTTTCTTGGCCTAGTGTGAGCTCCAAATATTTATCCTTCTGCTCTATTCAGATGACCCTTTCCACAGGGGTTTCCTCCCATGTGGACGTGAATCCAGGCTCTGCTGAGTACCTGAGGGAGCACTGCACTGTTCAGGACTGCAGATCTCTGTGGTGGACTGTCTCTGTGTACAGTAGTTCTTTCCCCTTGGTTATTCTTTTCCTCAAACACAAGCCTCTGTGGGCTCTCCAGACTCCCAGCTCTCTCTCACTAGAGTTCATCAGGCTCTGCCTGGATTTTCCCTCCCTGTGCTGTATCCTAGGAGGGAGAGTCTTTCCTGTCTTAATTTCCAGTATGTTCAATGCTGTTGTCTCATATATTTCGTCTGAGTTTGTTGTTGTTGTTTTTATTTCAAACAAGAAGGTCTGCCTGAAAAATCTGGTCCCTTTTACTATGTCTAGGCCAGAAACAGAGTTCTCATGAATCACAATATTATCACTTTTAATGAAGAAAATATGCTGATTTGGCATATTTACCAATAAATATGAGATAAAAATATATAGAAAGTAATGGCTTGGAGACAGCCTTTTTGGCACTGAGTCGTGAGTTGGTTGCTTGAAGCACATTCTTCCATGGTGGCCTTGAGTGTAACAGATGTTTTGTTGCCTCTAGCTCTGCCAGGAACCCACAAAATATCCTATAATTAGGTAGATGAGATTCTGGAATGAGGGAAATCTAGCCACCCAGCACTTTCACCTTGATGAGGACTGAAACTCCTAGGAATTTAAAAAGGAGTCTTTTCTATATTTACCAACCACAATTTAAGTCTTTTAAGTTACAGATGTCAGTGATCTATTAGCCAAAATTTATAAAGAGTTGGTATATTAGTTTAAAAATAGTAAATGTCACCATTTTGGAAAGAAGTATATTAAGAGTATTTGTTGAATTATCCCATTAGGTGTATTAAAGTTTCCAGATGCTTTGCAGTTTTTTGAATAAATGCTGTCTTTCATTCCTCTCCAAAACAGGGCTACTCTTCTGTAGAATATTTATAAAAATTCTACCCATTTATTTATTCTGATGATAAACCCAAATGTAGAAGTATGTGTCTACAGAAAGCCTCATCAGAAATTCACCTACATTTTCCTCCAGGGCCGTAACCAAGAAACACTCTATCAAACAATATGAATATGGTTTAACTCATATAATAATATGGACAGTTATATTTGCAGTCTTTAAAGTTTGCAAGATATTTTTCTCATAAGTTACCTCATTGAATCCTTGCAGTAGCATTAGAAGTACAGTATAATTCATCATTTAGGACATCGTTTTTGTTTAATTATGCCGATAATATAAAATTTCCAAAATATCAGAATGTAGAAGCAGGAAGTATTCTTAATTTTATTATCTGAGTCTACATGCATCTGTATATGATAGTTGATTTATTAGGTTCTTTTTAAGAAATTAAATCCAGGGTTAGACAAAATTATCTTTCTGTATATACAAAATTTAACTTTGTATCAGTGCCTGTTGTTGAAATGTAACATTACTTACAAGCTTTCAGTGGTTAGATGTTTTTAGTGTAAGTTGTTGGATTTTTATTTTTTTAAGTTAAGGTCATTGAAGAAAAAAATGTAATTTAACTTGGTGAACTGAAGGTTTTATTTCATTCCCTTAAAAGCTCCACTTGTTAAAATGTGTCTTCAAAAGATGTATTGGTGTTAAGCCTTTCCACCCTCAACTTCCACATAAAGTAAAATAAGTGGTTACCGGCAAATTTCATATAGTTTGTATCTTTAAAAATATTATAAATTGGTGATAAGAGTGCAAATTGGCATAACCATCTTAAAATCAGTTTGCCATTATCTATTAAAGTTAAATATATGCTTTATTATGACTCAACCTTCTCATTCCTAAGTGTACCCAGAAAAGAATTCAATATACTTGTTTATCAAGAGATATGTACATGCATGTTCCCTGATGCTTTTATTTTCAACACCACCACAAATGCCGTGAGCCATAGACAGAAAAAAAGCATATGGCACATTTTACAGGAAAATACTCTACAGCAATTTCTCTATTCTGTGGTGAAAATAAACTCACTGAGGTCACCTACAACATTTTGAAAGATGCCACAAACAGAGGATCACATAATTTTTTAACTTTATAGTAATTTTTTTTACTGTAAAGTTTAAATACAGGTGAAAATAAATTTTTAAACTTTATAGTAATTTTTTTTTACTGTAAAGTTTAAATGCAGGTGAAAATAAACTGGGTATACACATTTAGATGATGAAATTATAAACTATACAGAGAGTAAGTCTGTGACTTCCATAACAAGCAGGAGATCTGTCACCTTTGTGTGGGTGGAGGGGAGATTAGGAATGAAAGTGTCACATGAAAAAGGCTTTGGACTGCTAACAGGATTCTGGTGTTTGACTTGTGGTAGTTTTTATATGGGTTGTCTGTTTACAATAATTCTTGTAATTTTACTGTTTTGTGTCCTTTTCCATATACATGCTATTTTCCAAATAATTTTACATAAGGTGAATTGTCCCCCCCTAAAAAATGACAAAATTTTTAATTCTACAGGTATGAAATATATCAACAGCCTCTAAAAAGGAAATTTTGTAACAAGTGTAACTCCTTTCATCCAAGTGTAAAGTTAAAGGATATATATAAAAGACTGTAAGAGCCAAGGAAATTCATTTTTATGTAAGCAAGTGGTTGTTGATTTCAGGAAGAAAATGAAAACAAATGCCCATTAAACCCAAGCCACTTAAGATTTTGAGGAAATTACTAAAATGAGTAAAGGGACTGGGGAAAAGTATATTCCAAGCTAACATTTTAGGACAGGAGTTTTTAATTTAGAGGAGAAATGCCAGTATTATCAACGTTTTGAGATCAAGATCCTATACCCGTCCTCCTTAGTGTATAAGATAATAACCTGAAGTCTGGTGTGAAGTGGTGGTGAAGTGGGAGTACTAATATTTCTTAATGATGGTGAAACATGTGGGTGAATAACATAGATTCTGGAGACAATTTATCTGGGTTTTAATCTCAGTTTGGCCACCTGCGTGACTCTGGGCAGCTTATTTAGACGTTCAGTTTATTGACTTCCTCATCTGTAAAACAGGCATAATAATAATAACAATTAGCTTGTAGAGGTGTTAACACATGCGAAAGGCTTAGAACAATGTTTGGTACAAAATAATAAGCTGCAAGTGGGAGGATGTGCTAATTGTTACCCATTAACTGCCACCCTGAAGTGCTGTTTGGCTACACTTGTATTATTAAACCTTACATAGAGGTAAACTGGAAAAATTGTAAATAGAATGCAAGCAACTAATTTTAATTTCAGCCAAATCCTAAGGAACATTCTTTGTCCATAATGATTTTCCACTGTAGGTAGTGTTTGTTGGGGTCTGCTGAATATACAAAATGGAAAGCATGACCATATGCTGAAAATTAAAATGCTCATAGAAAAGGGAAGAAAGAAATATGGAGAAATCACACCAAATTGACAATTCAAGAGGCGTTTCTAGATAAAAGTTTCCAGGTAAATTTGAATTTCAGATAAACAAAGATTTCCTTATAAATATGTCTCAAATATATTGCATGGACACCCTGTGTTTTTATTTGCCAAATCTGGCAACTCTAAAAATTAGGAGGTTTATATACATTTCAAACCAAGCTACGTACGTGTTTAAGCATACCAAATATGGTTATAGCCATCCTACTATGTAGTCTGAATAATGTGGACGCAACATAAATTTTCCTTCTGGCTGTTTGAATTATTTTTCCAAAATGATACCAATAATGAAATTCTAGAGTATGAGAATGAGCTTCTAAAACACAGATCTATTTAATCCCATGTCCCCTTCCACCTTTCTTGAATTCTCTATTAACTCTCCAGTATCCAAGGACTAAAGTTCAAACTCTTTAACTTGATTTATACAACCATAAAAATCTGGTTCCAGGCTGCATAGTCACCACTGTGCACAGTTATCTTCCCACGAAATCCCTGTGCATGCTTCAGAAGTTCATAGTGCTAAGTTCTCTCTGAAAATGTGTTCTTTTGTGTTTCTTCCTAATTTAATAAAGCTATAAAAACTCCTGCTCATCCTTTAAGCACCAAATGTATCAACTCCTGCAAGCAATGTTCCATATCTCCTCTAGAAAAACTAGTGCTTCTTCTATAATCTTAGTACATTTTGTACGTAATGTTCTAAAGCACATATTTCCCTATATTGTATTATAATTGTCTCCTGAGTAGAAGAATAGAAAATAAGAGATCTCTTAGAATAGGAGCTGTTTCTACTTACTGATATATCCAATTATGTATTTTAGTGCCCGATTCATGGAAAGTGCTCCTCAGAATTTTAATGAATGAATGATTGAGTGAACAAATGGTTAAAGGCAAACAATGTGAATCATACCTGTGCCTCTAATACAAAACCTATCTTACCTAGGCTGTATGGAGTTTCTGATAACTCACAATAGGAAAAACCCCAAAGTGGTTGATCAAGGTTGACTGCTAAAACTAGAGACAGCTGCAAGTGAACTAATTTGGCATACAACTGAAAGAATAGTTAATTTTAGATAAAGCATTAAAATATGCAAATGTATAAATGATAAGGAAACTAGGAAACCAGGAAATATATACCTTAGACACTTGGAGAAAGAACTATGGGACAAGGAGGAGTCACTCTTAGATCTGCATACCACTGATATGAAGAAAAATGAAATACATATTAATTGAGAAAAATAACTTTACAGAGTCAATAATGTATAACTCCATATAATTCAAAAGCACTTTTCCCTAGTGAGCTAGACTATTTCTCTAAAACTCAACATCCCCTAGTCTGCCAAACCAATTTAGTTTTGATATTTGGAGTTCCTTTGAGACACTGTGCATTTTCCTGTTATAGCCCTTGTTACTTTACATTGTAATGATTATTTCCTTGTCTGTATACTCTACTGTAAGAACTTCAGAAATGCTAGGGATTGTGAAATATTAATTGTTGCATTCTTAGTACCTAGTATGGAACTAAGGATGGATGGATGCATGGAAAGAAGGAAGAAAGGAAGGAAGGAAAGAAGTAAGTAAAGCAGGGAGGAAGGCAGGGAGGGAAAGAGGCAAGGAAAGAAGGAAAGGTGGATGGATGATGTGCTTCATAAGTCGAGGTTCTGTCTGTTCAGTGTCTGCCAACATTGGCTACCCTTAAGAGTCACTGGAATGCCTTAAAAAATATTACTGCCTTTGTCTCTCTCAAGACCATTTAAGTCAGAACCTCTAAGTGTAAGACATGAGCACTGATATGCTTTAAGAGCTCCAACTTTTAAAAGAAGCATTGCTCTAATTTCATTTTTCCTTAATAGAATCCCATTAGAAATAGGCTGGAGCACCTACCCCCAGCAAGGGACTCACTATTACAGCAAATACGTAATGATCCCAAGGTTGCTAATATTCCTGGCTCTTTCTTACCGGTTAACAAATATTTATAGCAGGGCAAGTGACTATGATACATGCCACTGAGTTAACATTCCTTGTTATGTTTTGCCCTTTTGTGAAAATGTTTACTGAAGGAGTCATCTGATTGTATTGGCTTCTGCTGTATGTTATGCATGAAGCTATATATGTGTGTGTGTGTGTGTGTGTGTGTGTGTGTGTGTGTGTGTGTGTATTTAGAGTCAGCAAATATTTGAGTTATACAGACATAACATCCCCTTGATTACCTCTTCCTTAACTCCTTCCCTGCCTCCCCTGGTTTTGGCTTTTATAATCCTTGGAATAGCTGTTTGTCTTACTGGCCAAATATCTGGGTAAATGCAAATAAAACTTTATTGGAATAATAATAGAAATAATCAGGACAAGTATTGCCTATGTACTAGTATGAGCTTTGTTAGAAAGAGGCAATGTATAAATATCTCTTGGATTTGGGGCTTTTGTTATACAACTGTTCTTGGTAAGTGAAGGTTATCAATAAGTTATAAAATGCGTATGCGTGATATATTCTGACTGAAGAATGCTGATTTTAATTAGCTACTTTAAAATGAATTACTAGTAATATAGCAGAAAGCCAGATCAAAAGGGAGTTCAAGAGCAGAAGATTTAAAATATGCTGAACTGATCACAGAAGTGACTGGGAAACAAATTATCTCAATAATTCTGATTGTGACATGATTAAGTTCAGCATCTGAGTGGAGAAATAGAATTCCTAGAAACTCATCTTAAAGAGAAATTCAGTCTTTAAAGGGAAATTGAAAGACCATAGGCTTTAGATAAGGAAAAATATAAAAGATCAAATTTTAAAAGGCAATCACTCCTGGGAGGTCTGGAGAATATTTAATAGCTAATGGGGAGCCCAGGGAAGATGTGCTGTTAAGGATCAAAAAAATAGCAGGCTCTGGAAAATAAGCTCTTGCTGACTAATTAGCAGTCAATAACAATATTGCTGGAGGAAAGACAGCCCAAGGGAAAGAAATAAAGAAGTTGAGAAATTTTGTGTTCATGAAAGAAAAAAAAAGTTGGGGGGAGGCACGGTCTATCATTGTCTCCTTTTAATATATCCAAAAAAGTGTGTTCAGCCCAAGTACCATATCCTTTGTTGATGTTTGTGGAGCCTGAATGTACTTGTTTATGAAGAGAAAATAGATTTATGGTTGAAATACATTGTCTTTGTCTTCACTAGGAGGAGTTTAGACAGATTTCTATCCCCAGAAAGATTGGATGTCCCGGTCCAAATGGCAGTCAGTATTCAAAACAGCTAAGCCATGTTGGCAAAATAAATGTGGCTAAACTATTGGGGACAGATGGCATTTTCCTAAGGAGTTCTGAGAGAACTCAAGGATGAACTGGGATAATGATGTCCCAGAAGTGAAAACTGCTGCCATCCTATTCTGCAGATTGCAAAGGTGAACCAATTGAAAACAAAATAATTAATTAGTTATTAATTAGTTTTAAAAGTCTCCAGAGGAGGAAGTTCCTGGGAATTAGACTCAAGAATTCTCTTCTTCATCTTGTCCAACTAGCAGAATCTATAATGAAGAATGAGATTACTGAATGTTTAAATATAATTCTCTGAGAAGAAGCTACACGGTTTCTGTGACAAGAAATTGTGCCCAGATGATGCATTGTTTTGAAGGCACCAATAAGGAATTAATAAATATAATTTCCATTTTGCAAACTCTTTGACAGCCTGCCTCTCCAAAATCAATTTCATGGGCTTTTGGCTATAATCTGCACAATAATGGTTCTGACAAAGATCCAGGACAAAGAAGACTAGGTGTAACTGAGCATTTCCCAGGATGCGGATGTGCATAAGGTGAACTGCCTAAGAGAGGAGTGCTCAACTTGATCTTTATATATATATATATATATATATATATATATATATATATATATATGAGTAGTTTGTCAATTAGTGGAGTAGCCTTCTCACAGTGAAATCTCCAGAGTGTGTATTTCTGTTAGGAAAAACCCAAGCCAAAGTGGGTAAATGATCTAACACATTTACAAATCTGTAATGTGAGTTACGTATGACATACCAATAAAGACTCTGAGTTATGTGTGTAAAAGCAATGATTCTGTGTAATTAGTTATAACAGAGGCAAAGAACTGGGAATACTTGTAAAGCACTTTTTTGGTTCAAAGTAATGTGTGTTTCTTTTCAGAGATATTCAACTATTTACCTTTTATTCTTTTCAGCCCTGCCTCCTCCTCCTTCTTCTCCTTCTTTCTTCTTCCATTAAAAAATCAAAACAAAATGTGATATATATATAATATAAAATTTAAAATTTCAGGAAGTAAGGATGAGTCATGAGTTTACATCTGGAAACTCAGGTACAGCTCCCATCACTGTGCCTTGGTGACACAGGAAGGTTGGCAGGAAAGTTTTATATTTTCAGGACCCAGCTGACTGTCTTGATTATAAAATCGTATTTTGAAGCTGTTTTATGAAGCAAGACCTTATACATGATATTATTATTATAAATAAACTATAAATCTGACCAAATATGGAAATTTCTACTTTATATGGGGACTTCTGTATCAATTTTTTTCTTTATTAATAAAATGGCATATCCTAGTGCTTTATTTGGAAAGGATGTGGACTTTTTCTGGGAGTGATAATGTCTTGATCTGTGACAAAGATAAATCTATGTGATTTATTGCAAACACGTTTGTTTCATTTCGTTACATTATATTCTGTGAACATTTTTTTCTAGTCTTTAATTAAACATGATTTATACAAATTGAGGTCAGTTTCCATTTAGATTGCTTGCAGTGTTAATTATAGTGCAAATAGCCTTCACTGCAGAAAGAACTGCATCATACAAATATGTAAATGCTTTTGTGTAATTTGCAACTGTTCTCTAAGCTTGTGTGTTACTGGGCATGTGCCTATGCTGAAATGTTTTGCTAACTTAGCCACTATATTAAAAATATGGATAACTTAAGATAACATGTATATTTTTATGTATTTAGATTTAAGTAGGTTTTGAGTTTTGAAAACATTGAAAAATGCACATGTAAACAATGAAAAGGTCATTCTATCACAAATTGAGCCTATCTACAAAGAATTTTAACTTTAGCAAATGCCATTCCAATTCATTCCACTTCATGTTAACCTCTGGGTAAAGGTGTTAACTGTTGATTTTTTAAGATCAGATGTCTTTAATTATAACTTGCTTTGCTGACAGTTTATAGATGGGGCCTGATGAACCTGTGGCTAGAAGGTTTAAAGGTTGATTCGTCTCAAGTATATTTACACTCACATATTTTAGTTACTACTTATTGTGTAAAGACTTGGAAGATTAAGGAAGCAAAAAAACAGCAGTATCTATGTATAACAATTATTGATTATTCTCACATTAATTATGAGAACTTCCTTCTATTAACATTACAAATCAACAAGAGCTGGGTTTGATTTTACTCATGAAGTAGTTTAATCTTAAAATGATAAAATGCATAGAGCCTCTTACATGAGACTTAAAATATATGCTGTACCTATTAACATCAAATCTTGTGTGGGCTTCTGTCCCTTCTCCTTGTGTGCGTTTCTCAAGTCCATTTTACATATGGCTTCACTGGGTTCTTCTAACATAGAAGGGTGAAGGAAATACCCTCTCATCCTTCTCATCCTGCTCCAAATGTTCATTGCCAAAAAATAAAACCCTGTTCCATCAGCCTGCACTAAGAGTTCATCATAAGCTGGTCCCTATCTACATCCTCTGACGGGATTCTAGCACTCTCCTTCATTATCTTTGCTCCAAAATACTTTACTCCTATACCTGAACACACCATCATATCATGAACATTCTTCTTCAAAGTTGTGATTCATTCTGTTTCCCTGCTTGGAAATAGACTGCCACCTCTATCACATCCTTATTAATCTTTATTAAACTTTTTCTTCTTGTCTAAGATCAAATTATCTTTTGCTTATGTGGGCTCTTCAGACATATAAGAGAATAAATTTTTGCATCTAACTTTACAAAATATGGCAATGTTTTCTCTAAGATATGAAGATATTTACCATTGACACATTCTCATCTATAACAAATTGTAGTAGAGAAGATACAGATAAAGATGTATTGAGCATGTTCCAAAGTAGCCAAACATTACTATTGTCATATGTTGAGTTGGCAACAATAAGTAGCATGGGGATTTTCATGTGGCTTTCAAAATGTTTTGCATGTTAGTCTACTATAAATATAGTCTCATTATAAGACTAAGTGAAATTTTGATAAGCACAAAGAGAGCTTAATATATTATTATATTTTGAAAAAGAAAAGAAATAACTTATACTAAATTTCTTTTCTTTCCCCTCCCTCCTTGACTGCCTCCCGCCCTCCCATCCATCCTGCATTTTTGTACAGTTTCTGTGTTTAGGAGTCTATTATACTTTTTTCCCCCCGAGACAGAGTCTGTCACCCAGGCTGGAGTGCAGTGGTGCTGTCTTGGCTCACTGCACCCTCAGCCTCCCAGGTTCAAGCGATTCTCCTGCCTCAGCCTCCTGAGTAGCTGGGATTACAGGTGAACGCCACCATTCCTGGCCAATTTTTGTATTTTTAGTAGAGATAAGGTTTCACCATGTTAGCCAGGCTGGTCTCAAACTTCTGACCTTGTGACCTGCCCACTTTGGCCTCCCAAAGTGCTGGGATTACAGGCATGAGCCACCACGCCCAGCGGAGTCTGTCATACTTTAGAGCACACAGAATTTTAGAGATATTTTAGAGATTAGCAGATTCTGATTTTATCCTACTATTTGAAATTATAAAGTACTCACATTATTTTGATTTTTTCTGAGCACAGTCATGGATTGTCTCTATTCTCAAGCTGTGATTGTCAACCAGAAACCAAAAAGGGGTGCTTTTTGAGAGAAAGTTATTACCTAAGGAAATTTAGACCAGACTTTCTGCAGCAAATGTGAGGGTAACCAACTCTGCTTTCCAGAGGTGCTACTAATTAGAAGAAAAAATGTCAAAAGAAAGGGCAAAATTGAGATTTTGGAGTACTTTTTCCTTGTTTCCTCTTAGAGATAATTTAATAATCATCTTGCTTTAAGCAGCTGTAATAACCCAAGACTTCAGAACTACCATTTGATACATTATAGGGTATCAGAAGGCAGATTACAAATCTGGAATAAAATTTTTTAGCATTGTGAACATGATTGTTTCTATTGTTCTGGTAGAAAATTTGTTAGGAAACATTTTTTTTGGGCCCCAGTTGTTTTCCAGATAGAGTATGACATTTTCAGGAATACAAAGAACAGGACAGGATAGGAACTTCATTTGTGGAGCTCATTTCATGACAAGGTGAAAGAGGTAAAGGCACATAAACAATTTCCAAGTCTTTAATACAGTTAAAAACAACACTAAACAGTTAGAGAAATGAAAGCAGATAGGGAGTTCAACTGGAGTAGTTCATAGGATGAGGAAGAGATGGGGAGTTATGTGTGCTCTCCAGCTACTGTACTAGCTCCCGCAGAATCCAACGTGGTGCTGTGATTCAAGGAAATGATTTGTGAATATCCATGACTGATATTTGATTGAATTGGTCATTGTTTCTTTTGTGTTCAAAATCAAATTTGTTTTCTCTGTCGTCCAAAATTAGCAAGGAAGAAAGTATAATTTGCTCAATGTTTTATATTTCATGTGATTTTGCATCAGATATAATAGTAGTATATCAAAGTAAGTCCCTTTAGTCATCATAACTTTAGAAATCCTTGAATGAGATTAGGAAGTGATCATCATTTACATTTATTAAACTTTGCATGTAACGAGCTTTAGCTATTAACTCTAATTTGCTTCTCATCGTATTCATCAAAGACGAACTATTTAGAAACTAAAACATCTCTGTCAGTTAGAATTTTAATGAATTAAGATGAAATGAGACAGTGTTAATTGGCAGTTGCTGCAGGGGAGGTTTCTCGATCTTGTAAGTGAAACCAGTTCATCTTTCTTTCAGGGTTAATTTGTTTGATTTAGTTCTAAGGGTACACTGAATATTTCCCCAAACTACCCATATTTATTTTTATAATGGGAGAGTGGTTTAGTTCTATTGGTCCTTCATTGGGATTCTGAATTTTATTTGAAATTGATTAAATTTAATGGTTAATAAATTGTTCATTTTTAAGGAGCATTGTATTATTGACTAAACACACACATACACACACACACACACACAAAGGAATAGCATTACTAAGACATTTGTATTTAAAATGTCTAAAACTTTCGAATACCCAATCATTTCTTCCAATAATTCTCTTCCTCTTTCCTTTCTGTTTTCCTTAGACATAAATGAATGTGAAGTTGAGCCTTGCAAAAATGGTGGGATATGTACAGATCTTGTTGCTAACTATTCCTGCGAGTGCCCAGGCGAATTTATGGGAAGAAATTGTCAATACAGTAAGTATTCACGTGTGTGTGTGTCTGTGTGTGTGTGTGTGTGTGTGTATGTACATGCATATACATTTTTATGTACATCCTCTACATTTATCTTGGAATCTGGGCCAAACTCAATATTATTTGCTCTCAGAGTGCACAATCAATTGAAATGGTACTTTTCATATTTGTTGTATGTTATTAATATGCATATATCCTCTAGGATGTCTCACTTAGTGCACAATATGTATAGAAGTGGTATCTTGTGACCTGAAAAGAATGACATTTCCTCAGATGCCCAAGTTCCAAGGATCCCATTTTGGTTTATGATTATGTATATGACTGAAATTTCTCCCACCAGAGCGACACTTTGGTTCTGAGAGTAAATTCAGGGCATTGAAACTAGAAAGACAAGGCACGCTGGCAAATGCCTGTCATCCTAGCACTTTTAGAGGCCTTGGTGGGAGGAGCCCTGGAGCTCAAGACCATCCTGGGCAACACAATGAGACCCCATATCTAAAAAATAAAATTAAATTAAATAAACCAGTCAGCCTCTATTACTAATAAAAGGTAAAAATAAAAGAGGACGCATTTGATTTTTCCCACACACCTATCAAGAATGTTCCACACTATTTATTTGTCTTACTGGAAGCCAAAGACAGTAGGGTCTTGAAATGATGTATGAAGTGACAGGGCAGGTATCCGCCCAAAGTGCTAACAAAGAGGCACAAAGCACCACTCTCCAAAAAAAAAGCTGGGAAAAAGTAGTAACAGGATTAAAGTCAATGGGATGGGGCCTATCGGGCCCAAACACATGTTAATAAGAATACTAATGATATAGCCTTATAATTGTTGGACAATTAAAGGAAAGCTCATACTGCTACTGCTTTGATGTATATTGTATGATCTGAGCACCACAACAATGTTATTCAAATTCAGAATGTAGATACAGATGAGAATTCAGATGCAGAAGCTGAGACACAGGTGGTGGTGTTTGGCCAAGCTTTCACAGCTATTTAGTGACAGAAGCCCTGCTACAGGTTTCGGATTTCCAGCTCAGTGTATTTTCCTCAAGACTGAGATACCTCTTTAAATAGACAAGTATAAGATAAATCTGAATACACAAGACATGTTCATTTTTTATCACAAACACACACACACACACACACACACCCCGCATAGTTCTTTCTCTTCAGCTATAGAGCTATAGTAAGAAATTTATTTCTCATTTTATTTTTGTTTCTTTGTCTTTGGCCATGATCTTTATAAAATAAAATAGGAAATATTGTTGAACAATTTGATATATATAAAATATGTATAAATAAAATAATGTTATAAAATGACATGCTTATTACTGTAGTCCGGACAAACTGCAGAAAATAATTAAATTCTGAATATTACAGAAACATCTCGAATTGGAAAAAAACTTTTCTAAGCTTTAAATAATTGAGGAAGGACATTGAGCATGAGTTGATGAAACAAGGTGCAGGGCACAGAAGGATGGAAAGGGAAGGCTGAGTAAGTAGGTTGACCATACAACCAAATAGACCAATAGCCACCCAACCAACTAACCTAGAAACCTTCCCATCAAGCATTCAACTAACCACCCACTAAGCTAATGCAAGCTCAGGTTCAGCTGCTCTTTGGCCTGTCACAGGAACTGCACTTGCGTCCATTTTTGTTTCACGGAGCTTGAAGGGGGCTGCTCAGTCAACACTGAAAGTTGTGCTAAAAAAACACCTCTAAGATGTCTGTGAGTGAACATCTTAATATCATGATGCACAAAAAACTGATGTCAGTGACTATTTCACCTTCATTCAGCAAAAATAGAGAATTGATACCTGAATAGAGAACCTTCCAGGAAGGAAGTTTAGCATAGTTTAAAATAGTACCTGGGTTTGAGCATGTCTAGGCAGGGTAATGCCACCTCTAACCCATAGGAGGCCTGACTAGGGTAACAATTGTCAGGAGAAACCTTCCCATTTTCCTGAAAGGAGGATTGAATGAATCATAAGAACCCTGCCTGGGGATGAGTGTCACTCTGAAGTAATGAATTAGGCTAGGAAGTGTCACCTGAGGGTGTAGATATCCTGGAAGAGGAGCCCTAGTATATGGAGCTATAAGGCATGGAGGAACCGGCGAACAGGTTGAGTTGATAGGCTGGGGATGAGGGGCTTAGGAGACAGTAAAGCTATGAAAGAGAGAGAGAGGCCCCTGCCCTGTCGTTAGTTTGTGCCTAATGTCTTCCAACCAGTTTATCATATTGTGTTAAAGAAAATCTTTGCTTTTCTTTGAATGAGCTTTATATCTATATGATATTTATATTTAAATTCAGATTCCTCTTTGAAGATGAGTATGATAGTGGTGCGCCTCCCTTAAACTGTCATGTGACCTGACATTCTAGCATTTCCTCTATTCTCTGTGCCATGACAAACGGATCAGAAACAGCCACTTAGGGAGTTCTCTAAAATATTTCCTATTGGCATGTCTGCTTTTATTTTATTGAATGTTAAGAACATATAATAAATTAAGGATCTTTATTCTCCCTATTGTGTAGGTTTCTCGGGTTATGGTTCTATTTTTTTCTGTAGCCTCTTAGAGTTTTTAGAAAATCTAGAGTAAAAAGGGGGATTCTGACACACTGATGATTTAGTTCTGCACATTGAGAACTCAGATAATTCACTTACTATGGGGCACACAGAAGCACCTTCAGGTTACAGGTGGTACCAGATCTAAGCTGCTTGAAGTTAGTATCTTGGAAGTTGTTGACATTACATAGATGATAACTCCTGTACTGGCTTCTACCCTGGAATATGATTGATAAGCTTTCTTCTGGACTTTGTGTCATGTCCAAGAGGGCAGCCTTTCCCTCATTTATTACCAGACTTACAATTTTAAACTATATATTAAGGCTGCCTTTGCCAATACAATTAAATGAAATATTTTCAAAACTGGCGATACACCACATTTTAAAAACTCAAATATATTTATTTTAAGTTAAACAATTAAAAGCAAAATGTTTTTGTTAAAGATACTGCCTTAATAAATACTACAAAAATAATTATCAATTATTTACTATAATGTATATCTTTAATTAATACAGCCATTAAGCACTTTTACACTTTTACTTTGTAAGGAATAAATTTATATCTAACTCTATTGTGACCTGTCGCAAAATTATTTGGTAATAATTATTATGCAAATCAATTACCTACTGAACATTTTCAATGACAATGAAATTACTTCATCTTAAAAATGAACTTCTAATACTAGGCAAAAAAAGTTTCCCCTAGCTTTTCCAGTAATTATCTTCTAATTATATTTATAGGGGAGTTAAATCAGAAATAAGACATATTTCTGATTTAAATAATTTCACTTTAGGCTTCTAGATGTGATCCATACAACTTATTTACTTTGGAAGATCTCAGTTCATTTTTATTTTTATTATTTATATATTACAAGGGTTTAGTTAAGTTTTATTATTTTTATATTTTACATGAAATTGCATTTCATTGATATGTGAAAATCATTTAGATGTTCCTGTAGTATTTATCACAGCATTACAGCAATTCTTCTGATGAAAGTCCTAATTTAATTCCTTTGTTCATTTTATTTATTTATTTATTTTGAGATAGAGTCTCACTCTGTCACCCAGGGTGGAGCGTAGTGGCATGATCTCAGCTGACTGAAAACCTCTGCCTTCTGGGTTCAAGCGATTCTCCTGTCTCAGCCTCCTGAGTAGCTGGCACTACAGGCGCGCACCACCATGCCTGGCTAATTTTTTTGTAATTTTAGTAGAGTTGGGGTTTTACCACTTTGGTCTGGTTCAAACTCCTGACCTCAAATGATCCACCCACTTTGGCCTAGCAAAGTACTGGGAATACAGGCATGAGCCACGGTGCACGGCCCCTCACTCCTTTTAAATGTTATAAGTGACAGTTATTTCCATAAATAGCTTGAAAAGAATATGATGATGAATTGGAATGAGAAAACTATAGATAAGTTTGTCACTTACAAACTTAACTTTGTAAGTTTAACTGAACATGATGTTAAACTAGATTAAGTGCAGTGAAAATTAATAACACTTTAGCTAACTAATGTAAAGATAACTAGAATTCTTCTCATTTATTGGACTATGTGTCTCACAATACCTGTATACATTTCCCTCCTGGGTGCTTAAATATGACATGCTTAAATTTCAGAAATGGCATTCAGATTCATTTTTATCACCAACTCTACTTTGGAAAATATAGTTATCAAGGGAGCCCTTATAATGCAACATTCCCAAACAATTATGACAAACAAACAAACAAAAAAGACTTGGGTGATTTCAGAGTGTTTTACTAAAAATGAAAGCTAAAACCTTCTAGTAAGGACTGAGAGATGTTTCCAAATATCACAGTTATCCTGTTTTTGCCAATTTAATAAAGTAATCTAGATAATTATATAGTCATTTAAGAATTCTGTCTGTGATATTATAAGGATATTAAAATAATACCTGTGAATATTTTTTTAAATGGTAAATTAACATTTTCTTATTTTGATTGTTTCAGCAGCTTTAACTCTTTTAGCCATCATTATAAATTAACTAGTATTTCCAAGCA
Source organism: Cebus imitator (assembly GCF_001604975.1). Lineage (NCBI taxonomy): Eukaryota > Metazoa > Chordata > Mammalia > Primates > Cebidae > Cebus > Cebus imitator. Next base: position 4,699,025 of record NW_016107331.1, on the reverse strand, counting down.
CATAAATATAGACAGTATATACTCGTGTGTGTGTGTATATGTGTGTGTGTGTGTTCTTTCTTTCTTTTTTTTTTTTTTAGACGGAATCTTGCTCTGTCTCCCAGGTGGCTAGAGTGCAGTGGTGCAATCTTGGCTCACTGCAACCTCCACCTCCCAGGTTCAAGCAATTCTCCCACCTTGTTGTCCCAAGTAGCTGGGATTACAGGTGCCTGCCACCATACCTGGGTAATTTTTATATTTTTAGCAGCAATGGCATTTCATCATGTTGGCCAGGCTGGTCTCGAACTCCTGACCTCTGGAATCCACCCGCCTCAACCTCCCAAAGTGCTGGGATTACAGGTGTGAGCCATGGTGCCTGGCCCCTATATTCTTTCTTTTGATATCAATGTGTACTACCAAGTATATTTGTTTGAATACAGAGCTTACTGAAAATTGCTAAAACATTGTATAGATAAATACATGATGAGATTTGTATTTTCGTGCTCAACATTTAATTATTACTTTTTAAAAGACAAATTTGCAAATAATGACAGGCAAATCTTTTTTGTTTACTGAACTATATCTTTTCACCAATTCATACAAGTTGATTTTAAACTTTACCATGTGCCAAGAACCTTCCTAAGTACTTTAAATATTGATTTTTTTAATCCTCTCAGCACTCTTGGTAGTAGGTACTCTTTATTACTGCTTCCACTTTACAGAGCAGACTGAGCTATTGAGTGATTAAATAATTTGCATACATTCACCTGGCTGTTGAACTTCAGAGCCTGGCTTTAATCCCAGGCATTGCATTTGCAGAGCCTGCAGCACTAAGCATGATATGATCCTGTCTCTTGTGGGGTAAAGGGATGTTGTTATTACACTGTACACATTAAAAATGCTTACACTTGACAAATGGCCTTGGCAAGTGACAGCAGCGTAAGAGGAAAGAGTGCAGGCTTTGCATTCAAATAGAACTGGAAATTTAAACATTTTCTATTTGTAACTCTATGCCCTGAGAAGTCCATTGCCCATTGTAAGCCTCAGATTCTTTATCTGCAAATGGAATTGATAATATCATTTGATGTATATATATTGATGGGCAGATTAAAGTTAATAGCATATGTAAAATACCTAGGTCATGTTGTAAATAAAGAAATAATTGCATAAATATATATATACAGGATTTTTGAGTTACTTGGAAAGAAATTAGCTTGTGTCTCACCTTTTCTTTTGTCGTAATGTGTGATTTTAAGTTTTATTATATATGCAATCAACTTGTCCTTCTTTAGTAAATGAGCATATGTCCTTGAGAACAAGCAGTGTAGAAGTCATGTATAATGCCTGCATACCATGTTTTACAGGTACATAACATTAAAAAATGCTCTGGCATTAATATAAGTTTAAATAAATGTTCTTTATCTACTCCAAATTATTATAGGAAATAGTTGCTGTGTTTTTTTAAAAAAGGCTATCATAACATATAAACCATAAACACCCAATTTGATTTATCTCTTTGTATGTTTACAGTATTGTAAGATGTCACTGCTGTTTGATCAGGTATTTTAGTGAATGACAAGCAAATGAATATTTGGAGTTGTTTTAGTGAATGACAAAAGCAGAGTGAATAATTCCAGTATTTTCTATAATAATGGTCAGAGATTATAGTTTTATACTATATAATACTAAATTCCTACTCTTCTCTATTCAGCTGTGACAAAATTAAAACATAGAGAAATTCTGATGTAAAAAAATATTTTTTTCAAAAATGGTATCTATAAGGAAGTGAAAATTTGAATGAAAGCACATGCAAGTTTTATAAGAAAACTGCCGAAGTCTGGAAGTCTGATGTTACGATATAGTGAATGTAGTCAATTATGTGATCAAATAAACTAGCCACAAATATTTACTGAGCTTTTCATAGCATAACTGTGTACAAGGTTACAAGAACATACATGAATAAATTCATTCATTCAATAAATTGTATTGCCGTCTAAAGCTGGGACAACAATGGTAATTGAAATGATTCAGTTTCTACTCTGATAGAATGTACAGATTAATGGGAGAGTAAAAAAGAATTATGTAATATTTAATGTGATAAGACATGGTAAGTACCATGAGGGCAAAAAAGAGGGAGCCTATGACAGGGAAGCCTTTCTGTTTGGAGGATTTAGGGAAGTGACATTTAAACTGAGACCATAAGAATGTATAGTAGGTACTCAAACAGAAAGAGGAGGGGGTGGTGGAGATGAGAATTTTACAAAGAGAATGATGGTATCCTCACTAATAAATAGATCCTTTGTATTTAAGAATCTTAATATGCAGTGGATGAGTTAAGATTATTATTTAACCAATATGTGATGGCGCCTTTAGTATATCTTATCTTTTAGGCCTTAACAATACAGTCATGAAATTTCATTTGGAGTTGTGATCTATCCATGGCAAACCATGTTTATATGCTAAAATTAATCTTATAAATATGTTTTTGTGCAGGGACCAGGGATTTTTAAACATCAGAATAGATTTTAACTTGTAAATGTAACAAGAAATCAAAGAGAAAAAAATAAAAATAAATATTTAATTTTAATCTTATTTTATTCCAAAGAACAAATATCTGCTCTGTTTTAGAAATTTGAACAGGGTACTATGGTAAAGACTTTTGTCTTTGAAAGCACTGTCTAATTTAATTTAAGAGTATTCTACTTTGCTTGAAGTAAAAAATAAAATAAAAATTAATCCAAAATTCTGGTGGGGCGGGAGAAGAACAGTTTGCCTCAGGCTGGTGCCTTTTGTGAACATTAAAAATAAATAAACAAATAAAGGAATTAATTATGGGTTGACATATGTTTTATATTCTAGACAAACATAAAATATTAAGTCCAAGGTGCATAGCATTTAAAAATCTGCCTATAAACATGTAGGGATACATTTACAAATAACTATAACCATATATAACTGAATATATATAATTATTTTACCTTAATTTCTCACTTCTTTTAAAAGATGTTTTCGTGAGTTAAAAAAAAAAATCCAGAATACTGTGCAAGTATATCAATAAAGAAAGAAATGATTTCAACATTACTGCAGGATGAAGTTTTTGAAACAATAAACACAAAAAATTGATTCAATAACAAAAGCAAATTGGATTTTTTGTGTCTGATGTGGAAGTTCTATCTTCAGTCAGATGCCTCTGGGTATATTTTCCAAATGTTACACAACAGTTTTGTACAGAATGTCACACTTTGAAGGTTCACCTACCATATCTTACAGTCATAATGTATTAAAGGAAAGACAAACAAGTATCTGCAAAATGCTCAAATAGACCATGTAGGACTTGTTAAATCCTTCTAACAAATTGAATCATATTCTCATTATCTGACTGTGTTGTATTTGATTGAAAATAATTACTGAAACATTCAGTAAGACCTTTTCGATTTTCCAATTATTTCAACATTTCCCTTATATGCTAAACTGTATATGTCCAGGGATTATAATTTAGCTTTGCATTTATTCTCCAGGCTAAAACTTGCTCTTACATGTTCCAGTTCAAAGACAAAGAAAGATAAAGTACTCAGACATCAAGAGAGTTACAGAATGGCCTAACTTGATTTAGTTCTCATAAAATTTAGAACTGTAGTGGATGATTGAAAAATATTGCATTTTTCTCAAACTGAAAATATCACTCTTTTCAGCTATCACTCCAACCCTCACCCTTATAAAAAGGGCAGGGAAGAACCCCAATAAAATATATACAAAACAACCCCCCCCACACACACACAAAAAAAAAAAAACTCTGTTAAGAAACTACTGGAAAAGAAGTCATCCTGGGACTAGAAAGTTGGAACATTGTTAAAATGTAATTTGTGTGACAGACATCTTCTACACATTAACATGACATTCTTGGGTACTTGGGTGAAATTTTGGGTCTGACTGTCAGAGTGAGGCTCAATTGGTTATTTCACAATGGGGAAATTGCAAGCACAAACCACCGGGATTTCCAGTTTTATCACATTGCTAAGCAGCAGAGATAAACGCCTTTCTCAGTTAGAAAAAAGGAAAGAATATAGATGGTTCCTGATCTTTCACCAAATGTGCACAGTTTTTCAAATGATGGCATGATTTCCTGAGCTCTCAAGGGTTTCAAATGGTTGCAATAAAACTTTACTGGCAACTTTGAAGCTGAGTTTGGCAGTGACAGCGACAACTAGTACGACCCTAGCCACAGTTTTCAACTGAATCAGCACACTTGGAAGTGATGGCTTCCAGCATCATGTAAGACATAAAGCCAAATGCATGTGTCCAGTTTCCATCTTCAAAGAAATCTTCTTCAACTGAAGAATGAGGGCACCGCAGCTTTCTTCACTGCTTAGGCATATTGAATTTTAGGTGCCATTGGGACATCCTGATAAGATAGTACAGCTAGTTATTAAAATGCAGATTTTAGTTAAGGGAAGCATTGGTAATTAAGATTCACATTCAGATTTAGGGGGTAGATGAGAATGATGAAGTGATAAGATTAGATAGCATTGCCAAGGGAGAAAGTAAAGAGAGTAAAAATGGCTAAGTACAAAATTTAAGTCACGTAAAAGAAGTTTTATTTGCAAAAGTACAAAAAATAAAAGGATGATCCAAGAAACAGAAGGGGAATACAGACTTACAGCAAGGAGAAGAGTGTTTCCAGAATAGGAGGTGGTCAAGAAAATACAGGCCTAAGGAAAGATATTTTTAATGTGGAGGCTAAAACCATTAATGGCCCTTACATAATTGTGTGGGCGTAGAGAAGAATGCCACATTGCAAGTGTTCCAGATGGAGCAGGTGCTGAGGAGGAAATAACAGCCACAGGCTGCTCCTCCCAGGTTATGGTGCCCTCTACTTTGAGCATATCTTAAACCCCAAAGAGCCATTAAGGTAACTAAAGACCTAAAAATAAATTTCATAATAGTTACCTTAATAGCTTTATCTGGTCAATAATACGTGTTCCTTTTAGAGCTCCAAAGGGAATGGAAACATAAAGTATCCAACTTAAAAATAAATTGAACTTGAGGAATATGGTTCTATAAAAAGAAGGAGAGCCAGAGCAAAGTCAGTAAATCCAATACTGAAATTCAAGGAAAACAGGAGCAGGGACAGAAAATAAACTATTCTGACAAGAAAAATGGATAGAACTATAGTTATATAAGGAAGCCTATAAATACTCAGCACTATTATCTAACAATGAAACTCCGAAAAATTGAAACCACAGCTCTTAGCTCTGAAAAATCCAGAGATATTTGTGGTGGTTTGTTCAAAAGAAAATTCACTTTATATTTCTCTGGTACACTTGGGCAGACACAAAAATTTTTAAACATCACTGAAACGACAATTTGGTATATAAATGTTGCCTCATACTCACTTGGCAGTAACTTAATAATGCCATTTCCTTTTCCAGTAGAATTATTTCTGTATTCTACCACTGTTAATTGTTTTCTGTTTAACAGAAAACAAGCGCTTTCCTACAAGGATTAATATATGAGCATTCTCAGTCGCGATCTTTAAGAGCTTAATGCAAGTTTCTTAACCCTAGGTAAGGACCCACAAAGCATGGTTGGACAGAAGTGTCTATGTCCTTTGATGCAAACACAAAAATCATCTGTTTATTTATATTAACAGATGACTGAAATTTAAAATTTTCATCAATTACAAATATAGGTAACAACCAGTCATAGTGTTAGCAGTACCTATGATTTTGTCACTAATAGAAATCACAGATATATTCATTTCACATAATACACGTTGCAAATATCTAAAAATATCATTGACATTTTTTGCTAATATAGAACTATAGATATGCTTCTACTTCTTATTTAATGTATTAGTAGATCAGCACATACACTGATAAGTCCTACATTTTTAAACATTTCAATGATTGCCTTCAATTTCTTTGTATTTCATTTTATACATTAGAAGGCATTATTCTGAGACGGTCCTTTAGGGTTCATCAGACTGACAAAAAAGTCCAAACTACAGAGCTTTAGAAAGCTGAGTTACTGGTTTATCTGTTTCAAAAGATATTTTCTCCCAATATAATGTGGATGAAGCTTTTAGAGATAAAAGCTGTCAATGAGCCATTTTCCTTGAATGTCCAGACCTGACCATTCTGCTGAATTTTGTTCTCTAGCTCCACGTATAAAAATATATAAGTAAAATAGCTGACGATGAAATTGTAAGCAATATTATTGTCATTGTATTTACAGAGGTCTTACTAGAAAGGTTGAGCTTTTATTGAATTCATTCCTGCTTCTCCTCAACTGTGTAGATTTAGAAACTTTGTAACCTGTATAGAGATGATGTATTCTAAATTACCTACCCTGTGGACACTAACCCACATTTAAAAGACAAAGGAAAAGAGGTAAACTGAAGAAAAACCACCACCTCCCCACCCCCACAACCTCTTCTCCATCACCTGCTACTCAAGGGCTGCTGTCTGAAGTTGAGCATATTCAACTGAACCTTTTCGGTCTCCTTAAAACTATTATCTATGTAAAATATCATAATCAATTTAGCATTTTGTTTTCCAATGCCTTATACACCATCACTCTAGAATAATGCAGCTAGTGTAAGAGTTAACCAAAACCTGCCAGTAGTTCAGAATCATGGAATTATGTATGAAGTAACTGGGATCACTCAGTACTTGGGGGCAGGGGGAGGGAGAATGTCCACCAGTTAACTTCGTGATAGTTCCAGTTAATGTGCACGTCAGTTTCAAAGCATCAAGGTACTGTCACTAAACAGGTATTTAGTTCTGTTTTATAAATTTAGTTCCTTTCTTATATCAGCGTTCACTCATACCTAGAGTTATTTAAGGAAGTGTATGCTTCCCAGACATATATTACTCTATCATTTGCTTGATCTTCTTTCTTTAAAAAAGTTAAGCTTTCACAGACTTCTGTGTGTCAAACTGGAATTTAAAAAAATGGAAATGACTTATCTAACAACTTACACATTTTGGAAAATGGCTGTGGCAATAACGTTATGCAAGTGCTGAGACAAATATCAAAACAACTGACATACGATCCCTGATATTAAGTCACTTGAAATATTGCTCTGTTGTCTACATTTGTCTAGCATTTTTGATTCCAAGAAAACAGATCCACTCAGCTTACCTAGACAAAAAGAGGACTATTTTAGGTTTGTATGTTAACCACATTATGATGAAGGCTTACATACTACTTGGGTTTCTGCATTGTTTTCTCATTCTCATTATTCCTATTTGTAGATCACCCAGTCCTTTAGAATTTTTGCCTCTCTCTGTTTTTACTCTGCTTCCTCATCTACATGAATTATGAATTTAAATTTAATAATATTGCTCATATTAATTAATAATAAGTAGTTCAAAGGATTGTGCATGAAAAGGTTAAAACCAAAAAAGCAGTCAGTTTATAAGTGTACCTGAGAAGAAAAACAATTCGTTTAGTGTTATTCAACTTTTCTTCATAGTATAGGAAAATACCAAGTATTTTTACACATTTAACCTTTCGAGTAGTCAGAAGGATTTTATCATAGGACCTATGATGAGTTCATTTACCATGCAAAACACTACAAAAGTTCTCACAAAGCTATTAGCTGTGTTCTTCTGGTATTTGGTCTAATCATAAATATAAAACTATTTTTTAATGCTCCTTGGATAGCAGTATTATTAACCTAACAATATTACAAAGTAATACATAAGATTCTTTCCAATGAAATTGATAAGCCAATGGGGTAAGAAGAAAGCAAATTTTCTAACGCACAATTATCTATCAAATAATTTCTAGTGGGCATCTCTGTGCCTCTTAGCAGTGGACAATAACGTCTCCAGTGGAATTTTCACTTGGAAAACTGTTGACATTTCAATTGTTTTGAACAGTTCATTAATATTGTCTTAAATATATTTTTTCTGATTACAAAGTATTCCATATCTAAACAGGAACACTTAGAAACCACAAAATTAATTATTTAATTTTATTTCAATCCTAAAATGGAGTTCATTTAAATTGACACGTGTAACATATCATCAGATGCTATACCTATAACATTTACTTATTGTTACTTGGTTCTTTCTAAAATGTGTCTTCCCTTGTGTCTGGTTGGTCAAATCCCTTTTCAGATCTAAAGTTTATCAATAATAGACATCGTTTCTTCAGTGTACTTACTTCTCGGTAAAGCCTAAAATACCCGCATGGATAAACTGGGCATTTGGTAAGTTCAGGCAGTTGAGTGGCTAAGGTTTCTCTGAGTTTGGTAAGAATTATTCTCTAGGAATAGAGTTCCCTTCATCTATTTTGGTTGGTGTAAAATTGGGAAGTAGATTACCACTTGTTTAAACATAATGAGCAGGCAACTGGATGCATTTATTACAAGTTTAAACTGAATTTTATAAAAGAAAAAATAGAAGATTGTATAATATTGGTCTTATACTTTTTAATAACATATAAGTAAAAACGAATTACTGCTTCACTCTAGTCACACCTCTACTACTTCCAAGAATATGACAGTAAACACTTTTTTTTTTTTTTTTTTTAGATGGAGTTTTGCTCTGTTGCCAGGCTGGAGTGCAGTGGCACAATCCTGGCTCCCTGCAACCTCCGCCTCCCAGGTTCAAGCTATTCTCCTGCCTCAGCTTCCTGAGTAGCTGGGACTACAGGTGCGTGCCACCACGCCCAGCAATTTTTTTATTTATTTTTTAGTAGAGATGGGCTTTCACCATGTTGGCCAGGATGGTCTTGATCTCTTGACCTGGTGATCTGGCCACCTTGGCCTCCCAAAGTGCTGGGATTACAGGCGTGGGCCACCACACCCGGCCTAGTACATACAGTTTTGACATTTTAGATGCTGGATAGACAAATAAATTGTCTGCTAGGCTGCTTTGATTACTCACTGAAATGAGTTTTTGTTTTAGTAGTCTACCTTAAAAATAAAGCACTAGAGAGAAGTTAAAAACCTATAAAAATCATGTTTCAGTTAATAATTCATGTTATTAATTAGCCATGCTTTTGAGAAATGGGAGCTAAAACTAACTTTTCAAATGACTGCAAGGTGTGGGGAGTAAACATAATCAACTGATTTATTTTACTCAATTTACTTTCTAATCTGTTAGCACACATAATGAACCTTGGTTCTACATTAAAGTGAATATGATAGACAAGAGAAATATACAGAGAAAATCCAAGTTTATACATATAAGAATGTTTAACTGGTATTTGCTTATTCATTCTAAGGATTGTTGTGTACTTACATAAAACGCAAGACTATTAGAAACAAATTTAACAGCAACAACAAAAACAATCTGGGGTTAGGACGCAAAGTTCTTGATAAATTAATGATAAACACTTTGAAATTTATACATAAACTTTTACCTTTCAATTCTAAATCAGACTAATGTCATAATTGCCCAGATGCTAGCTTCATGTTTGAAGATGTTAGCATTGAAAATGATTGCTAACACAATTTATCCTGAGGCATTTTCTTAAACAGAGAAGAATGCACTATGCCATAATAGGCTTTCTTATAAGAGGAAATGTGAAAATTGTTATTAAATTGTAGAGAGAAAATACACAGGGAGAGAAAGGAAAAATAAGGCTGCAGAAGTTCTTGAGGTAGACAGTTTACCATGTTCTTGTCTATGGATTTCTCATTATAAAATGATTCTAACTTTAGTGTCTAATAAACTGCTTCAGCTGTAAAATCGCTTTCAACAAGAAGGGGAATATCACACATTGGAACCACAAAATTAATGATTTAATTGTATTTCATTTTAAAATGGAGTTCATTTAAATTGACACATGTAACATAACATCAGAGGCTATGCATATAACATATATGAGTATATCATGTCTCCTAAAAGCAGACTATTATCCATGCAAAATTTCACTATCAATTTAGTTATTTGGTTTTCCAATACCTTATACACTGTCACTTTAGAATAATGCAGCTAGTATAAGAGTTAACTAAAATGTGCCAGTCATTCATAATCATAGAATTATGTATAAAGTAATTAGGGTCACTCAGTACTTGGGGGCCTGTTGAGGAGTTGGGGACTAGGGGAGGGATAGCATTAGGAGAAATACCTAATGTAGATGAGGGGGTGATGGATGCAGGAAACCACTATGGCACGTGTATATCTATGTAACAAACCTGCACATTCTGCACATATATAATAAAAAAATAAAACTAAAGTATTAAATGTTATACCTCTGCTTTGCACAAAGAAGAGGCTCAATAAATATTAGCCAAATGTTGAATGAATAACAGTCCATGTTGAACCTTCAGTCCAAACACCATGGCAGAACAACGGTGACAGAGAACACAAAGTGAGTTAGGTCACTATTCTATGTCTTTATAAACCATGACATCTAAGTGCACTGATCATCATTTTTTATAGTTTCTCTACACTTCTTAAGGAATATGCAGCAAAAAGAACACCCCCAGTGTGTCATATTACAATGTTTATTATGACCCATTGGTAATAGATGTATGTGGGTTCGAATCCTGGCTCTAAGACTTTAGGGGAGTTACTTAACCTCTCTGAGTCTCAACTGCCTCAGTTACATTTGGGAATAAAATTACTCTTATGGAGTTGTTTTAAGGCCAAAATGCCTGACATGCTTTTCTCTGCAATAAATATATGAAGGCTTCGTTTGTATTTTTTAGGAAGGTCTGTGAGAGGAAGGATAAATCCATACCTTTGTAAAGGGACCAGGAAAGAGGTATGGATGGTTCACCTAAATCTGATTTAGTATTAAGGGAATCTGCACTTTTAGATATTACTTCTCTTAGTTGCAGAAGAAAGATATTGAATGAGGAAATATACAAGAGTGAAGTGAACTTAAGGTGAGAGTGGGTAAAATGCTACAAGAGTTTTGCACCCTAGAGGGAGATACTGTGTGTTACGTTAGCTTCAATTAAATTGATCAATGATGTTTTTGAGCAGCTGTTACTTCCAGACACTTTAGTGGACGCAAGGAATAGGCTTATTTATTGGACAGGACACAGATATAACGCTTGTTCTGGAGGAATTGACAATGTAATGTGGAAGACAAATTTATAAATACATGAATGCCCATTAAAAGTATACTTAAATGCCCAGTGCTAATATTCATGGATGCTTAGGGTCTTTTTGCAGCCCAGGATTGGCACAATTAACTCAATTTGGGGACAGCTGGAACAGGGAAGAAAGTGACAGTGGCATGAGCTGCAAAAATGTTTCCTACACTGTCATCTAAGTAAATTTCAGTCTAAGCTTTGTACTTTGATATTGCTAGGACGTAAATTTCAAGCAGCCAACAGGATGCACTTTTTTTCTGACCAATGGGGACGTGTTGAAAACATATTTGTAACTAGGATAGTGAGCTGGTCAGATAATTGGGAAGTATATTCTGAATGCAGTATATTCTGAATCTGTAGGATCAATAAAGAGGACTCTGTTAAGAAGAAGGAGACAGTAGTACAGGCAGTGAGATTCTGGGCTACAACAAAACTGGCTAGATAAGAAAAAAGAATGGGAGAATGAATTAAGCAGTGAAATTAGCACATAATTTAATAGCTGATATAACTAATACTATTTATTTACAGCTTCACTTAAAATATTAATTTTGTTGTTTTAAAATCTTTTCCAGTTAGAAACTTGTGAATTACTTATCAGTATTTTGATTTCTCACTTTCAGCAACTATGCAGGTAGTAATGAAACAAAGTTGGAGGGATTAGACCCAGATTCTTAAGGATTGCTCAGCTTGTATACACCAGAGTGTAATCACTAAAGATCTACCTCTTTAATAAGCTAATTGTACAGATAATGTATTACTGTAGACAATAGCACAATATAATTCTAAATCATTAAAACAGCCTGATTTACTGTTCATTTTGTAGGAGTCCCCTCCCTACTGTCACTGTTACTCATTGGTATATGTGAATGAGGACTCAGTGGCAATCTTTCTGCTGAAATTACAGACCTTTTAGGAACACAGGTGTTTAGTATTATCATTATTCCTTTTCATATTTTTTTAACTTAGTGCTTAATATTTTTAACCCTGAACAGGCTTCTTCAGAATGTGCAAACAAACCTTAAAAAGATCACTTTTGGCCCAAATCTTCATGAAAAAGAGACGTGTATAAGGACATTTTCCTTTGGTTTCATGTGATTAAACCTTCTTTTCTAATGCTACTGATACGCTTTCAAAATGCTGACTTACAGTCAGGATAACATTTGGATATACCCAAGAACAAAACTAATAGGAAAGTTAGAAATTTCTGATTTTATTTGTAAAATTGAATTTTTAGTCATGGACAAGTAATTAATCATGACGAAGGAAAAGAATGCTCTTTTCGATGATTTTTATGCCATGGCATTTGTGTCATCTAAAGGGGTAAGGAAACAGAGTCTTAACTCCAGGTGTTACAGTAACAATCTTTATATAAATGGTAAGATACTTAAAGTAGTGTTTGATCAAGCTTCCTTCCATCCATCTCCTCTTCAAGTGCTAGGCAATGCTGAGGCTGATGTCTGGAGAAGGAAGATGCAAATAAAGGAAGAATAATCACTCAGCTTTTTAGGGATTTTAAGTGGATATTGCCATCCACTTGACTTCTGTATCAAAATATAAGCCACACTCCTATATATAGAACAACAAAAGCCAGAATGTTTTCTTGTACCACCTGAAATTTTTTTATCATGTGCTTTTGACAACTTCTGTGCAAAGGTGTGCATTTCCTGAATTTGCCATTCTGTTTTTCTGAAACTGTCTCTTCAATTTACCTTCTTTATATGATACTTCATAAGAAACCAATAGCTATGTATAGTGTTTTTAAATCTCCAAAACAGATTATCAAAAGAGTTGTTGGGTGCCAGAGGGCATTTTGTGAATTTTCTTTCCCAAGACATCCCTGTTATGTCCTCAGAAATCTGAAACAATAAATATTAACATTCTTCTCAAATTGATTGGAAATCTAAGCCGTGATGAAACAAAAAAGGATATGCCGAAGTTACGGAAATCAGGTATTATTCAATTTTGAGGGAAATGGTTTGTTACTTTACTTTCCATTATGGACTTTAGGAAATGAGATTTCTTTGATTGCTCTAAAAAAACTGCCAGCAGGTAAAACTTCATCTCCATTTATCCTAAAGATAGGATTACTCAGATATTAAATTGGGGGAAAAACTTGATTATAAAAGTGCTTTTCAGAGTTGTAATCTGATTTACCAAAGTGTTAATATGAAACTTTTCCACAGAACAGCCTTATTTTGCACCACAATGAAGAAAAGTGCTTGCCAGACCCAGACCTATTTTAAGCTAAGATTATTTAATTAGTTATTTTTATTTCCAATGACTCTGGCAATATACTGTGGGGAATCATTTCATTTTCATTCATTACAAGAAGCCATAGTTTATATTCCCCCAGGCAAAGAGTTTTATCTGACAATTTGAATGCTTTGGTGACAGAAATATCTGATGATAAATGTGGTATTAAGGAGATGCCAAGTGGCATGAGAGTTTGAATCATTTTCAGTAACGGCTCATGATTAATAATTGTGCTTATGTATGTATTCACATTTTTTATTATTGAAGAACATTTTGCATGGGAAATGGGAGTAGTTGTTCTACTCCTTTTTTTATTTCTCTGAAAAAAACCAAATGCATGTAAAACCTGGCTGAACTAATAGCATATGTTTAATCCATGTGTCTCCAGGTAGTAAAAGTAGAAGTCAGTCGCTTCCAACTATGACTTTTTATCTCTTACTTTTTCTGCAATAAAACAACAATGTAAAAGCTACCATTTACTAAAGGCATATTGGTTGTCATATAGTTTACTATGTGCTAAAAATATATTGTTTCAAACCTATGAAACAAACCTGTAAGGTGGGTGTTATTCTTCCTGAAATACACATAATTAGCACACTTCCCATATTTTGCTGTACATTGATATCACTGAGAACTTTAAAAATACATATGTCTGGCTTGTACCCCAAAGCTTTCTAGTTTAATCGGTACTGCATGAGATGTGGCCTGGCACTGGAATTTTTAAAAGCTTCTTATTTAATCCTAATTTGCACACCACTGGATTAATCTGAAGCTTCAACAATTAATCTGAAGCTTTGTTAATCTGAAGCTTGAACAAAGCTGAAAGATTGAACAATTTCCCAAGGCCATGTAACTGGTAAGTGGTGGGGTAGAAATTCAAACTCAAACTTTCCTAGCGTCATAGCTCAAATACTTCAATGAAGTAGGACACATTTTTTTCTTTAGGGGTCTGTTCGGAGTAGAGATTTTTGCACCTGTATTTGCCTTTGTGTCCTTAACCAAAACTGCAATGAGGGACAGTTTTGACAAAGTGATATAATAGAAAGTTTGTGAAAACTCAAGAAGGTGCTTTAGGTACATCAGAAGTTACCACTACACTATACTTGTTACCATAGTTATTTGCCAAATAAATTACCTGCATTTGTAAATTGTATGATCTGATGAAGTTGAGTACCTTTAAATCTATGAATATAAACTGAGTGATTCTATTTTCTTTTTATCTTTTTATCTTTGCAGGTTTAGTTTAGCTGAGCTGATAACTTTTCAAAACATGAAAAGTTATGTATTATCATAACCCCTTGCCTGAGCAATTTACAGCTCACTCACACAGTCTATTCTTTGTTTTGTTGTTGTAGTTGTTTGTTTGTTTGTTATTTTTTTTGTCAGTTTAAGAGGATTTAGTAATTGAAGAAAAATGTTCAACTAATGAGATATTTTCATGCTTATGTAAGGTAAAATTTACATCCCTAGTTTGCTTTGTGTATTTTTATGCAATTTATCTTCCCTTTATATTAAAACAATGATTATATCCCACTATATCCATAAGACTATTAGATTAAAAAATATTCCTTTACTGTTTTTGAAGCATTGGACTTAATGATTTCTAAGAAAATCTAGTCACTATTCTCATTTGTACAGAATTTTTTAAAAATGAAGGTAATTCTGTTATTTTCATTTTGTGAGAATGACTATGTATCATTTTATGTTTGTGACTTTATAGTCCCTACTTAGTTCCTGGTTAATCCCATAAATTAACATCCTGGAGTGGCGAGCTAGCCAGTATTTGAAGGATGAAAGCTTCTGGAGAAATGAGTCTTTTTTACAAGGTTAAATGAAAAACAAAAAAAAACATTAAGTTTTCTTTGCTTTAAAAGCTTAAGGAAAGCAAGTAATTCTGGTTTTGGCTATCTTTTTTCAAAAGTTACCAATTTATAATGGACAGGAATAGGATTATTTAAAACTTTGTATTTGTCATATATTTTCATATGTTTATAAGTAGTGTATGTATTTATTTACTTAATCACTAGGCCCAACTATATAGCAATAATGTATCCTGCTGCAACATTTAAAAAAGTAGTAATTTATCCCATTATGGATATTTTATTGAACATAACTAATATTCCATACCCATTTCAACAGCTAAAGATTTAAATCTAGATTTAAGATTTTTTAGTACTTTCACTTGTCTAAAATGTATGTGTGTGTTATTAGGTAGTATAGCAAATTCTAGATATTGTTTTTACTACAAATATTGTTCAATGAAAATAAGTATTTAACCTGGATACTATACTACAGAATGTCAGAGTATACTTTATTATAACATATAATAAATTTGAAAACAGAATTTAACTTCCCTATTTTGATATGCTGATCCGTAATCACTATATTATAAAACACATTCAGTCTGAATTCCTATTGAATAAGAGATAATTTATGAAAAGCTGGCTTAGCTTCAACAGGTTCATAATAAAATTGTTACTCTATTAAATCCTCCTAGATTTTCTTTTATAAAATTGGTAAAGCATCCTTTGTTTTAGTAGATTTACATTTCTTATGTTTAAAGTTCTATGTTGAATTATTCCTTTCAGGATTACCAAAGCCACTGTAAATACAATATTGAAAATGTCTGTGGCACTTTTATCTGTAGAAAGGTTCAATTAGTAAATGCATATTATCAAGAATTCATCCTCTGTTTCAACTTTATGCTGGAAATGCTGGAAATTATTTTTTTTATTTGGAAAGATGAAACACAGCACAGCAGAGGTTATGACTTAGACAGCAGACTTAAAATTAATTGCAAGAATGTTTAGTCCCTGACCCAACCCTAATACCACTCTGATTATGCAGGTATTACCTATTATTTTCTAAATAAAAAACATTTTCTTACATTTTTAAAAGTAAATACATAATACAGATGTTCCTAGAATTCAAATGAACAAATCATCTACTATACTTTTCCAGGCTGCATTTTGCTCTCCGTCATTCCTTCCACAACTTTTCAAAGTGTACTAGTATTAGACAGAGCTCAGTATGTCATTCCTTGCCATCTGCAATGGCCTCCTGCTTCATATCTTGGATTTTTTTTTTTTTTTTTTGACCTCTGGAACACTAAGACTTCACACTTGACCTGAGAAAACACCCACCGTGAAGAAAAGATAACTACATTGTACAGAAAACAAAATAACTAGATAAAGCTGGCAATTGAGTTTGGAACTATGATTTATCTCTCAAATAAAAATCAGTGCCTGACATGGCAGTAATACTGCTTTATAACAAAACATCAAAGACAATGCTTTGTGGCACTTGGCCTGATGTACATTTGCCGAGAAATCTTAAAACATATAAATAACTTAAAAGCATGGGAATGTGTCTTCTACACAGCACTGTTTGAATATTTACATTCGATATTCGACTCATGTTTCTTCAAGCAACTCAGTCCCTCCTTAAGCATTTACCTTTGGCATTATACCCTCTTAGCTCTTTCCTATGTAGTTATATGTTTTGTCAGAAAGCAAGAACAGGTATACATCTACAGGTTTTTGGATTTCAGGCTTTTGACACTACAGACAAATATTTCATCTATCCATATTGTTTTTAGCACTTTAAAAATCCAAACACTTTTCCATTTTTAAAGAATGCGTCTTAAGCAAACTACAATAAACTCTGTTGTCCTATAGCAAAACTGTTTACTGTGATAGGAGGATAATCATCTTAGATTTTGTCAAGTTTTGTGAATTATCTCAATAAGAATTTTGGCCTTTGAATACTGGAGTCAATAGGCTCTACCATTTAATTAATATCATCATTCTGTATCAATATGCTCACAAATCAGCTTTGAGAAATATTAATAGATAATTTCCGATTATAGTTTAGCTTATTCGTGGGCATAATTTTTTCCTGAATTGAAAAGAATTAATTTAAACTGATAATAGATCATAATTGACTTGAGATAACACACAATGTAAAGAAAACATAGCCACATTTTAAAGGAAATAGCTAGATTGCATGGCTGATAACTGCATTTGTGACTTTATAAATGTGGTTTTCATTCCAGACATAGTGTTTCCCCTACCTGCAAGAGTTGATTCTTACATATTTTCAAGCCTGCCAGCATACACAGAAAGCATTTGATTTTAACACCCACCTTGTATGTTGAATCCTTAGAGTGACAATATCTACATTCGGAGGACTAATCCACCTTCAAAAATGAAAAAAACGTAATTCCAAACAGCAATGATTTGTTTTAGTTTACTTTAACCCATAATATTGAGAACTGCCCATTTGTAAGTACTGTGCTAAGTGCTTTGAAAACCTAAATAATGCAAAAGGCATGGTCTCTACCTTTAAGAAGCATATTATCTAAGAGGAAAAAAAATGCACAAGTAGCTGTTCCTCTTCATTTAACCTGGATACCTTCTGTGCTTTCAGTATGGAAAATAATAGAATCTAGGGCCTAATATAATTGAGAGAATACTTTCCCAGCGTAATATCACAGAATCACAGTATTCACAATTGTAAAGAAAATTAGCATTTATCTAAGCTATGCAGACCATCTGATAGGAAGAAATAACCTTTTCTCTAAGGTACACATGCATTTTATATGCAATCCAAGTAAGTTTAACTAATTTTTGAAAACAATATTGAGGATTTCTCAATTACTGGTTTTCCTAAGGAAGGTTACTGTGACTGTATATAATGCTTATACCCTGATACAAAGAAGCGGTCTTTCCTTGTGGAGAGAGATGAACGTCACCAAGTGGAATTTTCATTCTAATTCCTTTGAGGTGATTATTCTGCATGCCATAACCAGAGGCTGACACCCAGGGGAGTGCTCTGCAGGAATTTGGGAATGAGTAAACGAAGGGAAGGCTGTGTTGTACATGTTCACTTTCACATTCTTACTCTGTGTCCAGGAACCTTTTTTGCCAATCTCCTCCATGTGAACTTTTTTTTTCTCATCTCCTTCTTTTTCCCCTTCTCCTCCACTTGACCTGGAATATTCAGGCCCTGTTCCTGAGATCAGCCCTTCTTAAACTTGCCGTCTTCACTCCATCCCTTGCCTTCTTTCTTCTGATACAGCTTCCTAACACCAGGAAAATGATAGCCTTGAGAGAAATCAAATCAAATGCACAGCGGCTTAGCTGACAAGACTCATCCAAAAAAAAAAAAAATCTTTAGGGTTGCTTTTAACCCTCAGGCCACAGCATGAGAAAGAGTGACCTTGATCCCTCCCTCACCAATTAAAGCCTGGTCTCAAGACAACTCTAAAATAAAACAAATGCTAGGAATAAAGGAAAGGCTGTGGTCCAAGTGGCACAGAGGAAAGCTTACATTTGAATCAGCATTAATTTCTACAGTACTCGAGGTCATCAGTAATCCATTCACCAGCGCTTGCATTCAGCACAATTATCATGCTATGCTAAGCACAGCAGAGGACTCACTCCTATAAGACGAGATGCTCAGAGAAAGGGAGGACTGGAGATGTTTAAAGGAGATTTGTTTCTTACATGGCTCTAATTTGAAATCCTTTCATTCTGAAGATGTCTGGATATTGAGATAGAGCAAATGAAAGCAGTACATTCCTGTTACGGATTCAGCTGTGCATCTCACTTATTTGAAAGGCTTAATCAGCACACTCAGGAACAAGATGTGAGACATCTTGAGGCACTGCTTACTTGTCAGCTGCGGGATCAATAAAATGCAGAAGCCATTCTTTGCCACACTCCAGAGAATGAGCTTGCAGAGTGAGAAGGACTCCACTTTGAAGCTATTTTATTCACATCCCACTTGGCCAAAGCAGAAATGTTGCTCTGGGGATGCACTTGAAGCTTGGCCCCAGCTAGCCCAGCTGCTCCTGCTCAACTTTCCAGGTGACTCACTTGCTCAGCGTTAGTCTGAACAGCAGGGTATCAGTTCAGAAAGCATTTCCAGTCCACTCAGACAATTCAGGCAATGTAGTTATTTTAAATGACTATGTAAAAGATGCCTAAAAGCCTCTGGTAGCCAATGTTGGATGGACTCATTAATTTAGGATTATTGTCGTACCTGACAAAAGCAAGAACAATACCAAGAATACATAAACACAGATCTTGCAGCCAGGAAATGCAGATTATCATATTCTACTACCGTGTTCTACTTTTGTATTCAGCATTGATTGAATTGCCACTGTGCCCTCTCTAAAGGTAACAATGGGGAATTTCAGAAATACCTAGTAATGCTGTGTAGCAGCGTTTTGAAAGAAAAGAGACCCAGTCTACCATCAGTTCCATTTGTTTAATTAATAAAGAAGTGTTCTTTTTCTTTACTCAGCATGTAACAGTTTCTAAAGAAGGCCTCTGTATCTGTGTACCTTTGAGAGCATGTAAGTCTAAGTGATTTTTTTAATTAAAAATGAAGTATGCAAATAAAATTCCACCCTGTTACCTGCAATTTGTATTATTTACCTTTCATGTCTATTTATTTATTTATTTATTTATTTTTTCTTTGAGACGGAGTTTCACTCATGTTACCCAGGCTGGAGTGCAATGGCGCAATCTCGGCTCACCGCAACCTCCGCCTCCTGGGTCAGGCAATTCTCCTGCCTCAGCCTGCTGAGTAGCTGGGATTACAGGCACGCACCACCATGCCCAGCTAATTTTTTGTATTTTTAGTAGAGACGGGGTTTCACCATGTTGACCAGGATGGTCTCGATCTCTTGACCTCGTGATCCACCTGCCTCGGCCTCCCAAAGTGCTGGGATTACAGGCTTGAGCCACTGCGCCCGGCCCATGTTTATTTTTAAAAAGTAATTCCCTCTGCAAATATTTATTAAATGTTCACTAAAATTGAAGCTTGCTGCTAGATACTGTGAGGAATGTATATAGTCTTTGCCTGCCACGGGGTTCTTCCTCTTGTGGGAATACAGATGGGCAAACATAAACAAGTGGAAGAGTTGCGGACCAGGAAAGTACTGGGCATGACTTGAGCATAGAATCAGGTTTTCACATCTCAATCCTGTCCCCGCAGCCTGGTTGATATGAGAGATGTTGAGAGTAGCCCACCAAAATCAGTATAGCAAGAGAAGGCGAGACAAGCAGATCCTTCCATGTTCAATCCAACAGCAAAAACGACTTTTGATGAATTGTAAGAGAGGAATTAGGTCCAGTGGTGTTATTTGTGAAACATGGCCAATCTTAAAGAAACACCTATGTTTGTACTCTGGACCCTTTGAAACTCAGACATTCCATTTCCCCTCCTCTACTTTGCATCTAATCATTACTAGTTCTGCCTACTTTTACCTCTTAAATATTTTTGAGCTCTTCCTCTTCTCCACCCCTCTTTCAGCTCTTTCAGACCTGCAATATTTTACACATGGACAACTGTAGTAGCTTATTCTTTGGCCATAGTTTTGTCCCCTCTTAAATATACTCTTTATGGCATAAGGGGAATGATATAAATTAAATGAGAATATGGCCATAGAGTTCTTCAAAAACTCCCCATCACTAAGGGAAACAAATTCTATCAGCCCAGTCGTCCACAAAATAATCTAGCATTTTTCTACTTCTCCACCTCACCTCTTAACCATTCCCCCACCAACCCATCTTGGTCTAGTGATGCTGAACTGCCTCTGCTTCCCTCATCACAGCAGCCTGTTCCCTGTCTGTGTCTATCCTTTCTTCTTTCTCACAGTGTGGGCTCCCATTCTTTTCCAGGAATAATTCCCAGAGCCCCAAGTTAGGTAATTATTCCCTCTTCTCTTCTCCTGCAGAAACTTCTGCATTCACCATCAGAGCATCTGCCATGTTATATAAAAATATTATTTCTATGTGTTTCCTCATTACACGGAAGTCCGTTGAGGAAACCAGTACTGTAAACGTAGCCAGCTCCTGCTTCCCATTCAGAGATCAGACTTGGTGTCACCTCTCAAAGAGATCACCTCTGATCACCTGACACCCACACTCGATTCACCCTTCTTTTTTCCTTCATAGCACATACCACTTCATGGTATTTTCTTATTTATTTAGGTGTTTATTTATTATTTTTCTCTCCACTAGAATATGAATCTTTTAAGAGCAGAGACCTTTCTGCCTTATTTTCCCCCACATCACTACCTAGAAAAATGTCCAGTATGTAGAAGGGCTTCAATAAATATGTATTTTCAAAACTGAATTAAATGAACAGATGATAGATTCATGGATGGAGTGATGGATGGATGAGCATATACTTGGGGGTCAATAAATTAATAAGAACAGAATCAGCCTATCCATGTTAGATAAGCAGAATATAGGCCAATGATGGTATCGGGTTTATTTTAACACCTTAGGGTACACACACACTGTAAACTCTCTCAGTATTTAATTCTATGACTGAATGCCTGTTAATAAATTGTGCTCATTCTCACATTGTTATAAAGAACTGGCTGGATAATTTATAAAGAAAATAATAGACTCACCATTCTGCAAGCTGTGTAGGAAGTATGTTTGGGGGGGCCCCAGGAAACTTACAATCATGGTGGAAGGACAAAGGGAAAGCAAGCATATCTTCCCATGGCAGCAGGAGAACATGGAAAACAGAAGTGCCACACACTTTTAAACCACCAGATCTCATGAGAACTCACTCGCCATTATGAGAATAGCAAAGAGGAAGCCCCATCCCCATGATCCAATCACGTCCCACCAGGTCCCTCCCTCAAGACTGGAGATTACAATTCAACATTATATTTAGGTGGGGACACAGAGCCATATCATATCAGTGCCATACATTGTCATATACTGTTATAATGGATCCCAACTTGTGAAAGCTCTGTGACATCCTGAATGTTACTAGTGATATCTTATATGTTTACTCCATGTTAATGGTCCTGTTGCCTTCCCTAGGATGTGTAAGTATGTATGCCTCACATAATATAGCAGAAGAAAAAGACCTGAGTCAAATTTTGAAGAATCACTGAACTCTTCACTTTAAATTCCAGTGTCATCTTTTGCAGACTTAACTTCCCTCCTCATATTTTTTCTCATTCATGAAATAGGCCTGATAACATTCTTTTCTTGAAGTATTATTTCAAAGATTATATGATAAAACACATATGGGTACACTTTTAAAACTTCAGAGTTCTCATCTGACATTATTTACTTCATCAATTATCATTTCAAATATTTTCTCTCATTTGTTCATAGTAAAAGCAATGTATATTTTTATATTATCTTTCTCTTAAGCATCTTGTTATTAATTGTTTAAGGCCACTTAATCTTGTGCGTATAATCATTTGCATTATGAATTGTAATTCCTTCGCTGGTTTTTATAACTGTTGAATTTAAGAGGATATTGGGGAAGTGGATAGCACAGGCAAACGGAAATTGGATTTTGAACCTTTTATTATGATGACATCCATTTGATTGTAGTCCACATGATTAGTGAAGAAAGTGTGCTGTTGTGACAACTTTGCATAATGAAATAAATATAAGGCTTGGATTTGCATATTACTTTACTGTTTAGGAGAAAAATAAGGCACCAGTAACAACGTTTGGTGCATATTGATTGGGCTTTTTCTGTGTCTAAGTGACCATGAGCATCTAAGGATGTAACATTGAGAAATACCTTCTACTTGAAAGGGGCTTCTACTTGAAAGGCGCTAAAAAGCCAAGATTACCTCAATTGAGGTCCTCTAAAGAGAAGCATGCAAATAACCTTACAGAACCAAGCTCATGGTTTTTTCAGCAATTTATAGTTCCAAAAGCAAAGCTTTTATATTCTGACTTCCTCACAACTGATAAATAGTGTCATCATAACATCAATTTTAAAAAGTAGGAAAATGCAGGATCACTAACTCAAGGCAATATATTGAAAACTCACAGACTAACACTTCATTCAAGAATTCCCATCACAGTGTTGCTTCCTTTGGTGGACTTTTTTGACTGTATGTGAGTGACAGATATCACTTACATCAGTATGTAATGGGTGATGTATGGTATGCAAATGTTGGAAACTGTTTTTTTGGGGGGTATTTTTGTTTGTTTATTTGTTTAAAGCAACAATATAGAATTGAGGACTGGTAATACTGCAAATTTGACACCATGACAATGAGATAGCTCATGCAAAAATACTTTGTATAAAATATAGCCATATATAAATATATCATGTAAATATGTATTTTTTGAATGGTGGGATTTTTTTGTTGTTTGACATTTTGTTTTTTGAGACGAAGTCTCGCTCTGTTGCCCAGGCTGGAGTGCAGTGGTGCTATCTCAGCTCACTGCAACCTCTGCCTCCTGGGTTCAAGCGATTCTCCTGCATCAGCCTCCCAAGTAGCTGGGAATGCAGGTATATGTCTCCAGCCCAGGTAATTTCTGCATTTTTAGTAGAGACAGGGCTTCACCATGTTGGCCAGGCTGGTCTTAGACTTGACCTCAGGTGATCCGCCTGCCACAGTCTCCCAAAGTGCTGGGATTACAGACATGAGTCACTGCACCCGGCTTGAATTAGGTGTTTTTGTTGTTGTTGTTGTTGTTTTAAAAAATTAATGTGATTGACCAGAAAGCATTGCAAAGATTGGGAGCCTTATGGCAGAGTGAGTTATGCATGTATATTTTCAAAATCGCTTATTGGTATTTGTCTTATATGATAACACAACAATTCAGAGCCAATGTGTTTCCTGATATGTTACTACTAAAGGGAGGCTGATAGATTAACCAACGAAGTAGAATTATGGATATTGTGATTAGAGATCTACTCTCTGTTTTAAAATAGTTACAAATTCTGTGATGATGTTTAGTTCAGCATATGGTCTTTAGAGGTATGCAACCAAATGGCACAGAGTTATTTTTAAGTCTGCCATATAATTTCATGATCAATTCTGGCCCTCTGGCTCCTCAAGTCTACTTACTGGACTACAGTAAATGGCCTGCAATAAAATATCTCTCTTCCTGCTTCATTTTTCCATCAAAACATCGTACAAATCAAGGACAAGATGCTTGAGACCCCTGTGATTACAGTATTCTTAAAAAGCTAAATAAGCTCCTGCCATTATTAAAATCAGAGTGTCATCATGAAAGTTTCTTAGTACATTTGTGAAGTCTGTAAAGATCTTGAAGTTTCAAATGGAAAGCAAAATAAGAGTCCAAAGAATCAATACCTGAACTTTCAACATTGAGTTTTTTGGAATGTGAAAATCAGATTATTATCTGCAGGTCTTAAGACTTCAATTCTATGGCTGTTTAATTTAATGATTCTAAAGTAATACAGTATGCCTTAATAAAGTCCTAAACAGTCCGAATTACATGTTTAAAAAAATCTTACTGTTTAAATTTAACATACCAAGTAATTTTTTTGTCAATGGCAAAGATGCAATTTTTACTTTATTAGTGTCATCTTTTACTAATACATTCTGATTAAGATGATTACTTATCCATATATTTTTATCCTCTTTGTAAAAAACTGTTTAAAAATTTGAAAGCCATCAGAGCTACTTACTACCTGAGCATGGGTTAGAAAAAGGAGCATGTTTATGACAATGAAAAAATGTTGCCATTGAGAAATGTCTTCCTAACTTGCAAAAATTTTATAATTCAGCTGCTAATTTTTTTCATATTTTCAGCCTCGATCTAAGCATAAACATGTAATTACTCACAAATGTTGGAATTTGATAGTAATTAAAATCTAAAATCTACTTGGTCATAATCACCAATCAAGTTGACTTTTCTATACTGATATTTAACAGTGGCAATTTGCTTCTTTCTTATTTTCAGAAATTCTGACAAATTATTTTAGCATATTTTTATCATGATTATCAATATATATTATACAAATCTAAATTGGCAAAATATTCAGTATAGTATATGAAATGTTAATGAAATTAAGAAAATCTTTTATTATATCATATCCCTACTTATTCAGAATTTTCAAAATTGAATTTAAAAGAAATGTACCTTCTGCTGAAATTTTACAAGGCAATTAAGAATTTAAATATATATAATTTTATATATATAATACAAATACATAATTTTTAAGATGGATTCACTTCATTTCTAATTTAAAAAACTAAACACATTTGGTATCTGAGAACATATCATTTGAGCATAATATGCTTTAAATATTAGTATTTTAAAATTTCATTGTAAACTTGTCTTGTTTCTCAGTTGCAAATTTAAAGATATATGTGCAGAATCCCAATATGTAGAATTGTGAATTTGGAAATAAAGTGCTAGAAAGAAATATTTTAATATCTTGATTTACTGAGTTGTACACTTTGTCATGTATAATGTTGTCAGAGGGTTTACCTGCTCTCTTTATAAAAATAATGTGTCTACATATATTTTATAATTGATAACATATCATTGGGTATTATAATATTTTTAAATGTTAACAGATTTGCACATTTTCGTTTTGTTGTAGAAGCATAACTGATGGTGGGTGTAAACATTTAAGTTATAAAATGTATAGTAATGAGAAATGCTAAATTACTACAAAAATGACTTTGACAAAAAGCTCAGCTGTATGATAATCAAGAAATAATGGATGGAAATATATTTCTTGAGAGCTTATAATTTGTAAGACATGCTAGTCTCCAGGAATATAAAATATGAGATATGTCTTTAAAGAGCATTATGGTTTTGTTGATGTGATCGAAAACAAAAAGCTATCAGTACAGACAGCAGAATCATAATGCAAAAGGAAAGCATCTATTAAGTGACTACTTTCAAAGCAAAGTAAGAACAGTGTCATGAGAAGCAAGAATTATTTCCTTAATGTAGAGATCAATAACAGATCTGTAAAGAGGATGAGGAGTAAACGGCATGGTGGTACAAATTCAAATCAATTAAAAAAATCTCCTATCAAATCTAACAGATACGTGTTGTATATGCATTATTTCTAATCCATTCATATATATATTTTTTATTTTGTTCCCAGAATGCTCAGGCCCATTGGGAATTGAAGGTGGAATTATATCAAACCAGCAAATCACTGCTTCCTCTACTCACCGAGCTCTTTTTGGTCTCCAAAAATGGTATCCCTACTATGCACGTCTTAATAAGAAGGGGCTTATAAATGCGTGGACAGCTGCAGAAAATGATAGATGGCCATGGATTCAGGTAACAGACGGGGTGGGACAAGGTTAATGTTACAATTCATTTTTAAAGGTTTCCAGGTTTTTTGTTTTTTTTTTTGAAACAGAGTCCTCTGTCACCCAGGCTGGAGTGCAGTGACATGATCTCGGCTCACTGCAACCTCCACCTCCCGGATTTAAGGAATTCTCCTGTCACAGCCTCCTGTGTAGCTGGAATTACAGAAGCACACCACCACACCCAGCTAATTTTTGTAGTTTTAGTAGAGATGGGGTTTCACCATATTGGTCAGGCTGGTCTTGGGACTCCTGACCTGGTGTTCCACCTGCCTCGGCCTCATGAAGTACTGGGATTGCAGGCATGAGCCACTGCGCCTGGCCCAGATTCTGGTCATTTTAAAAAGTGACAAGTTAGGAACTCAGTGTGACTCTTCTTTATGGTCAGAGGAAAGGGTAATTTAGTGAAGAGTTCAAATTAGCTCCCAACTCTGAAAAGTAAAAAAACATGCACATTCCGTTAAGAAGTTGGTTAAAGGGATCAAAAGCGT
Source organism: Cebus imitator (assembly GCF_001604975.1). NCBI lineage: Eukaryota > Metazoa > Chordata > Mammalia > Primates > Cebidae > Cebus > Cebus imitator. Next base: position 4,672,144 of record NW_016107331.1, on the reverse strand, counting down.
TAAAAATATTATCATATAAATACCGCTATTTTAAGGTGCATATCAAAGAAGGAGACTTTCTGTATGTCGTGTGTTCATTTATACTGTGCTAACATTTAACAGCAACTTATGATATTTCAGGAACATAAAAATTACATTTATTTTTTCTATCTCTAAGAAGTGGGTACAAAAGGTCAAGTATAAAATACACCATAAATTATGGTAATACCTCAAATGCACCTTCTTTTAATAGCTGAGGATGTTTCAATTCATAGTTTATTGATTTTCATCATCCAGCTATTTTTTAAAATAGGAGAAAACAACAGTATATTGAGATATTAAGTGATTTCCCAGAGAGGGTAGCAAGGCCCAGAACTTATATTTCTGTACAATTCAATGCTTTTTGAGCATTCAGATGAACTATGTGCTAGGAATACAAAAAGATGAACAAAACTGCTGCCTGTGAAACACTACACCTCTGTTGGGGAAAGCACATTAATAACCATGTAACAAGTCATTGATGTGTACTAAAGGGAGGAACAATTCTGCATACTATGGTCAGAGGAGGAATTCATGAATTATCTTGAGAAACTCATCTGGGGCAGATGGCTTTTGAGCTAGGCTTGAGAAGATGGCTCTCAATAGAGAATAAACATCCAGGGAACAGCCTAATCAAAGTTGCTACATGACAATCTGGGAAATATTATGTAGAAAATACATGACTTGAATAAAGGTTGCTGGAGGGATGTGTTAAAATTTAGTGTATAAGTTTGCTGTGCTTCAGGAGTTATACTAAAAGATATTATCCTTATTCCACTAGAGTAGGAAGATGTTGCACATTTTAATTAATTTAGGTGATTGATCTGTTTTGTTTACTACATATTTTAAGTCAAAGAAATGTAGAAATCCCTGATGTGACATAATTATGTATACTATACAAGGACTAGTTTGCAGGCATTTGGTATAAAGGAAAATTGATTTTTGGCTAAGAAGCAAGACTTTCATACTTGAAAAACAAAATTCTTTCAGAAACTTCATTTGTTCACGTTGCTTAGGCATTCTTATATATCACATATACATTTCTTTTATCTATAGAGCTCTGTAAGGTTACCTGAAGTTCTTGTTTTGTTTTATGAATTTATATTTACATGAATTTGTTAAAATTGCTTCTTAAGTTACATTTGACTTTTTCAATCTATAGCCACGTGTGCAAAAAGAACCCCAGATAGTGGAAATGGCACATCTATACATTTTTGATCACAGACTCATGAAGGATCAATTAAGGTTTAAAATATCCACAGAATAATAGAAAATGATTGTATTATATTTATTAATGAATAATCATTCCAAAGACATTTTAATCACTCTAGTTGAAATGCATTTGTAATATTGTGCTCATGATAAAACTTTAGACATTAATATTCATAGTTGAAATTCAGAACAGTTGAGAGATGATATCGCCAGTTTACATCAGGATTTCTGTTTCACAAATTATGTTTGTGAGCTTCAGTGATTGCCATCTTTCTATAAGCCATAAATAGCATGCTTTTTCTATGTTTACTTTGAGAAATACCTTATTAATGTTTCATATCCAGATTCTTCACTTTACTTTGTCCATGTATTACCTACTTAACACTATGCATCATTCTTTTTTTCAAAGTATTGCATGAACTTTAAATTCCCTTTATCCCAGTGGCTATAGGCAGAAATAACCTTAATGGAACAGGACAGTAGTCAACATTGTGAGAATTTTGGATTAAATATGACTGTTTATTCTCTTAAGAATAATAGTTACAACTTATTTTGTTCTTAAGGTCAGTAGGATGATGATTTGCTTTTGGTCTGAAGATGGTTATGAATTCAGAGAAAACCAGTTTAAGTAAATATGAAAAGCTTTATATTAGACTAAAAACCTCAAATATAATAGGTGAAAAACTAAAAATTATTGTTCAGTAAATACTTAATACTTATATTCAGTGTATTTATTTCGTAATTGTATTCTTTAATAATATATTTTTAAAGTTATTTTTTACAAAACTTTACCAATTTCTTTTTTTAAAAAACTTCTATGTTAGGTTCAGGGGTACCTGTGCAGGCTTGTTATATAGATATATTTTATGTCATGGGGTTTTGTTGTACATGTTATTTTGTCATGCTGGCATTAAGCCTAGTATCCATTAGTTATATTTCCTGGTCCTTTTACTCCCCCCATCCTCCACTCTCAGGTAAGTTCCACTATCTGCTATTCTCATCTATGTATCCATATGTTCTCATCATTCAGTACCCACTTATAAGGGAAAATATGTGGTATTTGGTTTTCTGTTCCTGCATTAGTTTGCTAAGGATAATGGCCTCCACCTTCATTCATGTTCCTATAAAAGACAGGGTCTCTTTTGTAGCTGCATATTATTCCATGGTGTCTACGTACCACATTTTCTTTACCCAGTCTACCATCGATTGGAATTTAGGTTGATTCCATGTCTTTGTTTTGTGAATGGTGCTGCAGTGAACATATGTTTGCATGTGCCTTTATCATAGAATAATTTATATTCCTTTGGGTGTATACCCAGTAATGCAGTTGCTGAGTCAAATATTAGTTCTGTTTTTTGTTCTTTGAGGAATCTTCACACTGATCTCCAAAATGGTTGAACTAGTTTACACTCCCACCAACAGTGTATAACCATCCCTTTTCTCCTCAACCTCAAGAGCATCTTTTTAGTAATAACCATTCTGACTGTTGTGAGATGGTATCTCATTGTGGTTTTGATTTGCGTTTCTCTAATGATAAGTGATTTTGAGGGGTTTTATTTCCTATGATTGTTGGCTGCACTTTTGTTTTCTTTTGAAAAGTGTCCTTTGCCCACTTTTTAATGAAGTTGTTTGTTTTTTTCTTGTAAATTTAAGTTTCTGGTAGATGCTGGATATTAGACCTTTGTCAGATGCATAATTTGCAAAAATTTTCTTCCATTTTGTAGGTTATGTGTTCACTCTGTTGACAGTTTCTTTTGCTGTTCAGAAGCTCTTTAGTTTAATTAGATCCCATTTGTTAATTTTTGCTTTTGTTGCAATTACTTTTGGTGTCTTTGTCATGGATCTTTGCCAGTTCCTCTGTCCAGAATGGTATTGCCTAGGTTGTCTTTCAGAGTTTTTGTAGCTTTGGGTTTTTTACACTTAAGTCTTTAATCCATCTTCAGTTGATTTGTGTATATGGTGTAAGGTAAGGGTCTGGTTTCAATCTTCTGCATATGGCTAACCACTATCCCAACTCCAGTGATTGATTAGGGAGTCCCTTCCCTATTGCTTGTTTTTGTCAGGTTTGTGGAGGATCAGATGGTTGTCACTGTGCAACCTTATTCCTGGCCTCTCAATTCTGTTCCATTGGACTGTGTGTCTGTTTTTGTATCAGAATAAAAACAGTATTTTGGTTACTGTATCCCTATTGTATAGTTTGAAATCAGGTAATATGATACCTCTAGCTTTGTGGGGCTTTTTGTTGTTGTTGTTTGTGCTTGTGGTGTTTTTGTTTAGGGTTGTCTTGGAGATTTGAAGATAGTTTTTTCTAATTCTGTGAGTAATGTCATTGGTAGTTTGTTAGGATAATTCAATCTATAAACTGCTTTGAGTAGTATGGCCACTTAATGATTTTGATTCTTCCTATCCAGGAGAATGAATTGTTGTTCCATTTGTTTGTGTTATCTCCGACTTCCTGGACCAGTATTTTGTAGTTCCCATTGTAGAGATGGTTTATCTCCCCGATTAGCTGTATTCCTAGGTGGGTTTTTTCTATTTTTGTTTTTTAGCAATTGTGGGTGGGATTGCATTCCTGACTTGGCTTGTCTGTTATTGGTGTATAGGAATGCTAGGGATTTTTGTATGTTGATTTTTTACTCTGAGAGTTTGCTGTAGGTCTTTAACAGCTTAAGGATCTTTGGGGCCTAGACTGTGGGGTGTTCTAGATACGGACATGTCCTCTGCAACAGGGATAGTTTGGTTTCCTCTCTGCCTATTTGGGTGCCACTTACTTTTTTCTCTTGCTTGATTGCCCTGGACAGGACTTCTAATACTATGTTGAATACAAGTGGTAGGAAAGGGCATCCTTGTCTCGTTTCAGTTTTCATGAGGAATGCTTCCATCTTTTGCTCATTTAGTACAATGTTGGCTGTGGGTTTGTCATATATGATTCATAATTTTGAGGTATGTTTTTTCAATACCTAGTTAATTGAAAGTTTTCAATATGAAGAGGTGTTACATTTTATTGAAAGCCTTTTCTTCATCTATTGAGATGATCATGTGGTCTTTGTCTTTAGTTCTGTTTATGTTATTAACCATTTTTATTGATTTACATATATTGAACCTACCTTACATCCTGGGGGTAAAGCTTACTTGCTCATCATGGATAAGCTTTTACTTGTGCTGTTGGATTTAATTTGCTTGTATTTCACTGAGGATTTTTGCATTGACATTCATTCAAGATACTGACCTGAAGTTTTCTTTTTCTGTTGTGTCTGCCTGGTGTTGGTATTAGGATGATGTCAGCCTCGTAGAATGAGTTAGGGAGGAATCCTTCTTCCTCGATTGTTTGGAATAGTGTCAATAGGAATAGTAGCAGCTCTTGTTTGTATATCTATTCAAATTCAGCTATGAATCCACCTGGGTCTGGGCTCTCTTTGGTGGTAGGCTACTTATTACTTATTCAATTTCAGAGATTATTATGTGTCTATTCAGGGATTGAGTTTCATCCTGACTCAGTTTTGGGAAGGTATATATTTCCAGGAATTTATCCATTTATTCTAGACTTTCTAATTTGTGTGCATAGAGGTGTCCACAGCAGTCGCTGATGGTTATTTGTAGTATCCCTTTTGTCATTTCTAATTGTGTTTATTTTGATCTTCTTCATTTTCTTCTTTATTATTCTAGCTAACTGTCTATTTTATTAATATTTTCAATAACCAACTCTTGGATTTGTTTCTTTTTTTTTAGTGATTTTTAAATTTAGTTCTCAGAACAATTTTATACAGTAGGTATAATTATCATCACTTTGTAAATTTAGACAGCTTGAATCAAACAAGACAACTATCTTATCCAAGTTACCAGAACTATAAAGATTACACAAAAGATATAATTAGCTTATTCAAAGCCCTTACAATTTCTTTATGACCAGTATTTTTAAGCTCTCAAATACAAAAATATGGATGTTTATTGCAACACAGGTTGGACTAGTAAACTCTCATTAAATTACAACTGAAAGATATGTTGTGATGTCTGATCAACAATTTACTGAACTCAGATTCAATATTAATAATTCTTAAAGGATTATACAAATTAAAAATAAAACTATTGGTGTTGTAGGTTTGTTTTCAATTCAAACTAAAAGTGAGATGACTTGGTTTACACTAATTTTTTTTCATGAAAGAAAAAGAGCCTTAAGTTTTCAAGTTCTATAATCTTCTAATAGTAATAAAAATATTTTTAATAATTTAAATGGAATAGCAAAACAGGACAATTTCCAAACTATCAGAGTAAATTGAGCTGTTTCAGACTGAAGTCAAAATTGGTGTTTTTATTGAGAAACAAACACAGTTTCTCAAAGAAATATAGGTATCACTAAGAAATATCAGATTTTAAAATTTATTTATTTTACTTTAAGTTCTGGGATACATGTGCAGAAGGTGCAGGTTTGTTACATAGTTACACACATGGAACGGTGGTTTGGTGCACCCATCAACCTGTCATCTACAATAGGTATTTCTCCTAATGCTATCCCTCCCCTAGCCCCCCAAGCCCCGACAGGCCCTGGTGTGTGATGTTCCCCTCCTTGTGTCCATGTGTTCTCATGGTTCAACTCCCACTTTTGAGTGAGAACATGTGATGTTTGATTTTCTGTTTCTGTCTTAGTTTGCTGAGAATGATGGATTCTAGCTTCATCCATGTCCCTGCAAAGGACATGAACTCAACCTTTTTTATGGCTGCATAGTATTCCATGTTGTATATGTGCCACATTTTCTTTAGCTCGTCTATCATTGATGGGCATTTGGGTTGGTTCCAAGTCTTTGCTATGGTGAATAGTGCTGCAGTAATTATACGTGTGCATGTGTCTTTACAGTAGAATGATTTACAATCATTTGGGAATATACCCAGTAATGGAATTGCTTGGTTAAATAGTATCTCTAGTTCTAGATCCTTGAGGAGTTGCCACATTGTCTTCCACAATGGTTGAACTAATTTACATTCCCACCAACAGTGTGAAAGCATTCCTATTTCTCCCCATCCTCTCCAGCATCTGTTGTTTCCTGACTTTTTAATGATCGGCATTCTAATTGGCATGAGATGGTATCTCATTGTGGTTTTGATTTGCATTTCTTTAAGGACCAGTGATGATGCGCTTTTCCTCATATGTTTGTTGGCTGCAAAAATGTCGAGAAGTGTCTGTTCATATCCTTCACCCACTTTTTGATGGGGCTGTTTTGTTTTTTTCTTGTACATTTAGGTTCCTTGTAGATTCTGGATATTAGAATATCCAGAATATCCTTTTGTCAGATGGAAAGACTACAAAAATTTTCTTCCATTCTGTAGGTTGCCTGTTCACTTTGATGATAATTTCTTTTGCTGTGCAGAAGCTCTTCAGTTTAATTAGATCCTATTTGTCAATTTTGTTTTTTGTTGCCATTGCTTTTGGTGTTTAAGTCATGAAGTCTTTGCCTATGCCTATGTTCTGAATGGTATTGCCTAAGTTTTCTTCTAGGGTTTTTATGGTTTTAGATCTTACGTTTAAATCTTTACTCCATCTGAGTTAGTTTTTGTATAAGGTGTAGGGAAGGGATCCAGTTTCAGTTTTCTGAATATGGCTAACCATTTTTCCCAACACCATTTACTAAATGGGGAATTCTTTCCCCATTGCTTGTTTTTGTCAGGTTTGTAAAAGATCAGATGGTTGTAGATATGTGGCATTACTTCTGAGGCCTCCGTTCTGTTCTATTGGTCTATATATCTGTTTTGATATCAGTACAATGCCGTTTTGGTTACTGTAGATTGCAGTATAGTTTGAAGTCAGGTAGTGTGATGCCTCCAGCTTTGTTCTTTTTGCTTAGGATTCTCTTGGCTATACAGGCTTTTATTTTATTTTACTTTATTTTATTTGGTTCCATATGAAATTTAAAGTAGTTTTTCCTAATTCTGTGAAGAAAATCGGTGGTAGCTTGATGGGGATAGCATTGAATCTATAAATTACTTTGGGCAGTGTGGCCATTTTTATGATATTGATTCCTCCTATCCATGAGCATGGAATGTTTTTCCATATGTTTGTGTCCTCTCTTATTTCCTAGAGCAGTGGTTTGTAGTTCTCCATGAAGAGGTCCTTCACATCCCTTGTAAGTTGTATTCCTAAGTATTTCCTATGTACCAATATTAGACAAACAGCAAAATCATGAGTGAATCCCATTCACAATCGTTGATCTTTTGAATGGCTTCTCATGTCTCAGTCTTCAGTTCAGCTCTGAGTTTAGTTACTTCTTGTCTTCTGCTAGCTTTTGGATTGGTTTGCTCTTGGTTCTCTAGTTTTTTTTAGTTGTGATGTTGTTAGGTTATTAAATTGAGAGTTTTTGGCTGGTTGTGGTGGCTCATATTTGTAATCCCAGCACATGATACATTGAGGCCAATGTATCATGAGGTCAGGAGTTCGAAACCAGCCTGGCCAACACAGTGTAACCCCATCTCTACTAAAAATACAAAAATTAGCTGGGCGTGGTTGCAGGCACCTCTTATCCCCACTACTCAGGAGGTTAAGGCAGGAGAATCACACCACTGCACTCCAGCTTGGACAACATAGCTAGACTCCATCTCAAAAAAAAATTTAGTAATTTTCTTAATGTCAACATTGTTATTCAGGAATTACTTAGTGATAATGTTCAAAACATTTATTTTGTTAATGCATTCTTTAATCATATATTTTCTAAGATATTTTTAGAAGAAAAAACTTTATTAACTTTATTAGATAAAATCTTGCATAAGACATTCTATGAAGTCTAATGATATACCAGATTTTCTGTATTTGAGCATTCATTGTTAATTTCCCTTGTCACTTAAATATAAATGAAACCTTTGACTACTTTGCTTAAACTGACTTATAATGAGCACAGTGACCCTCTAATCTTTCAGGTGTGTGGCAAACATGCACTAATTAGTATTCAATTTCACTTTCTTCCTTGTCTTGATGAAACGAAAATTGAAATTGCCATTTTACATTTATATGCTCAGCGTGTAATTATTGATAGTACCACAATGCCCGTAATAGGTTCTGGATTTAAAGAGTTGGTAAATGCAGTTTTTTTGTTTCAGCTTTTGAGTTTTTTGAAACTTTATTTCTTCATCTAGATTTTTTTCAACTAATAATTAGTCACCACGTTAAACATTAGCTCATCAGCATCCTAGAATATCAATTTTACTTTCTGATTGACATATTAGAAATAGCAACTTTGCACAATTATAGAAATATGTCTTGGATTATAAAAAGTGTATTTAAAATTCTGGGTGCTTTGCTAACTAACTGAGGTTAGCCAGGATAACTATTTCTTATTTATTTTCAAGATATGCATTTTCTGTTTCTCTGTGTTTTTCTTTTCTTTTCTAGCTATTTGTAGTAAAATATTTATTTTATTTTTTTAAATTGGTGAGTTTATTTTTATTTATACATATGTGTGTGTGTTTTCCAGAATACATATACAATGAATTTCCAGCTATTAATTTATCCATGCATTCCACAAACATTTACTGCATGAATGTCTACTCTGCAATCTATCTTCTACTAGGCAGCAGAGAAAAGATAACACTTACTTCCAGGATGCTCTGGATCTAGAAAATAGAAAAGTAAGCCAGATAAATATAACAACAAAATATATCTGGCCTGGCCTCACATGGTCTGCTGGATATTCCATTTGAATTATATTATATCCAAACAGCCTATTTTTATTAGGACTTTTCTTAAACTTTAAAACTACATTCGCATAATATTTATATATAGAAGAAAAGAAATTTCCATTGTACTGTATATTACTATTGTGTGCTGATATATTTGGTGTGTATGATATAGTATAATACTAGGGCAATGCAATAATTTTTCTTTTGAAAGTTAATTTACCAGTTGTTTCAGTTCTAGTATTTTACAACAGAGAAAATTAAGTTTTGTACTCTCTTACGATTTTGGAAATGTGGCTGTGATCTTAATATGTTCCTTTTCTATGTGTCACAGAATTTGTGAGAGGAAAGGTAGTTATTTCTCAAACTTCAATGTACATAAAAACCATGGGTCACTTGGTGTGTTAGTCTGTTTTAATGCTGCTGATAAAGACATACCTGAGGCTGGGCAATTTACAAAAGAAAGTTGTTTAATTGACTTACAGTTTCACATGGCTGGGATGGCCTCACAATCATGGTAGAAGGCAAGGAGGAGCAAGTCACATTTTACATGGATGACAACAGGCAAAAAGAGAGAGAGCTTGTGCAGGGAAACTCTCATTTTTGAAACCATCAGATTTTGTGACTTACTCACTATCATGCGAATAGCATGTTAAAAACCCACCCCCATGATTCAGTTATCTCCCACCAGGTCCCTCCCACACATGTGGAAATGTAGTGAGCTACAAGATGAAATTTGGGTGGGGACACAGAACCAGACCATGTCATTCCCGCCATGGACCCTCCCAAATTTCATGTCTTCACATTTCAAAACCAATCATGTGTTCCCAACAGTTCCCCAAAGTCTTATCTCATTCCAGCATTAACTCAAAAGTCCACACTACAAAGTCTCATATGACAAAAGGCAAGTCTCTTCAGCCTATGAGCCTGTAAAATCAAATCAAAAGCAACTTACTTACTTCCTAGATACAACGGTGGTACAGGCATTGGTTAAATACAGCCATTTCAAATGGGAGAAATTAGCCAAAACAAAGGGGCTACAGGCCACATGCAAGTCCAAAATTCAGTGGGGTACTCAAATCTTAAAGGTCCAAAATGATCTCCTTTGACTCCATGTCTCACATCCAGGTTATGCTGATGTAAGATGTGGGTTCCCATGGTCTTAGGCATCTCCACTTCTGTGGCTTTGCAGGTTACAGCCTCCCTCACAGCTGCTTTCACAGACAGGCACTGAGTGTCTCCGGCTTTTGCAGCCACATAGTGCAAGCTGTCAATGGATCTACCATTCTTGGGTCTCTAGTATGGTGGCCCTCTTCTCACAGTTCCATTAGTCACAGGGAATCTGTGTAGGGGCCCTGACCCCTCATTTCCCTTCTGTACTGCCCTAGCAGAGGTTCTCCATGAGGGCCCCATCCCTGCAGCAAACTTATGCCTGGGTATTAAGGCATTTCCATACATCTCCTGAAATCTAGGTAGATGTTTCCTAACCCCAAATCCTGACTTCTTAAAAAAAATCCATGTGTGAAATTTGTACTACAGAAATTTGTAACAACTTGTTACAAATTGCAGGCTCAACATCACGTGGAAGCTGCCAAGGCTTGGGGCTTGCACCCTCTGAAGCCACAGCATGAGCTCTACATTGGCCCCTTTCAGCGGTGGCTGGAGCTGCTAGGACACAGAGCACCAAGTCCCTAGGCTGCACACAGCACAGGTACCCTGGGCCCAGCCCACAAAATCACTATCTCCTCCTAGGCCTCCAAGCCTATGATGGGAGGGATTGCCATGAAGACCTCTGACATGCTCTGGAGACATTTTCCCCATTGTCTTGAGGATTAACATTCAACTCCTCATTACTTATGTAAATTTCTGCAGCTGGTTGAAATTTCTCTTCAGAAAATGGAATTTTCTTTTCTATTGCATTGGTCAGGCTGCAAATTTTCCAAACTTTTATGCTCTGTTTCCCTTATAAATCTGAATGCCTTTAACAGCACCCAGTACACCTCTTGAATGCTTTGTTGCTTAGAAATCTCTTCCACCAGATACCCTAAATCATCACTCTCAAGTTCAAAGTTCCACAAATTTCTAGGGCAGGAGAAAAATGCTGCCAGTCTCTTTGCTAAAACATAACAAGAGTCACCTTTGCTCTAGTTCCCAGCAAGTTTCTCATCTCCATGTGAGACCACCTCAGCCTGGATTTCATGTCCATATTCTTATCAGCATTTTGGTCAAAGCCATTCAACAAGTCTCTAGGGAGTTCCAAACTTACCCACACTTTTTCTATCTTCTTATGAACCCTCCAAACTCTTCTATCTCTACATGTTATCCATTTCCAAAGTTGCTCCTCATTTTCGGGTATCTTTTCAGCAGCGCTCCACTCTACTGGTAACAATTTACACTTGCTAAAAATAGAAACTTCTAAATTGCTCCACAGGCCTAGTGCAGGTCATGCTCAGACTGCACGGTAAAGATATGTCTCGTCTGCTTGTAAATTTCGGGTTCATACTGCATGAGTTACAGTAAAAGTATAAATAAATAAAATAAAAAACACTTTTGCTTGATGATGTGGGAATCTTGCTGTTGGAACTGCAAGTGGTGATGACCACCTAGGCAGAAGGGAGAGGAAAGAACAGCAAAGAAAAATGAGGAAAGATAATGGGAAATAAGTGACCCATGAAAATTCTCTGAACTACAGGGAGGCAGAATGGAGCTAGGTATCCTTAGAAGTGCATCCAGCCTTGGCAGCAACTCACAAATAAGCATTATCCATCAGTCATTAAACAGTTAATGTTTCTAAATCGCTATTTGAGTCTTCTTTGTTATAAAACTTAACATATTCAAGTGCAAAACCATCTACCTTCTGCATTTTGAAGAAAATTATAGTTAATGTAGAATATTTTGGCCCAAAAGGGAATTAAGTGAGCACAAATTGTTACAAATTTCTGTAGTACAAAGTTCACACATGGATTTTTTTTAACAACTTTGTTAACAGTGGGATTTAGAATGCTACAAAAAAAAAAAGACTAATCATGTATTTCATTTCATATGTCTATATTTAATGTGTATAAAAACTTTTTTGATATTTATAGACACCTGGAGCTTTTTCAGATGCAAAAATCATTTTCAAAAGACCAGGATTTAAGCAGGTTTTTTTTTTTCATTTTCAGCTTTCTTTCTAGTTATAGAACCTGAATTACATACAATCTAATCCACTTTTAATATTCCCTTTTTCAAGTGGAAAATATTTTAGCCTTTTCTCTTGAAGAGAAGTACTATATGCCCGTATATACTAAACTATATTCCCATTCTTACTAAATATCTCTTTAAAGCTAATTATATCTGGACATTAATACATTCTAATTATATTTTTAAACTATGATACCAGGTGGAAAATTGTGATTTCTATTTAAGCTGTTCGTTAAAAATGAGTTTTTATACATAGTTGTGTGTTTTTAAAACAGGTGTTTCTTTTTAATTAAAAAAGCACTATTCATTAAGTAAAAATGTCTTAATGCTTCTGTCCTGAAAAATAATATATTTTGTCTCACATTATTTGGTCATTTACAACATTTATAGTAATAGTGGTGCATATTGTAATGCTTACCTTTTTTCCCTAAAAGGCTGTGGTTTTGATCTTAACTCTAGATTCTTCTGAATACATGATGAGCCATGAAACAGTTCTATATTTTTAAAAAGCTGCATCTGGAGTCTCTTCTGCTTCCTCTCCCACTTTGAGTACCTAGTGCCTCACTAAACTGGATTTCTTGCTGTTCCTCAAATTAATCCAGCTTATTCTGCCTCTGTGCTTTGGTACATATGCCGCACGGTTCATCTATTGACTAGTTTCCAGAATTCTTTCGATTCAGCCCCATCATTCCCTTCACTATAAAGTAATTCCTGAAAGTCCTGCCTTTTATCTTCAAAGGTAGAAGTGACTACACGCCTTTTATCCCACTCAGCCAACTATATGTTAAAATCACAGTAACTAAAATACCTTTATAGTCACTGTTTGCTTTTCCTTCTCTACATTAAACAACTTGAGAGTAGGAATCACAGTTTGTATAAGTCTATTCCCATGGCACCTTGAATTAAAACCATATTAAACAGATGTAAATAATTGACTAACAAAAGAATAGGGAATACTGAACAAAAAAAAATAGGAGAATGATAGTATTTTTCACATGGTAATTATTCTTCACTGTGTGATACTAAGAATGCCCGGGCAACTCCGTTTACTCTCTATGTTCAGCTATTATGTATTTACCTTTTAATTGTGCTATCTAAACATGATCCATTGGTTACCACATGTGGTGCATTTATATTTATATAGGGAATGCCTTACCAATCCAGAGAGCAGAGGAACCATACTTCCTGTAAATCCTAATGACCCATACTTTACTCCATAGTCACTGAAAACCACTTCTATAGGCAAGGCTAGATGGGCTTGGGCGATGTTTGCCAGGAACTCTACCAGTTAAACCTTGTACACCAAATGCCGAAACTTATCTCCTATCCCATCCCTGTTTTTTTCCTTAAATGTTAAAAAAATGAATGTTTGATTTAGCTTCTTGCACATTTTTATAAATGTGTTATAATCACACCATAAGAGTTTAGAAACTTTAGATGTAATATTGTTCATGTAAACTTATTTTCTCCAAGATTAACTTATTTTAGAAAAAAGCTTTAGAATACTAGTATCTTTACAGCTTATGAACTTTGTATTATTTACCCTTGCCAAATGTCAGATATACAAACTATTTTTATTACTGTTTCTCATAAAATGCAGAACATAAAGAGTTACAGAGAATTAATTTAACATAGTTATGCTTGGCTATACATTTTAACCATGAGGAAAACTTTCCTAACTTCACTATTATATTTACAAAGTTGGAGATTTTAAATGCTTTTAGTTCAGTTCGTTTCCATGTTTCATGAATATTTCCAAAATTACTTTTTTTCTTTTTTTAGTTTATGCTATGATAGAGTGAAATGGTAGAGTGATTAACACAATAAATATGAATTGAATTGATTGAAGATAGCAACTTGCTTTTATCATGAAAATATCCAACATTGAGAACCTCTGATTTTACAATCTACCTCAGTCATATTTATGGCAAATTGAATCTGGTCCCCTCTTCATCTCTCTTCACATGACCAGCTAGTTTTCCCCTGGACTAAGTATCCCAATTTCTGGCACTTAGGACTAAAGGAGTTGACACTTTGAGTTCCTATCATTTGTGAGAGTTTCTTATCGTTAATTCTTCTCCCACATTGGTAAATGTACTCTTCAGTATCCCCTTGTGAATCTGAAACTATCTCAACCAAAGGTATTAAAACTGCTTATGCGACCTGCCTAGGGAAAAATGCTATTTATGAATTAGAGTCTCTTATTGCCTCTAATATAACAATTAATTCTAATAGAACTGCATCAGTGCTTTTTGCAAGAGCATAGAAAGCTTAGTGGCAACCCGTTCTCAAGCCCCCAGTGGTGAGAAACTCAGAGAAGCAGAGGTAAGTGAGCGTCTGAGCTAAAGGTTTGATTGTCTCTTCATGTTTATCTTCTGGGAACTAGCGGGGTTACTATTTGCATAGGGCTGAAGGAATCCCTTATGTCCACAGTAGACACTGTAAAAATTTGTTCTGCTCCAGTGCCTCACTGAAAACCTCCTTGTGTTGAAAATATGACAGTACAAGCCACATGGCCTGATTCTGAAAGGTTTATTTTTTTGAAGCAGCTATTAATATAAAACCATTTCTATTTAGGAGAGTTTGTTGTTGTTGCTTAAAACTAACTGAATGTAGTAGATGTAGAAAACGTTATATATTTGCCGTATTTAGGTTAGAAGTTCGTTTCATTGTCCATAGTATTATGTATCAGCTTTAAGATCTAACAGCTAGCACTTCAGCACGATGTGCTGCATTTTCCACCACTCTCCATGTACTGACTGTAATTCCATCTAACGAGTATTGTTCTTATCCCCATTATTCAGATGGGGAAATCTAGGCACAGAAAGCTAAGTAAGATGTCTAAGTTTACTTAACTTAGTAAGTTGAAAAGTTGGGAGTCAAACCCTAGCAGCTGGTGTGGCGCGCAGCCCTAGAGCATTTGTAACCTCTGCACTATCTTCTCTTTGAAAAATCTTGGTAGTTCCCTTTTATTTTGTGAGGGCACAGTGGACACTGCTAATGAGTGTAGGGCAGCCTCGGATTTTCTTAAGGCTGTATTAAATAACTATTATATCCTGTAAAATTTGAATTTTCTCTAAACAAGCAGTTAGTTTATCTCTAGCCTTGGGCAGTGGTTCTCAAACTTTCCATAAAAATTATCTGAAGAGCTTTTTAAACATGGCTCCCAACCTTAAAGTTTTTTAATTGGTGTGAGAGTTGGAACTCAGGGGACCACATATGGACAGACATCCGCAGTGAATTTTGATATCATTATCCTAAGAAAATGTAGAAATCGCTACCCTGATGGATCTCATAGTCTAGAGAGAGACGTACGTCACCTAAGATGTGTTATTCCAGACAGAAAGAACAGAATAAACGAAGTTGTAATGGAGTTGGAGAAAGCTCAACAACAGATAAGAGAGTCAGGTCTCGTTATACTGAAGAGTTGTATATCTGAGGGGTAATAGGAGGATAAAAGATTGAAAAGGTAAGGAGACACCAAAATGTGAAAATACATCACATTTAGACTAAGGTGGCACTTGATTATGGAGGCGTACTTACACTGTCAGAACTGGAGTTTAGGAAGATGATATGTGAGTAGTCTGTGTTCTGAATACCTAACACAATGCCTAATGCTGATGAAGCTTTCAGTAACATTTAATTGAATAATTGTTGAATTGTGCTTTAGAGAGAGGGGAGCCTATGAGCAAGGATACCAGCTACGAGGCTTTTATGGCTAACTGCCCAGAGGCAGATGTAACGAGGGCCCAAGCTAGTTTGGCAGCTGTTGTGAAATAAAAATAAAAGATGAAATGATAAGAGAGATTTAGGATGCATCATTAACTACTAAGATATCTATCAAACGCAAGAGAAAGAGTTGGTCTGCTTTTTTATTAACTTGGAGAAAATCCTGATAAAGGTGTATAGTATTAAGTCGGAAAACTACTTGCTGCTCTGGGTAGAGCGTGGAAGTGAATTAAGTGGACATCACTGCCAGGTGACACTTCTACTGCTAAGCCATTGGCCATTTATGAGTCCCATGGCCCCATCTACTGGAGTGGGAGGTTAAGTGACATCCACTTAGAGTTGAAAGAGATATGTAGAGATCAGTTGGGAACTTCTAATTAAAGTTTCATTTTCTCCTATTTCCATTTTCATCAAAACCGTTTCCAAGGCTATAGCTTAACCGAAAGTAGCATTTTGCAGGACCCTAGAGAAGAGATACACTGAACTTTGAGGTTCTCAATAAGTGTGTATATTCTCCTTTAATTCCTCTTTCAGAACATTTCTCTTTTATATCATATGTTGGTTACATTTTCTCCATGCATTTGTTTTTAATGTTTTTGCTGCTGCTCCTGCTGTTTTCTCCAGAACTGATATATTTAATTAAAGTAGTAGCTATTTCATCCTAATGCTAATGTACTTAGTATTGATCGCTTTATTTTGTTATGATTTTGGCTCTTGAAAAAAATAATAAAGCTTTCCTTTTCCCCTCCGCAAATAAGCTCTCAGATTTTCTTGCTTCTGTTATATATTTAATGCTTCAATCACTTTGAAACATTTTTCTGAATTCATAATACATGGGCTATATTTTCATTTCTTAGGTTTAAAAAAAATCTATGTTCAGTGCAGGTCTCCTTAGTTTATTACTATCATTAGTGTGGTTAAGAGATAAAGTACTGAATTTTAGAAGTATGTGTGAATATTTTTATCTTACTTTTCTTAGCAGGAGCCCAACCTAAGCCAGTATTTTTACATAATGTCAGCTTTCCAGGAGCTCTTCAACCAAAATGTGATTATCTCACAGAACAAAACAAAACAAAGAAGCAGCAAAAACTCCTAAACATTTAAATATGTTGCCAATGAATCTCAGCTGCTTCTTTTTGAGAGCATGCATTAACCTGGATTTAGAAAGATGTACATAAATTTTGAAACATCAATGCATTCTCTGATACTTTTTGGAGTGTTTTTCTGAGTCTCCAATCTACAGAGGAAGAATGAATATTTATTGAGCAGCTACTATTTGTACAGAGCTATTTGGGCAATATATAACTTCTCTCTGCCCAGGTGGAGCTTACTGGAGTAGAGAAAACATTTCAAATTATCTGATATGAAAGTTTTCTACTTCATTCTGTGGTCATTGAGAGAGAAAAAGCTATTTGATTTCATGTTCAACAATTATGCTCCGGGAAATGAGAAGAATTTACTCTGTGAGTTCCAGCCATATGGGACTTCTTGAAGGGTGCTTCATTCTTTTCTTCCAGGCTTAGAAAAAACATATTCCCAAGAGACCCCTAACTTCATTTAAATTAATGAATTTATTCATTCATTCAATATATTTATTATTTCCTCTGTGCCAATTGCTGTCTAGATGCCAATTTTTCAGGGAAGCTTTCCCTAACCCTATTCTTCCCCTCGACTAGATTCCATTCTTCTAATATATGTTCTCACAGCTTCTTGTCTTTTTTCAAGCACAGCCATTGCCACAGCTAGTAATTAGACTATGTATGATATTGCTTATTAGGTAAGCTTCATGAAGGCAGAAATACTATCTATTGGCCCACTTTGTATTCTCACCCATCTCAATGATTGGTGACTAATGACTAACATTTCATTCAAAAGTGAAACAATTATACTATCATAATCCTTTTCATATCCCCAAGACAGAGAACACTTTTTACTTGCTCAGTAAATAATTTAAGTGAATTAATAAATAAAGGGAGGGTAAATAAATCACATTACCTGTTCCCTGGATGTTTAATGCAAGTGAAGCGCATTTACATAAGCAGTTATATTACATGGGGAAGGAAGAGGATGTTCAAGATCAGTGATCCTGGATTCTACTGACCACTGACTGTCACCTTGAACAAAGTTACTGGGCCACTCTAACGTATGTCTTCTTTATATATAAAATGTCAACAAAAATAGATGTCCTCTTAAAGTTGTTGCGAAGATTATACAAAAGATATTTAGTCATGTATTGGCCACAAAGCCGATGATTAATAAATGCACATTCTCAATAATTCAACAAATATTTATTAAGAGTTGTAGTCAAGACTTTTAACTGTCACCCAACATCCTTTCCATCTGTTTTCATAGTAAAAAGATTAATAGCTAAATATATTTCCCAACCTCTCATTCCCAACAATAGACGTGGCCATGTGACTCTCAAATGGCAAAAGGCATATAAGCAAAAGTGTCACAGGGTGGCTCCTTGGAACCTCTTTTAACAGAGAGTACTCACACATCCTCATCTCCCCTGTTCATCCCTGCCTCTATCCTTCCAGGAACTCAGGGGCTGCCATTCTGGACCATGAGATCAGGTATATACACTGGATAACAAGACAGAGTATACCTAGGGCCCTGATTTATCAGCCCCTTCTGTGTAGTCACACATTTACACAAAGGAGAAGCCTTTTTCTTTCTAAGACATTGTTAGTTTGGGTTTTCTATCACTTGGAACCAAACTGCCCCATACCTAATATGAGTTCACAAAATACTGCGTTCATGACTAGATTCAAGGCAGGATATTATAGTGCCTTAACAGTTTCTTAAGTGTAAAAAAGGAAGCCCTTTTGGGAGGGGGCCAAGATGGCGGAACAGAAACAGTGATGGTCTGCAGCTTCCAGCGAGACCAACACAGGAGGTTGTTGATTTCTGCTTTTCCATCTGTGCTATCCAGTTCATCTCATTGGGACTGGTTAGGCCGTGGGTGCAACCCATGGAGAGCAAGCATAAGCAGGGTGGGGCATTGTGTTACTCAGGAAGTGCAAGGAGCCAGATGACCTGCCTCCCCCAGCCAAGGGAAACAGTGAGGGATCATGCTACCCACCCTGGGTAGATTTTTGTAGTCAGCAGATCAGGACGTCCCTCATGAGCCTATACCACCAGGGCCAGGGGCTTCAAGCACAAAACTGAACAGCTGCTTTGGCAGGCACTGAGCTAGCTGCAGGAGATTTTTTGTACCCTAAAGGCACCCGGACTTCAGTGAGACAAGAGAACCATCCCCTCACCTGGAAAGGGGGCTGAAGTCAGGGAGCCAAGTGGTCTTACTCAGCAGGTCCCGCTTCCATGGAGCCCAGCAAGCTAAGAACCACTGGCTTGAAATTCTCACTGCCAGCACAGCAGTCTGAAGTCATCCTGGGTCGATTGAGCTTGGTCAAGGGAGGGACATCTCCTGTTACTGAGGCTTTAATGGGCAGTTTTCCCCTGAAAGTGCTAAGAAGGCTGGTAAATGTGGACTGGACGGAATTCACCATGACATGGCAAAGCAGCTGTGGCCAGATTGCTTCTCTAGATTCCTCCTCACTGGGCAGGGAATCTCTGAAGGAAATACAGCAGCCCCAGTCACAGGTTTACAGATAAAACTCTCATCTCCCTGGGATAGAGCACCTGGGGGAAGGGGCAGCTGCAGGCACAGCTTCAGGGGACTTAGTCTTTCCTGCCTGCAGGCTCTGAAGAAGGCAGCTGATCCTGACAAGGGAATTCTCCCAGCATAGTGCACCAACTCTGCTAAGGGACAGACTGCCTCTTCAAGTGCGTGCTCACCCCCATGCCTCCTGACTGGGAGAGACCTTGCAACAGGGGTCGACATCTTACAGGAGAGTTCTGGCTGGCATCAGGCCAGTGCCCCTCTGGGATGAAGCTTCCAGAGGAAGAAGCAGGCAGCAGTCTTTGCTGTTCTGCACCGTCCAGTGGTGATACCCAGGTGAACAGGGGTCTGGAGTGGACCTCCAACAAACTGCAGCAGACCTGCAGAAGAAGGGCCTGACTGTCAGAAGAAAAACTAACAAACAGAAGGCAACAACCACAACACCAACAAAAAAGACCCCTCAACACAAAAACTCCATCCAAATGTCATCAGCCTCAAAGATCAAAGGTAAAGAAATCCATGAAGTTGAGAAAAAATCGACACAAAAACGCTGAAAATTTCAAAAGCCAGAATGCCTCTTCTCCAAATGATCTCAGCACTTCTCCAGTCAGCGTGCAAAACAGGATGGAGAATGAGATTGACAAATTGACAGAGGTAGACTTCAGAAGGAGGGTAATAACAAACTCCTCTGAGCTAAAGGAGCATGTTTTAACCCGTATGTTTTTATGTTTCACATATTTACATTTAGAATTCATAAACTCCAAACCCTGACTCATATAATTTTTTAAATTATGTAAAATTTCTGGTAACAAAATACTTTAATTATGTTATCAGGACATTTAAAATTATGCAAAGCAAATTACACTTTTTTTTTTAAATCAAACTATAGATTTTCTCCATTCTTAGATCATTTTCTGTTTTCAAAACTTCAGCGGTTTTCACCTCTTTAGATTAAAACTTATGCATTTTTTACTCTGGCAAAGTGTTTGTCCCGCTATCATTTATAATGTTCTTCTCTGGGTTTCAATTTGTTGTCTGTGTGTCTTTTCCTTTCTAGATCACATGTGACTAGTGCAAAGATCTCTCCCGTCTTCATAGATTTCCATGCATCTATCATAGTGTTTGTACTCTGTAGACATGCAAAAAATTGATGAATTAAATACTTTTAGCCGTTATTTACAAGCAAAATGCACATGTAATAATTATCAGAGATACTGCTGGAAAAATAAGTTGTGATGACCTTGTGGGAAATCATGAATGCCAGAAACAAATATATTGTTCTATTCACTCTTTATAAAAGTAATTGTAAAACTGGTGTTACAGATGCAATTCCTATATGAATGAGTCTAGCCAGTGATGAGAATGAGGTAGCTTTTGATCATTAAAAATAATTTGTTTTCTAAATTTAGATCAGAGTAAAAAAATCAAAAAATTAAAGAAAGATGTTCTCTCATTTAAAAATAATTTATTCTTCAAGGTTAGAATATGTTAGATCAGATGATATTATGCTATTTAGAGGAAGTAGAAATAAAATACTTCATAAAATATAGAATATGTGAGTTTTTAAAAGATTTCCTAACTGCCAACATCTGTTCAGCAAAATTATTATTTTTAAATGATGAAATATCCTCTATATTTTTCCTCCTAAATTTCAAATAATTTATTTCTTGCTATATAGAATTGTTTGAAACTTTATTTTTTGAAAACATGTAAAATATATTCCTACTTTATTAAGAGGCTGTGAGTTTGGTTTTTCTCTGTGTGTTCTGCTCTTTACTTCCAAGGGAGCAGAGATGACCACAATTCCACATCTTCTTCCCCTACTTGTACCATACTGATGACTGGAATCATCCCATTTATCCTTTAGAGTTAATATAAGAAACAATAAAGAACAAAATACTGTATCATGTGTATAAAAGCATTTCAAATAAAGTTAATTTTTTTAAAGTCAAAAGGAACCTGATTAGTGTGAATTTAAAAATCATTTAGTTATTTGTTACTCCTATTTTTTCTACATTTATAAATGATAAACTTAATTTCCCTCTTTTCTGAGCAAGAATGGTAATGATAACCAACGATTGAAAGCTTAAAGATGCAGGGTACCTAAGGGACGCCTTTAAAACTCAGATAACCCTGTGAGATAGATAGAATTTACTACTGTTGTATGGATGAAGAAATTCTGGCTTACAAAAGTTAAAAAACTTGCCCAAGTTTATGTTAGCTAGTACCCGAGGACAGGTGGATTACAATCCTGTTTTCAGAAGACAAGCATCTTGCTCTTAGCCAGAGTAATCTACTGTTAAGATCACAAAACTTTAGAAGAAACAAAACTCTTATTGTTCTTTCTTTAAACATCCTGTGGTCAAGACAGGCAGTTTTGGCCCTCAGTGGTCATACTGTACTGATCAACACCTAGAAAGAAGGAGCCTCTCTGCACACCCCAAAGACAGTACAGGACTCCCAATTCCAGACTTTTGCTTCACATCTTTCCAGCATTCTCATAGCACCACCATTATCCCTAACACCTAATAAGTAGAGGTCCCAAACCCAGTAAGTCCAGCCCCAAATGTTGATTTGCTGTGCAAAACACTTACTTCAAATTTCAGAGTCTATTCACTCATAAAATTATTCAGAATGCTAAAACAGTTTATTTTATCTTTCCAGTTTTATTTTTAACATAATTAAATATTTAAGTGTAGTACCCATATGCCCATGGAAATATAATGCAGGTTACAGATTGATCCCTGCTCTTGAAATGTGTAGACAGGTGGAAGGACTAAAAGATATGACCTTTTCCAGGGAAACTTCATTGCAGACTGCAATGAATCTTTTGTATCAGGGGACATGTTATGAGATTATGGAATATTGCCAATATGGGTCTGATTTTGGGCAACATATTAAAAACTTACTCCTAATATGTCTGACATTCGGTAATCTGGTTAGTTCAGTATAAAACATTCCTAGCAGCTACCTTTAGGTCTATAGTAACAACTGAATAACAGAAACAACTAAGCAATATTTAGCTAATTCATATATTTTTTTTGGATTATAAATTTAAATTATCAAGGAACACCATGAAATAAACTCCTTTTTGTTATTTTTCAGAACATATATCAATATATTTCAATGTGATAATGCAATTTAATTCCTAAAATATATTTATTTTATTTTATTTTTGAAATGCAAATTTAAGATCGTATAGATTTGGATTACAATAATGCCAGAAGAACACAAAGAATGCAGAATGCTAAGTTGTCCCTTGATAATATCTACTGCATAGGGGTTCCAAAGGCACCCACTCCTTCTGTTTAGCTCTCTTATTTCTGTTTTTTTGTAAATTCATTCACATTCTACCATGCTAGAAATTAATATTCTGGAAGACATGCTGCCTTTTTTAATAGCGTGCCTGTTTGTTTTGCAGACTTCTTTTTATCTTCAGTGCATTAAAATAAAGAACATTACAGGTTTCTGTTTCCCAGAAGTACCTTTTAACTTTTTATTTGTGGTATTTGTTTTTGTCTTGATGTTTAATTGATCCAAAACCAGCATTTAAAATATCAGGACACTTGCTACCGCTACCAATAATATTTTCACACATGGAAAGGTAACAAGTATCATCGTAGCAAAATTTGGAAACTGTTCTGTTGGCATTGTTGTTATTTGCATGCTACAAATAATACACTGGATAAAAAAAAGTCAGGGACCACAGCTGGCAATCCATTTTCACTTGTCTGCTAACCCTTTACCATCTTGGATGGAGATAGGAGACTACCTTAGTATTTACCGTTTCATCATACTTAATACATAAGCTGAAGTCTTCAAAACCATGTAGCCACAGTTCAGTTCACTCCTGAATGTAGAGCTGTGAGAGACGGAGGATGTGAAGAAACTCTAACAGCCAGTACCAAGAGAGGAGAGATGAGTACAATATAGTGGAAGCCCTTCAGAAACAGGTGGAGATACAAAGGAAATGGCTATACCTGGCCCAGACTCCTGGAAATGCTAACAGATTTCACCCCTGGTGGTGTATTGCTTCTGTTCCATGCTGTGTAGTGAATTGTTTCACTTTAATTGGAAGTTTTTTCAGGTGCAGAGAATCATAAAGAGATTATAGTTTTATGTTTATGCATATGTGTTCTTTTTCCCATGTCCTCTTTCCCAAAGAGGACAGTTAAGTTAATTGAACACATGTCAAAGGCTAACCAGCATTCAGAACACTGGAGGATAGCAGTTTAAAGGTCCTTTTATCTGGAGCAACAGAACTAGTGTTTGGTTAGTTACTAAAAACCTCAATTGAAATTTAAATTTAAATTCCATACCATGTTTCTTAAACTACATCAAGCAATGCATACTTGATACTTGTTTTTATTTCTTTGTTTAAACATATTGGTGAAATTATTCCAGAAGAGAATCCTAGATATTAATTACTTATCCCAATATTATAGACTTTTTAGTGCTATGCTTTTTTGAGGTTTGTCATGAAGCTTTTTCATGTTTTCATAGGAAAAAAAAAAAACATTTTCCACTCACATTTTATCGATTATGTTTAATTAAATTACATAAGTAGAATAACAATCACAACTTGAAAACAGATTGGGGAACAAACACAAATAACCCTTGATTAGTGTGCAATTCATCTGCAAGAACAGAAGAGAGTTGGCTGAGCAGAGAGCTGCCTAATGTGTCTGATGTGTAGAGCAGTGAGTATGTTTCACAGTGGCAGTGAAGAGTGTTGGTGGGCAGGTTGTTGCTGATATGGAGGTGGTTTAAGAGAGATTCTACTGTAGCCGCTAGGACTAGTTATAGAATGAGTTACTCTTTCTATCCTTAAACACCTTCAAAGCCTTTCTCCTTAGGTGTGTTCATGATGCTTCTCACCACCCAAGCCTTCAGAGAATGTGTTAATGATGCGTTTGACAAAATACTTTATATCAATAAGATAATGTGAAAGAACAAGGGAGTTGCAAATCCTTGTAACTTTTTAACTGTGCTTTTTAACTAGAAACTTTTGGTGATCATGCTTGTCTCTTTATTTGTTTATCCCTTAAGTGACATATTTGCAATCCAAATCATTGGGACTCTATTTAGAACTAGCTGGGAAGCTCAAGTTATTTCTGGTATCACCCAAAACAGATGGTTACCTGTTCTTTTTGCCTGAGGCACATTTGTATTGCCAGCTCCCAAGCAAAAGCCCTAGTACGAGAATTGTTTTCACTCTGACTGGTTGAAAACAGACTTGTTTGAGATAGGGGTAAAAAAAAATTCCTACTCTTACATTTAACACTTTACTTCTGGTCACAAAAAGGTGATTCTCCCCACTAATAACCATTTATTCGGTGGACACTGACTGGATGCTCTACAGTTTACTCATTTCTGACACTAGCCCCGTTACTGCACACTCCACAGGTTAAAGGCTCAGCCCCACAAGACTTTCTCCTACTTCAGACACTAATTGCAAATAGTAAGCTGTCACTTATATTTTATATTTCTGACAAACTGGCTATAAATTGGAGTTCCCACAACACCCTCCCTGGGTTCAATTAATTTGCTAGGATGCCTCACAGAAATCGGGGAAACACATTTACTAGGTTATTATAAAGGATATTACAAAGGGTGTAGATGAACAAGCAGATGAGAAGCATAGGGTGAGATGTTGGGGAAGGGATGGGGGAAACTTCCTTCCCCTCTCTGATGTGTCACCCTCCAGGGTCCTCTGTGAATTCAGCAACCTGAAAGCTGACGGAAACCTGTTATTTGAAGGTTTTATGGAAGTTTCATTATTTAGGCCTGATTGATTAAATCATTGGCCAGTAATGGTCAACTCAGCACTAAGCCCCTCTCCTCTTCCCAGAGGTTGAGGGGTGGGGCTGAAGTTCCAACCCTCTGATTACATGATTGGTTCCCTGGGCAACCACTCCCATCCCAAGGCTACTCAGGAGCCTATCAAGAGTCACCACATTAGAACAAAAGGTTTCTGTCACCCAAGAAATTCCAAGAGATTTAGTACCTCTGCATTTAACACACCTATCACTTTTGTAGGTAACTGCACTATCGCATAATATGGCCACACATTTAGTAAATGAGAGAATTCAATAACTTTCCCCCAATTCAGATATCACCTGCCAGCACTGGTTTAAGACTAAATTCCCTATTTCAAGGCACATTATTATCATCAGTCTGAGCAAGGAAATTGTTACTCCCTTTCCTCCTTCCTTTCTGTTCCTCTTCCCCTATGTAAGTGCAACCTAGTAGTTGATGTGTAACCTTTCTTTCTACCTTCATGTTGAAGTCAGTTATTGGGGAATACATGCTGTTATATTATAAGGTGTGTTTTTACATTTACACACATGGTATTCTGTGTATTCAATTACCTTGTTTCTTTTCCACATATTCTTATGTTTTTAGATAGCCATATAAAAATCCAGTTCATCATTTCTGATTCTTAGAAAGTATATATATTGTGTGAGAGCTCACATACACACATACACACAGGTACATTTAATATTTTAATATTTGATTCCTCTGGGGATATCCAGCTAAGCTGCTCTCCTTTGCTAAAATGAATGTTATTACAATAGATATGTGTATGGATTTCTTCTTGACCACGTATGCAAAAGTTTTTCAGGGAAAAATACCCAGAAATAGGGTTGCTTAATTTTACTAAAAATGAATAGATGGAGATGACTAATCGTTTACACTCCCATCATCAACATCAGAATACTTCACCAATACTTGATATTATGTGATATTTGGTTTTGCCATTCTGTCCTGTTGCTGAAGTCTTAGTGCTCTTTCCACAGCAATATGCTAAGATACCTGTCTCTCTCTCTCCCCCCACCATCCCTCCATTTATTTCTCACCCCTCTATCCCTTCTTCCCTTCCTCCTTCATTCTTGTTCTTATGTTTTACAAGTGAATAATATCTTCTTTTCTGTACTTTTCTCATAATAAAATTACTTAGATGCCTATTGATAAATACTTTTAATTGTTGAAATTGTGTTTTATCATGTACAGTGCTGTAGGGAATAACCTTTTGCCAACATCAGTTTACCTATACTTTTTAAAATAGAATTGCTGCGTTAAAGAGAACGTTTGTTTGTTAATGTTTCATATAAATAAATTGTCTTTCATAAATACTATATCATTACACTATCACAGGAAAACTGTCATTTATACTCTCATTGGTATAAACATTCCTGTTTCTCTACATTCTCGAAATACTGTGTATTCCAACATTTATTTTTGTTTTTGATAGGTGAATTATGCCGACTTGGTGTAGATTTAATTTACTTTGTATTATGAATAGGATTGAGCAACTTTTAAAGTCCACATGTATTTATTTTACTGGCTACTAAACAAATCCTTTGCCCATTTCTTTCTATTGGGTTAGTTGGCTTTACCTGTCAATATGTGTATTCTAATATCTTTGATTAATCAATCCTTTGCTATGACATATTTTATAAAAGTTTAATCTCTATTTGTCATTTGTATTTTGACTTTATTTTGCTTGTAACCATGAAGAAATTTTTACTTTAATTCATAGCATTTTAAAATCTAGTGTCATGAATAGAAAACCATTTTCATCTCTGAGATTATTTTTAATTCCGTGTATTCCTCGGATTATTTTGTGGTTTCCTTCTCTTTTAAATTTAAGTGTGCAGTTTACTTGGAGCTTATTATTGGATGGGGTAATAGACAATGATCTAAATTTATTTGAGAAGTTTATCAAATTGTCCCAACCCAATTTAGTAGTCTGTCTTTTCTCTTCTCATTTAAATATCATTTATTTCATATGCAAAAGTTTCCTACATATGGAGTCTATTTATTGGTTTTCTATCTTGTTCTATTTATATGTCTCAATGTGTGCCAGCATCACAGTATTTTGATTATATTTTCAGTTGATAATTGCTGGTGTAGGATAGTTACATGTTGATCTTATATTAAGCAAACTTGCAGAGCTTTTAAATTAGTTTTTACTATTCCTTAATTCTCTAGAATTTTCAAAGTAAATTGTTAGTTGCATCATCCCCCAATATGAGCAATCTTGGCAACTCATCCTCTTCCCTTCTGGAAAGTGTTTTATAACCCTGTCTTGCTGCTTACTAGTTTATTCTTCAGCTATATCTCTTTGCTTCTTTGTTATTGAAACCACTCCACTGGGAATTTTATTTAGACAATTATATTTTTATATCCAATTATCCAATATTTCCTACTGGTTCTTATTTATATACTTGTTCCTGTCTTATGTCTCAGAAAGCCTTTGTCTTTTCAGGGATTTCTTTGGAATTTTAAAACCTGAATCTGTTCTTTATTAGATTACTCTTTATTCTAGTGTTAGTTCTGTTATTTTTTTTTTCCTTTTGATCATTGTGTTTACATTCCATAGAGAATTTGTTATTAATTGCTTGGCTAGTGATATACCTAGAAGGAAGGGTGAAATCTATGGCCCAGCTTGAGCTACTACAGGTGGATTGAGTTGGTATAGAGAGGATACCTCATAACAGAGTTATAATCTGTTCGGACTCTGCAGCCCCCTTTCCTGAAAAAGACTTCATCTGCCTGAGACACTGCTCTTACCAGGACCTCATCACTCTGTTTTATCTCCTTAGTCCGTAAACTGGGATGTGGAGGGCAGAGGGTACAACACTCAGGCCTGCTAGTGTCTACAGACTCGCCTCTAAGCCAGGCCCACATTTTTCCACTGCTTCTCACTGGTAGTGGGCAGAAACTGGGTAGATTAGGAAGAGCTCAACAAGCAAAATAGGAATGAGAAAAAGAAATAAAACATCTAGAAAGTTCTTCCCAAGCCTGACAATGTTTATGAGCCCTTTGAATTCCCCTCCATAAAGCCCAGACACACAAACATACACTGGGATCTCAAATTTCCACTTACACTAAGGCTTTACCATAGTTTTTGTTTTAGAGTTTGATAAATTTCAAAGCCTGCTCAGCGATGTTCTGTCTCAGGGCATCTTAAGTGCTGGATTCAGGAGAGAGGGCCAGTAGCCCGTGCTAGTTGCTATCTTGTCAAGAACCCATTAATTCTGCCCCCATTGATAAAGCTCATGATTAGATTTAAACACACACACACTTAACCATAGTAGCCCTAATATAGCTTTGGAAGTTGTTTGCAAAATTATCTTCATATGGTTGTTATTGAAACAGGAAAAGTTTGCTTGTTCCCCTCACAGGGGTGTGGCTCTCTTCTTCAATTCCTCACTGTGCAAACCCCCTAGTGGGAGGAGACAGATGGGCAGCTGGTGGGGGAGCGTGGGCTCTGACCCCAGAGCAACTTCTAGAGGTGAATGTTTACAGCTCCTGAAGCCCCACTGGGCGTGTTACTGTGTGCTCTTTTAGTTCTGTCATCTGTAGGCAGCTTGTGTTAATCAGCTAAATTAGACCCTTTGCCTTATGACAAGAACAGAGGGCTTTCTCTATCCTGCGGTTCCTGCCTTGGTGTACTGGAAAAATCAGATCACACGTGGTCTTGGAGAATCAGTGCAAGGTTTTAATGCGTGCTAGAAGTACTCTCAGTGAGGTAGATGGGGAGCCAGAAGGGATATGGAGTGGGAGGGTGGTTTTCCCCTGGAGTTGGGCTGCTTAGCGGCAAAACTCTCCTCCAACTGCCCTGACCAAATTCCCCTTGGTGTCCACATCGTTCTGCCAGTCAATGGACTGCCAGCATCTGGCGGTGCCTGTCAGTGTGCTCTTCTGCTCCTCTGCTCCTCTCCACGCCCACCAGCCAGCTGTGTGCTCTTCTGCAGGTGTGTTCCTCTCAATGCCCTGTTACCTGTATGTGCCCACTAGGGTACTGGGGCTTTTATAGGCACAGGATGTGGGCATAGTGGACCAGGTGCCTTTGGAAAATGCAACATTTGGGCATGAAAACACGAGTGCTTGTCCTCACCTAGATCCGTGGGCACAGGCTTGAGGATGGAGCCGTCGCCAGGGTCCCCACCCTTCTCCTCCCAGCATGTCCCTGTCACCTTCCCATATCATTAGATTATCAGCTTTTATAAATACACATCTCAAAATCCAGATTTTTCTGGCATTGAGTGGTTAAAGGCAGAAGATGTAAAGGAAGTGTTTCTTTCCATTTAGAAAAACAAAACTTAAAAAAATACAGTTGTTCTAAGAGCTTTGTAGGTGGCAGATGTTAATATTTACACTTACATATCATATAGTCTTCGCATATTTTATTAAAACCCCCTTTACAAGAGAGGAAATTAAATTTCAAAAAGCTTAGAAAAATTGTTCAAAATTACGTAGGTTGGAAGTAACAGAACCAGGACTGAAGCCCCCATCAGTCTGTTCTTCCCTTCTGCATACCCTTAGCATATGTTCTAAGCATTCTAAATTCAGATTATCATTCTTCCTATTTGTATTAATGTAGGAGGACAACAATTGCTCAAAATATCTTACAATGCACTTTTGCTTTTTAAGGATATGCAATGTACCTACCACCCAGTGGAACAACAATTTCTCTCAAATCAGATAACACAAATAAAAATATTTTATTCCCTTTTCAAGTATCCATCAAGCTCATAGAGAATAGTTTAGAAATTTCTGATGCAATCCTCAATAGACCTTTTACATAGTATGTGGGATAGTTCATACAGAGAGAATAAAACTCAGATCACATTTTAGTCATTGTTATTTTACAAAGAGGTCACAAAATAATGTTGGAATGGGATGGAAAGGAATTACTTGCAGATGTTCGTAAGTGGAGGTGTTTCCAAAATCATACTATATATTTTCTCCAAGGCTTATTTAGTTTATTTTCTATGGCAACATAGTTTACTGGTACTAAATTTGAGTATGACTATGATGGTGACAGCTTGGCTTCTTTATACTGAATATCTTATTTTCCAAGCTTAATAGTCCTAGATACATGTAAAGTCAAAACTTTAAAACCTGTAAGTACTAAAACTTGGTGATCTTGAGCCTGTGTTCTTATATATTTTTTTTTATTTTAGTTTTGTGTTTAATGGAAACAGTGCCAAAATTTAATTACAAATATCTACTAAAAGTTAAACTAGACACAATTCAAATTGGGTGATGCATAACTAACTTCAATTCCATCTTCCTAAAATATATATGCAGAGCTTCTAAATATTAAAGGAAGTAGAATTTTTACATGATTTATAATGATTTAGAGAATACAAACTCAGATTTTTATTTTTTGATACTGCTATGCATCTACAATTAAAGCTTTAGAAAATTAGTGCCTATAGCTCATGGGCCAAAACTCTAGCAAAGGTAATTTGGCCGCCTACAAGAGGTGTAAACAAGATAACTGAAATGAGATAAAAGATAATTGAAAAAGGAATGTTCAACAACATCAAATGTGAAACTTGGCTTCCAAAATGGGAAAAAACATGATTCAAAGTTTCCACTGTGTATGTTGTATGCATTGGGAATGTTTAAACTACAAAAATTCAAAATAAAAAAAAAAAAAAAGAAAAAGAAAACATCATGCATAAAATACTGAAAGAATGTGACCCATAGCAACGTGATAATTTACCTAGCATACTGAAATAAACTGTTGTTCAGACATTCCCTATTTCAAGTTGCACAGTTAAAACTTCAAAATCAATCTTTAAAGGACTAATGTAGATAAATGTAGATAAATATTAAGAGTAGCAAGTAAAATTTACATTTATGACAGACATTGTCTTTTTGACCCTCCAAAGAGGAATGGGAGTTAAAATATATTCGTGGTTGTAATGGTTGTGTGATGTCTGAACACTGAAATGGGAAAACCAAGCTTGGATATCTGAGTCCATCCACTTAGCATTGTTCAAGGAAAAAAGCGACCATAGGGCCAGCATTTTAACACAAAAATTTTGCTAATCAAAACCAGATTTTCTTTATATATGAGTAAGCCTGAGAATCACCTTGTAGGCAATAGTTGAGGGAGGGACTTTATGAGGTTTCAACATGGAAAATGAGACTTTACGAGACTCAGAAACAATGGTGATAGAGTACCTAAATGCTAACTCTCAAAGACTCATCCTAGGAAAACTCTAATCACTTGAATGAATCTGAAGATTTTCTGGTTTTCTTTGGAAAATGATTTTGGAGTCATTAATATCATGATATGACATATTTAAATTTTTCCAATTTGTATTTTTGGCGATTTATAGCAATTTATCAAGAACATATAAAAGGTTTTCTAGACATAATAAAGGCATTTTAAAGTGAATAGAACACATTTTAATGTTTACCATATATGAATAAGGCACTTTTCTACTTTGTAGCATTTAAGTGTTATTAAATGTTAAGCGTCAAAAAGATATCTCTATTAAATATGACAAGAATATTAACAATATTATTTGTTGTTGTTGTGTGTTACTCCTGAAGCAAACTGTTGTAAAGTGGTTTGGAATGGGGAGAAAATATGAGAGAGAAAAATCCCAGTTTTTACATATAATAAAATGAAGAAAAAGGGAAAGGAATTATTTAATTTAAAAAAAAAAATTGCCACAAACTGCAGAGTAAAGGTACAGAAACTGAAGAGATATTTGTTTGTTTTTGATTTTGACATCATTGTTGTCTTTACTTTTTAAAATGCTGGTATTCAGAGACCTCAGTGAATTTGTCATGTTTTATTGTAAATGAAAATTTCTAGAAGCTTAAATCAGTTTATACACATTAACAGTTATGTTGACAATAGAAGTTGATAATAATGACACTGAGATTACTTTGACAAAAGAATATTCCCGTTTTTCAGTCTATCAAGTTATATCTGCATATCATGAGAAACCAAATGCTTTCTATACTTATATTTCTGAGGCAAATTGCCCTTTTCATAGCCCGTTCACAAATATTTGTTTACTTAAAAATAGTATTTCATTATAGAAAGAGATTTTGAAGCTAAACTTAATATATGCCTATTTTAAATATTTATCAGTAAAAACTACATGAAAATTATTAGCTTTTTATATTATTAACCTGCATTAATAATGTTCCATTCCTAAAATTCATATTTTCAGTTTTCTTATTCTGAAAGCAATAAGATTATTGATTACGCTTGTCTTTTCAGATAAATTTGCAAAGGAAAATGAGAGTTACTGGTGTGATTACCCAAGGAGCCAAGAGGATTGGAAGCCCAGAGTATATAAAATCCTACAAAATTGCCTACAGTAATGATGGAAAGACTTGGGCAATGTACAAAGTCAAAGGCACCAATGAAGACATGGTAAGAGTGATTTAACCTACTTAATTTAAAAGTAAAATGTCATTGATAATCATTGATTATCAATGACAAGGTTTTCAGGAGAAGACTTATGTTGATTAAACTAAACTACCATTGCTTCTTGTTTTTAATTGGGCTAGTGCGGTGAAGGGAGTAGACATTTCTCCAATTTCTAAATTTAAAGTGGCTGACATTTAAGATTTTCACAGGTTTTAATTGGTGGTACTACAAATACTTTGACACAGATGGACATAGTCTTTTGTATGACAATTAAGCTTTATTTTAACGATGGATTTTTATTTCATTTTTATTGCTTTTGTGATTAACACACTTCTTAATGAAATAACTATTATATTAATCAAAACTATTATCTTAAAAGCAAGAAAAGCACTAAATGATAGAAAAGATATATACCTTCATATGCTTCATATTGGAAAAAGATTTGTTACTTAACAAAATAAAATAGCTTAGAGATATTGGCTAGAATATTCAGTATCTCCTTTTCTATTCCTATGATATTCCCAATTCTTTTGTTAGTTCTTCCTCAAAAAAATTTAATTTTAAAAACGTCAGGACTGCAGATCATGCCATTTAAAATCAAACATTATACTAGACTCTAATAAATTATATAAAATATTTTTAAAATTACCCTCTTAAATGAATTTAAATAAGGTTTTTGGTTTACATAAAATATAAAATAAGAATAAGTCTTCATGAATTTACAATGACGCATTTTATTACTTGATTTTTAGAGGCAAACATAGTTTTTAATAAGGAAATTTTAATAAGGAATTCTAAGTCTATTATCCAATTATTTGGGACTAGTTTATAAAGATATAATCTTGATGAGTCAAACCTTACAGCATCATAAATCTAATCGTAGCATTAGAGAGACTAGATGATCAGGAAGCAGTAGCGAAGACTAGATTCTGCCTCAAACAGTATGAATACTAAGCGGTAAAATGAACAGACAGTCCCAGATTAAATTGAAGGATTTAAGATGTCCATTTCTCAAAAAAGAACAGCACTTCCCTTGTTCTGAAAGATTGGCCTTAAAATTGACAAGATCATCATTGTAGAATATAGATCATATCATGGGCCACAGTGGTTTACAGTTTTAATTAGAATTTTATGTATGGGTTTTATATTCATTCCTCATGGGAAGGTACTTCTCAAATGCTCCATACTCCCAAATTACGTAATCTGATCTTTGAAGGATTATTCTCGGTAAGGTACAGATAAGGTCAATATGTAAATATAGGTAAAGAAGCTGTTGCAATGAATAATTTTAAACTTTGTATTATGTTTTTATATAGGTGTTTCGTGGAAACGTTGATAACAACACTCCTTATGCTAACTCTTTTACACCGCCCATAAAAGCTCAGTATGTAAGACTCTATCCTCAAGTTTGTCGAAGACATTGCACTTTGCGAATGGAACTTCTTGGCTGTGAACTGTCTGGTAAGTTTCATATTAACTCTTTCTGTATTCTATTTAAAGAAAACAAAAAGGCATATTTGTATGTAGCCTGTTACTAACCTGCAAATTCAACAACCATAGAAATTTATTTCTGCTGCAAAATGTCTACAACATGATTCGGGGAGAACCAGTGTGTGTTTATGTGTAGAATAAGCAAGTTCTAAAACATGCTACAGGGTAGAATTAATATAGAAAGAGTAATGTGTTTTGTTGAGTGATCAAAGAAAGCACAAGGAATTCTCAGGGGAAACTTGTTACTTTTAGATGTGTCTCATTGTTTGGCATAATAACTATGATTTGTGTTTTGTAACAAAATTTCAGTAAAAACTGGAATCTGGCTGACCTCATACACTGCAGTAAAGAGTAGGCTACATGACACAGAAAAGTAAGCTTTACCTTTGTCCATCTACCATAAGAACTTTATCTTTGTCTGCTTACTATAAGAACTTTTTTTTTTAGGTTTTATGAAACATGTAAATTTGTCATTCCTCCCAAGGGGACAATATTTCAATACCAAGATTGCTAGTATAAATTCATTCTTGGATCATTCTTAGCTAGCAACCTGCTTATTGTACAAATAGTGGTTATCCAGCTCAAGGATAATCCATCAAAGGACTCAGAGTCCCCCAGGAACATCAATATTAGATATAAAGGTGAAGACTTAATGTGTGGATGTTACAGTGGCCCCATTTCGATATAGCTAGATTCTGAATGAAATAGAAAATTTTTTCTAGGCATTTCACTTGTTAGATTTTTGGTAGTTGTTCTCATATTTCTGGCATCACAATTTACAAACTGTCTTTGCCGTAATGGCCTGAAATTATTTTGTTCAAACAACTGTGAAGAAAACTAGAAGTGCATGTGTGCTCCACTTTTTAATGTAATCCTGAAGTGAGGAAAAACCTTTACCAAACCTAAAACAATACACTTAATTAAAAATAGGAGAAAAAGTCCCTACAAAGAGACAACTGTGAGCTTTTTATTCATTTCAAGAGGTTACCTATAGGTTAATGTGCATGCTTTATATCCGTTTCTCTTCCTGCATGTATTTGTGTTGCCTTGAAAAGGAGTGATTTTCAAGTAAATAAAATAAGCCCATTACATTTTAAGAATTAGAGTAATCTGGACAGGCAAGTGAACCTATTTTAAGGATCATATTTTCATATTCTATGTTGGTGTATTTTTTAAAGCAACCAACATGTGCTTTAGTACCATTAATTATCCTAACAGAGGTCTTTTCCTTATTTTGGTAATTTAATTCAGTTTATTTACTCCAGCTGTTAAGATCCAGTAAATCTTAGCAGACTTATTGCTGTACAGTGTTTGTATTCCGTGTCACTATATCATTACAGACCGGTGTCATCCCTAAGCCATTTATCATAAAGCAATCAAGAGGAAGCCACAATATGATGAGGTCTGCTGCAAGCCACATGGTTTTTAGTTGCTTAACATCACCTTCCACAATTTTTTAGTCTTTTGATTCATGAGGGTCAGTCTTTCATATATGGCATGGTTACGCCCCTAAGATGTGAATATATTTTACTTCCAAGTTTGACAAGAGGTTACACCTGACACTTTACAGGTTTTATTTTCTCAAAAGGAAGCAGTGCTGCATCTCCCAGCACAGCAAATTGATTTTGAACTTGCATGCAGAGAGTAGATGCTTCTAAAAACCAGAGCACTTCACTATAGAAATACCAATTTAATTGTTAACACTTCATTTTGTTCAAGTGCTGGCCACACTGGTAAAAAGAGTTAATTAATTTATATGCATGAAATTATATGGATAAGAAGTAAAATTTGTGGCATGAGGCACACTGGCAGAGAGGTTAGCTGTAACACTTGGAAATAAACACTAATGTAATGTACCAAACTGTTTTCCACTCTCTAGTGGAACACTGTAAAGCCTTATTGTATTCAGTAAATTGTTGTTAAAATCTTTCACCCTGCCTAGAAGATCAGCAGGTAATCTCTTCCCAGACACTTCTAAAGATCATCTCCTAAACTATCTGAAAGAGGTATGACTTAAAATGTTTGGAATGAAACAGATTATGACCGTAATTAGAGGAGGAATGTTCATTATGAACAAATAAATATTTGGCACTTCTGAGCTAAATACTAGACAACAGAATGGCTAGGAAGTGAATTTTAGGGCTAAACAGAAATGGTCAAAGTTAAGGCATTCCTTTTCCATTAATTACTTCTATACTATATTATATCACAAAATAAGGGAAACAACTACCTTTCCTCTTCCCTGTATCTCCTGCAAACTAAGCAAAGTTTTCAAAGATGGGGAGTGGGATGCAGGCAGAGGCAAAGATGGGGATAAAAGAACAAGTCAGTTTTCAATGCAGATAATGCATGTTACCATGGAACTAACTTCCTGAAGATAAACAGCATGCCATTAAGGATGGCCTAACTTTCTATAATCTTAGAGAATTGTTATGACTTTTTTTTCACCCAGAATATACATGTAGGCATTACAGCTCTCTTAATCAGGAGGCTTCAGATACGTATCTCCTACACCAAAATGCACTCGTGTTAAGACACACAGCCCTCCATGCCATGTTTTCCATGTTTTCATAGGATATACATTTCCTAGATGGTGGAGGTGAAGGGAAATATGAGGAGCTTCAAGAAGGAGGAAGTAATCTAGATTGACCAGGACAGAAAGCAATTAGTTTTAGCTAAGACTTACTGATCAATGAAGAGTTCTAAAGCACCTCTTTTGTAGTTTAGACTGTCAAAAGGGTCTAGTTTTAGAAACTGTACCCAATTATTAAATATTATGTAGTACTTGTTGATATGCTGATATTCCGGAACTTACCATTGCCATCTGTCGAGATGAGTTTTACAGAAATCATACAAATAGCTAACATTGACTGAATGCTGTGTGCCAGCAGTGTTTCTAAGTACTTTATGTTTATTAACTAAGTTCTTAGAACACTTCTTTGAGGTAGTTTCTATTCTTATCACCATCTTAAAGATGAGTAAATTGAGGCAGAAAGTAATTAAATAACAGGGTAAGACCACACAGCTGGAAAATGGGACCGTAGAGTGTGAGGAGAAAGTACTGGGTTGCAGAAGTGTCCTCTTTTCGTCTTCGCTTCCTTGATAATCAAACTCACCTTGTGAGTTACTTGACCAAAATTTAACAGACTCAGCCCCTGGCTTGTTTCGTGATAGAATCATGCTCTTTATTACAAAATTTGTGAAGAGCATTTGTCACAGTTGCAATTCAAGATTGGGAAATTGTGTGTATATATATACACACACAAACATATGTTCATGCATATAATTTTTCAAGAACAGGCAAGCCAAAATTTTTACCACATTAAACTAAAAACTATATGTGGTAGATTTGAGAATCTAACAAAAACACCTAAACTATATAGGTTATTGAATATGATTGAAATAAAATAATTTATCAAAGTTTTGTCCAGGAGTAGTCCAATTTTGGTAGAATCGTCTTATTATTTTCTGTTATCTATTAGTTTAAATTACACTTCCACAATGCCCAGCCCATGGTATACACTCAGTAAATATTAGATTCCTGTCTTACAGAAGAAGCCATTTTGGTGTTATAAGGATCAGTGATAAAGATTAACATATTTCTTGAAAAACAAAATGCTATTCAGTTTAAAATATAACAGTGGAGCAGTTTGTGAAAACGACTTTGTACTGAGGGAATTTTCATTTGCAGTAATATGAAAACAGATAAAGAAAAACAAATATACTTTGTGATAAAATATCCCATTTTTAAAGACACAATGGAACTTGAAAACTAGGGAGCAGTCGGGAACCCTCTCGTAATGAGGCAGGATAGAGCATTTCAAGATTGTTTTCATTGTGCAGAGTCATCTGTCACAGAAAAGTAGTTTAAATTGTCTGTCTTGTTTTCAATTTTTCCAAAATATATTCTGACAAAATAGCTTGAATTGACTATCTTGCTTTTCGATTTTGTTTCAGATTTATTTCTGATTATAGCTTTTTTTTGAATTTAGATGCTTTCTCTTTGGAGGAATGAATAGCATTATGTTTAGTCTTCTCTTTCCTATCCAAAATGAACACAGAAAAGTTCCAGGGTAATAAAGTGTTTTTCTCATGGAGCCTGTCTCATTTTCTCTAAGGTTGTTCTGAGCCTCTGGGTATGAAATCAGGACATATACAAGACTATCAGATCACTGCCTCCAGCATCTTCAGAACGCTCAACATGGACATGTTCACTTGGGAACCAAGGAAAGCTCGGCTGGACAAGCAAGGCAAAGTGAATGCCTGGACTTCTGGCCACAATGACCAGTCACAATGGTTACAGGTAAAATTTTCCAGAACTGTTTCATTATCCACCACTTTTCTTTCTTCGAAGGTTTACTGTTGATTAAGTGAATGTCAGAGTCATTACCTTAATGCTAATTTAAATGTGCCTTCATCTTTGGCTTAACTAAATTGGTGAAACACAAATTTCTTACGAAGGCATGTCTGTGGGCTATTTTTACGCTGGTGTTGATTTACAGATGCTACTGTCAGCTTGATGCAGGAGATTGTACCAGATCACACTATGTGTATGTCAATTGATTGATTAGGAGAGCATTTGCATCTTAACTCTCACCCATTCTAATGTTTTGTGTTAATATTGGCTTTGAAAGCATGACAGCAGGAATCCAAAGGGTATTGAAATCATGCCACTGACCTGCATACTGTACACATAGAATCATGACTCATGACATGTTAGCTCCTTACCTGTGGTTGCTAATCAATGAAGATGTTTGATTACATTCTCAAAACGGATCTTGCTTATAGAAGGAAACCATAGATACTACAGAATTTATTTATCATTTGCAAATGATGTGAGGTTACAGTCAGTGCTTTTTAAAACAATCTTCATGAAATTCAGTTATTTGTGGAGCACGTTTAAATATGCACAGGTTTGTTAATGGCTTCTGTAGCAAAGAAAAGTAAAACAACTTAATTCCGTAATGAGATCACTTTATAGTGAAAGATACAAGTTCTTTCTTGTTGATTTTTATGCTGTATTCATGAGTTTACAAACTCTAGTAGTTCATTGCATTTCCAGAAACTATGAAAACAATTTAAAACAGCTAATTGCACCCCTATCAAACAGGATTTGCCAAATCTGTAACTCTTCTTATCAAGTTACCTGAAATTTGCAATAGTCTCTCCTCTCTGCTTCTCTCTTCTTTTTGAGACAGGGCTCACTCTGTTGCCCAGGCTGGAGAGCAGTAGTGCAATCGTAGCTCACTGCTGCCCTAAACTCCTGGGCTCCAGTGGTCCTCCTGCCTCAGCCTACCAAATAGCTAGGACTAAGCTGCACATCACCATACCCAGCTAATTTGTTTTTCTTTTGTGGAGACAGGTGTCTCACTGTGTTGCTCAGGGTGATGTTGTACTCCCAGCCTCCACCAGTCCTCCTGCGTCAGCCTTCCAAAGTGTTGGGATTACAGTCATGAGCTACCACATCCGGCCTCTCTTTTCAGTTTTTTTTTCAGTTGACCTTTCTTTCTCTTATACTCACAAGTAGAAATATTCACTTTTCTCCTACTTTCCCTTAACATTCTTTATTGATGCAGAGCTTTATTCAGTTCTCATTGGCTAGCACACATTATGGGTAATCGTGTAAATCTCTCTCCTATTACTGTTCTATGAACTCTTTGAAGGTAAGGAGTATGTTTTCTGATATATCATCCCAGCACCCAACCTTATAAGTAGGAGTGCTTCTTAAATTAAATTTATTTGTGATGTTTATTTGTGATGAACCTGAGAAACCCAGAAAGCATCACATAACATGATAAGTTGTGATGATACATCAGTGAGCAACACACTGTTTAAGCTCTTAAGGCATTACCTCTTCCTTAAAATATTCCTTTTATCTGACTTAGCTTACACTATATTCCATTATCCTCCATCCTTGTAGCAGATGTTTCCCAATGTCCTTTCCAGGTCACCCTTTTCTTCCCATTATCTTCCTCCTAACACCTGTTTTACCAACTCCATGCACTCACATTAACTGATTTAGCAAGTATTGGTAATTTCAGCTATGACAAAATGACTCAAATATCTTAAGATCATGTCCCTTCTTACCATCTCCACTGCTACTTCCATCATCTGTGCCGCCACCCTCTTTCATATGGCTTTCACAGAAGCCTCTTAACCAGCTTTTTCATTTCTGGTTTCACTCTCTAAAAATTC
This sequence comes from Cebus imitator, assembly GCF_001604975.1. NCBI lineage: Eukaryota > Metazoa > Chordata > Mammalia > Primates > Cebidae > Cebus > Cebus imitator. Next base: position 4,631,834 of record NW_016107331.1, on the reverse strand, counting down.
ATTTCTTAAGTTGTAACTCCTGTGTGTTTTATCCTCAAAGGCAAATATGATTCTCTTACTCAGTTGTTTAAAACTCTTCATGATTCCCTGTTTCAGAATAAAGTGCAAGTTCCTTAATATAGCCTAAGAGTTTTTGCGTGATTTGGCCCCAGTTTGTTTCTTACCGTACTCTTCTAAATTTGCTTGTACTTAAACCAAGTACCGTCTTCTCATCCTTTATAAATGTCCTCTTGCTACACGAAATGAATGGAAAGAGACTCTACCCCCAGCATTATCTGCCTTCTGTTGTATTTAAATCCTTCAGTTTCAGTTCAGCTGTACCTTTCTCCGGGAAGGTTTTGCTGCCAAATCCATTCTGCCCACTTCTGACTTAAAATCTCTCTCCTGTATACTACTACATCCTCTGTAATTTTGTCACATAGCATTTTCCCACTGTATTGGAAGTTGTGTTTTTATGTTAGGCTGTTTGTTTGAAGAGGCTGAGACCATGCCTGTCCTGACTTTTTCAACTTGTTGTTCAGCATCTAACTAACCTGATGCATGGTGGGCACTCCATAAAGATTTGTTGAGTGAATAAATGAATCATTCATTCCAAAAAGAATTCCAGTTATCAGTTTGAGCCAATAGAGCATATAAGTTTGATCCCCAATTTCAGAGGCTATCTGGTACGTATTCTCAATATTTTAATATTTGCAAGATAAATCTAAAAATTCTTGTTGAAGAGCTGACCTTTTTTTAAAGAAACTAAATTTTTATATTACATTGCCGTCATGAAGTTTTCAGGTTCTTACTTTGAAGAAATCATAGAAAATCTACTTTTCATCTGTTAGGCTTGACAATGATGAATTTAAATTTTTTCAATGCTGTGTATTCTAAATATTTAAATATTCCAGTCATGTATCAGATTGGCTGCATATAGCTAATGTTATTTGTGAGTCATAATGCTGTGTGGAATAAGGCAAACTATTTTACACCCCATAAGTAATTCAGGAGGGTGGTAGATTCTAGAAACATCTGCAAAGAAATTGCAAATGGCAAATTTCCTTGGGAAGATAAAAATCAAACAGATATTTTTACATGAATCATGGCGTAACCTTCATTATGAGCCCCCATCTATCACTTTGTTCAAGACAATTTTTCAACTATCTTCTTAAAATCACTTGCATGCTAAAATTGATTGATTTTTTTTGATAATAGACTTTCTGTCAATTCAAGTTCTCACTCTTCTAATGTGTCTAATTTTTGTTGTGTCAAAACATATGCAGAGTCTACAAAGCAAATTGACATCTTTTCTTTTATTTATTTATTCTCTGACATAATGCCAGAAAAAAGCCCAGAATTGTGACTATTTTTTAGTGTTTTCCCCTCAAGAGACTATAATCTGTTCAATTGTATATTGTTATGCTTGTTAGTATTTTTGTTGAAAATAAGATTAACATTTTCATAGATAACCCATGGGGTGATATTCTTCTTAGGTTGTTTATATAGAGGCAATGTAGAGGTTAATTTTTATCCTGAATTTATTTATAAAATCAGATGTCCCTGAATTACGTATATTTTTAACTAATATGCATCAATTCTGAGCAGTAGCTCCTCAGAAGAAAAGCCATGTGTGCCATTTAAAATCCCTTCCTTCATTATCAATGTCTTGCGAATTTTTTAATAAATGTCTTTTAATAAATGTCACAACTAAAAATGTGACCCCCAATAGAGTTTTACTTCAGTTTAATAGGTTTTTCTAAAACCTAATCAGATACCTAGCAATACAATTGTAAATTCAGCCCCCCAAAATACCCGTATGCCTAATTGTGACACAGCTGAAAGAATTCTTATGTATCCTTTTGGGAATTCATATGTATTCAAATATCATTTTAACATTCTATTCTTTTTATTACTCCAATGTTTTGTCTAGTCACTTCTATAAGATCAAAATGTCTGGAACTTCTCAAGCAAATGTTCCTGTGTGATTTTTTTAAAGAGGTGATCCTACCTAATTGGTTAGCTTTTTTGACTTACTGCTAATCATAAAATCGTTAGCTATTCCTATCTGAACATGGCAAAAATGTGTGAGGGCCTCAGGCAGCCCTAAACCAAAGACATTTCTCAGGCCTCTGTGTATGATGTTTTGTAAAACTTTAAAATTCAAATAATACTTTGAGCAAAAAACTCTACAAATATGTTTTCCAAAAACCTCCCAAAGGTTACATTTTAGTTTTTAACTTTCGAAAAAATCTTACCAATATCTGAATTGGAAGATCTTGAGCCAATTATTCTTTACTCCTAGTTGGACATTTCTAACTCATGGTTAGGCTAGATATTAATCTTTGTTATAACAATAAAGTGACATTTAACTCAAGAGATATTTTTAGTGTAAGAATATTAGCTTCTGTAGTTAGTTTCTAAACAAAGCAGCCAGAAATTGTGTTGGATTTTAAGGTGGATTAAATAAAACAAGTAACAGAACAGTGGAAGCATGCAGTAGGTACCCAGTATTGGATAGATCCCTTCTGTTCCTTTCTGGTGGACTGTGTACCATCTGGAGAACAGAATTTGACACCACCAATTTTAATCAAGAATGAAGGTTTGCATATGTATTCTTCACTTCCTCCAAAAGGAAATTTCCAATAAAAGAATGAAATGTAAAATAATACGTTGTTAGATCACTGCAAACTGTAGGTAGTGTTGATAAATTACATATATTGGCACTGGCCCACAGAAACTTTGAAATGTCTTTATCTAAGTTGCATCAGACATTTCAGCTTCTTTACCTAGTAATAATAAAGTGAGTACTTCATCATTTGCCAATCTTCTCTTCTGAAACTACATTTTTATTAAAGCAGTTATGTGTTTTTAAATCTATTATGACTGGCTTTCAAAAGAAAGATTAACTTCTGTTTTTAAATATGCTCAGATTAGACAAACTGAAATTAAACATTGTTAAGATGCTTAAAGACATTCTGTGAGGAGCAGGAGCGTTGCTAATGATCATGCTATCAACTGTAAAGATATCTACTGATTTATTTTGGTTTTGTTCCAGGAAATAAGCAAATTGTACTCTGAGAATTAACCTGGATTAACTAAAAACTTATTTTAAAGTAAAATACTACAAATTCTGTTATAATGAATAGATTGTACATGTATTCTTTGCCATACTGGTAGTTACTACAGAAAATGGATAGTTCACTATCCATAATTAAATCTACTAAAACAATTTTCAGATTTCACAAAGGATAACATAATATAAATGACTAACAGGAAGGAAAATGTCACAATTCCACCTAAGAAATGACCTTTTGGTCTATTTCATAAGACATTTACTAATTTAAGGTCATCTGCATAGTATTTCAACCAAATTAGTAGAATTAATAGAGTTATTAGACTGAACATTTTAGTGTTGACCTTTGTCAAAATTGCATCTAACCCTACAGATTTTCATTTCAATACTAATTTTGGGGATATGCGTAAGAAAGCAATTGAATCTAAGCTTTCTAATTAAATAAGTCTTATTTAATTTAGTTCATGTCAGATTTTTAAAAGGGATTATTCTAAACATAAAATTTATAACTTCCTTAAAGCCATTAACTTCTTTTGCCCTCTGGACAATTTATTTACAAGAAAACTAAAGAAAATGGTTTTCAAAATTAAATGACCACCAGACCACTAGGAAACATTTGCCAATATGAAGGAATATTTTGATTTTCAGTTCATGGTTCCAATATTTTATATTTATAAAGGGTTCACCTAAAAAGAAGATCTAAAAGAGATCAAGTAATGAAAGTTGTGTCCCATTGTGAGACAGCTTCCATTCTTCTATAGTACTGATATATTTTGGAGTGTGTTAAGTGAATTGAAGGAGACTCACACTTTGCTAGGACTATAAGTCATCTTTCTGTATTTTTTTTTAAATCACAGTGAATAAGAAATCTTTTTGATTTTTATAATTGTATGATGTCAAAAGGAATCCCCACTATCCAATTAGAATAAAGAACTTTAAAAAAAAATTGAAAAAAACATTGTACAGAAAATACTTAGAGCTCAAAGAAAAGTGCAGCCAATATCAATGTAGGATGGCAAGTGCATAATTTGAGGGACAAAATATAGATGTCAGGGTGACGAATTATATCAATAGTCTAAAACATCAGTGTTCTTTCTTTTTCATGGAAAATGGAGATATTACAAAAAAAGATCAAACTCCTGCCTATTTTCTCCTTTTAAAAACCCTCACACCCATAATATTCTGGTATCTAAATGATGACCAGATGAATCCAAAGAAATCAGAAAATTATCAAGAAGACCAGCTGATTTCTTCATAATGTAGCACAAGTATGAAGCTAACAAAAAGTCATATAACAATTATTGAACAAAATATAGCCATCTAACCTTCAAATAAACCTATAAAAAGTTAACTTTTGTATAATGAATAACGTATCTACTTAATACCCAAAATATTGCCTCTATGTATCCCCATCCATTCTAATTTTAAGTAATTTATTTGATTTAGTGTCTTACATCTTTCTAAAAACAGCTTAGAGAACAAACACTTCCATAAGACAAGGGGGTAAGATATAGTAAGGGATTATTAAATACTAACATACAAGCACTTAGATACAGAAAATCATTTAGAAAGGCCCAAAGTAGTAGTTTCTGCTGGCAATGAGAAAGAAATAGATCAGCTTCAGATATAGGTACAATTTTGGAAATACAAGCCCCAGAGGTACATAAAAAATGCATGGAAGCTTTATGGTTTGGAGGTTATTTTAGATGACTGTATACTTTTTGAATTAAAAGAAGTGTATTTGAGGCACCTGTTAGAACAAAACACAATGCCAGGTGCAAGGAACTGAAAGGCATATTCAGTGTTATATCTGCCTGCATGTGTGATTACTGATGCCCCAATTGTCATGAACTCACAATTCCAAAAGCAAGAAACAGAAATTTAGGATGTTGGGTGCTTCTGCTTGTAAGTGGTATAGAAACCATTGAAAAACAACGATAGAACTTAAAAGAATTCCATGTGCACAGCAGGCCAGCTCCTGTTTTTTGATAATGCAAACTAGGTGACTTCTGATTCCTGTGTGTGCAAATGAATTTTCATTTGTGACATATTAGTTATCTTTGTAGTAACAAAACACAGCTGTAAGAATGGTAAACACTCTCTTCTAAGAATATGAGCTGAAAATATGCCAATGAGTTAAATTTAGAACTTGGAAATACTGTTTCAAATATTATGAGCATTTGTAAAGGCTTTTAAATAAAATTAGAATCAATTGTAATCAGTAATCTCATTTTATCTTTAAAGCAGCCCTCTCAGTGAGATAAGTTATGTCTGTTTTATAATGAAGAGTCAGAGAAGCTTGTTAAAGATTGCATAGCCAGTGAGGGGTCTAAAGGGGATTCAGCACTTTTCAGGAAGACTGTGAGGTAATTTTTACCACAGTATTTTCTAGACTTATGATTGAAGTGACTCATTTTTCAGGGGATATCTGTTGGATTAGGAAGCCTCTCCAAAGCCCAGTCTTGATCAACACAGATCTGGTCGCTTACCTTGTCTTGAATAAGTTCTCTGGGTGGGTCCAGGCAGACTCTGTAGATTCTGGGGATCCAGCTTGCTATCTAAATTTGTGGCGCCACAGTATGACAATTGTACATGTCTTCCAGTGTTACTGAGCATTGAATACACACGCATACACACGTATGAAACATTTGGAAAATGCAATTCCTCTATTTTTGGTTTAAAATAAAACAAAAAATAGGAATGGAAATTCTAATATTTTCTCCCCACAACCCAATGATATGTTTGTTATTCACACTTTATGTTTTAGAGAACCTTACTCTGTCCATCAAGCTTGCTCATAGTTAAGCTCACTTGGCTCCATTGCTTTGGTTTATCCCAGAGACTTTCATAATATTTCCTCAAAGCCAGTGATGCTATAATAAGCGGTAGTCACTTTTTGTTTACATTTATGATTGTAAATATCCTTCATTTATGAAGTATTGATTTCCTAGCTGATGTAAACATAAAATAAATTTATTTATAGAAAATTTTGCATTCATTTATTTTTAATTAATAAAATTAGCATTTGTGTAGGGAAAACACCAGTGAAGTGACTTTCAAATGTCTAATGTCTTTGTTTTTTGCTGCTATTTTAATTCTTTAGAATAGTGCGCCTTCTGGACCTAGCCAAAGTCTTTTCTGAATTGATCTTTGGTCAGATTCTTCTCTGAGATTCTTTAAGATGTGGCTAAAGGGGCCGGGCGCGGTGGCTCAAGCCTGTAATCCCAGCACTTTGGGAGGCCGAGGCGGGTGGATCACGAGGTCAAGAGAACGAGACCATC